>NC_137254.1:9786673-10016921 GCF_965637545.1 Phallusia mammillata | reverse complement strand
CCCAACTAAACAAGAATTATCTACAAAATTGTCTACATGACAGATAAACAAGCAAAAATCATTTATTTATTTAATTGCCTAATGTAACTTTCTGACATTTAGTATACTGGCACCACATGCATTGGACTTCATGTAACTACTGTGATTCAGTTTATGAAGCTATACAACAGCAATGTCATGCCTAATGCAAGAAATAGATAACAAGAAATAGAAAACTAATTAATGCAAGAAATATATTTTAGACTTAAAGAATCAGATTCAACTAAACTAGTCCCTTTAAATGCAGTCATATCAGGAAAGCCATGCCGTTTGTTAAGGGCAGGAAAGCAAATTTTCCAAATATATGTACTGCAACCTTCCCATTTTGTGTATAAATATTAGATCACAGTGGGTTTAGTGTAAATTTTTGGTAAATGAATATTTTTCTGTGGAAATAATCGCAGGTTATTAAGATTAAACATTGAAATAACAATAGTATGTGAAATGGAAAATCAGTCTACATGGTGAAATTTGCAACAGCTTGCCCAATTTTGTACCTCAAAGATTAGAACCTGACAAAACAGTGAAGCAATGCAAAGTGACTGTCGACGGTGGGAATTGGGGAAGCATTTAGGGTCACTTTAGGACAATACCTCCAAGAAGGCTAACAAGCACAAAAAGAATCAACAGGAACATGCAGAGGGTTGGCTGAGATTGTCATCCAGTAGACTATTTGTAAAAAAATATCCCCTGTCAAGTCATTGTTTGTGAAAGAAATTTGCTTATATGAGCTCACTGAAGGTTCTAAAAGTGTCCACAAAACCATTAATGCAAACAGCATGTTACTTTTCTTAAAGTAATGCTGTTGTTTGGCCATTCTTTCCACCTGTACACAAGTTACACTTAATACCTATTTGAAAACCTTCATTAATGTTAATGCCATTTAACCTTCATGCTGTTTATGGTCTTTATGTCTTGGATCTTGGATAAACACAAAAAAACTTTGTTCTCTAATGTTGATTATTGGCAAAAGTGATCTATGAGATGATGAATTAAAAATCTGTTTTTAATTTAAGCATTCTGTTTGATGGCATGTTGTAATAACCTCATTATTTATTGATGTAGCTTAAACCATGACAGCTGGTTTATGTTATTTTGAATGTAGCAAAGCATTGTAATGGCACCTATGCACAGCTGTTTCACCTTACTGTTTTTCAGTCTATATGCCTGATGACAAAAAATATTTGTGTAATTTTAAAGATGTAGGTAAAAGGATTACTGTCATGTATAATCATTTGATTAAATCTTCTTTCTACAGGCTAGATCCCTTGTGTATATAAGCAGATTTTCATTTCTTGAACCAAATTATTGTGGTATATCAACTTACCATGTCTCATTCACATTTATTTCTGCCTTTATATAACTGTGTGAACCAATGTCGAACTGTTGGTAAAGTGATTTGTTTTACCTGATTTATTATGTTTACTATGATACTAATTACTAATAAGCAATACTGTAATACTGTATACTTTGTTCATATCATCAGGTTTTTGTGGCCACACAATGATTTATTTGGTGGTGAATTAGAGTCATTTTGTATGAGAAGCGCAATCCTCGTATTATGCTTGGGTAACTGAGTGGCTTTATCTTTTTAAATCAATAAAATGTCGTTCTTACCATGTGCATTTGGTGTTTATCGTTGTAATTATTAACTAGTTCTAACAGGCTTTAGATCACAAACGACTTAACGTAAATGCAAAAGATTTTCTCAGGGCAACTAACCTATACCATGTAAGTAGTAAACACAAGCAAAATACCGTTTCAATGTGATCAAAACTTGGAAAATGAGAGGCACACATCATCAGCGAATGCCAGGCATGACCGCTTAAAAGTGGTTTCATGTGCATTTCCTTAAAAATGATTTTATGTGGACACAAGCAGCTTATACAGGCTCCAGATCACAAACGGTTTAAGGCAGGGATGCATGGGCGTTCGCAGGAAAAAATACAGGGGAGGGCAAACTATCGTCACATCGCCGTTCGATAAACGGTATTTGTATTTCAGAACAAAAATACTCATTCTTACCAATCCCAATGTAGCAAAGTAGTGCAATAAAGACAATATCAACTATTACTGAAATATGTGGTAGGTTGGCAAACGATTTTTAACGGAAGTAGGATTTACATACACGAACCTTATCAGATGTAACAACAGATACAGTGAAGGTATCACATAATGGCTTTTTGACACATCCATCAATGACGTAATAATATGCTTGTTACCGGACTATTGTTAAGTAATAATGTTCGATTCATTTAGTTTGTTGTAAAACCTCATCCTATTCTGTTGCAGTTACAGGTGGTATTGGGTGTTAACGGGGTCTTCAGTTTACGTTCCAGGAATAGTTTTTGTATAACACTGTGTGAATGTTTATTGGGTTTTGTTTAAAGATGCGGATTTTGCGACCGTTTGCGTTTTTCTTTTTTCCAGGGGGGGGGGGGGGGGGGGGGGCACGCGCCCCCGCTGCGGACGCCCATGCAGGGATATGCAACATTTTTCGTTGGTGGGTCATATAACCAATTTCGAACATCAAGCGAGGGCCATACAATTTTTGTCATGTACACAATAAATTTAAAATTCTTCTAAAGCAGGGGTGTCCAACACGTGGCACGCAGAGCATTTGAAAATGGCACACAAGTTTTGCACATTTACATGGTAAACATAAGGATTTGTCACGCAATTAAATTTGTTTCTATTGATTTTTCATGGCCTTTATTCTAACTTCAGTAAAGATTATCAGTAGTAAAATTACACAACCCACTAATTTGTTCGTGAAATTGTTCGTTTTTTGACAAAACTTATGCCCCGTTGCAAACCATTTGTATTTTGTGTTGTATAAACAGAATAAAAGGTTTCTGGAGTACCATAAACAAGTTTACTCGCATTTGACGACATAATTTTTTTCTAATCATTTAATAGGGTTCTACATATTGGCCAAATATTCGGATTGAGCCCGTACCGTTAAGACGTTTAAGACATGGTTTGGAAAACGTACCAAACGTTGATACGCGAGTATATTTTAAAGCCAAAATTGGCACGGCGGTGTGTACGCGTTGGACACCCTTGTTCTAAAGCATCAATACATTTGTTTTCTCAAAAATACTGTTTCGCCGCCACACTGGCTTTCACAACAAAGTAATTGTTTACAAGACGAAGGGAATTGTTACGTCACAGTCGGAAGTACCTTCAAGCTGCTGTATGGCCCACCTGATAGTAAACGCTGGTTTAACTTATATTTGCTACGTATAGTATAGCAACTTAAAACATTTATTAAAAACAAGCGGAAAATTTTGCTGAATTCCTATATACAAGACTTGCATTATTTCTCTGAATCAGTGTGTTGGTGAGGGCCACACTAAATAGCTTCACGGGCCGGATTGTGGCCCACGGGCCGCCTGTTGCACACCCCTGGCTTAAGGCAAATGCAAAGGTTCAACGCATTAAGTTCGCTAATGATGTGCGCCTTACATTTTCTAAATTTTGATCACATTGAAACGATATTTTGTTGTGTTTACTACTTACATTTTATAGTAGACCTGTAAAAATAGTTTGCATTTACGTTAAGTCGTTCAATTGTGATTTAGTGCCTGTATAATTTAGCTGTGTCGACAGCACATAAAATCATTTCAAAGCGGTCATACCTGGCGTTGCCTATGTAACGGCAGGAAACGAATTTTTAAAATGGTAACAAATTTTCTTAACGGTGAAATACGAAGTTTGTGGGACGTGCAAATTTGTTCCAAACAACGAAATTTGTTATTGATTGTCCACGTGGATGTGCTACTGGTTTTATTAGTTCAAGATAGCAAACAATATGCACTTTGATTGCTGACGATAAATTGAGTTTTCATTGATTAAAGTTGTCTTTGAACGGGTACCACAACGTCGTCTCTAAAATATGAACAAACAGAGATAAAATTAAACGTTTTTCACAAATCAACTTGGAATTGCAATCAGAAACAGCTTGCAAAGTTCAGTTAAGCGAAACAGAAATGACAAGCGACCATCATACTTATTTTCGTGGGCACAACCGCTAACGAAGTAGGTCGCTTCAGTAGATGCATTGCGCCACAATCATAACAATTGACTGTTACGCCATAGGCGCGGTAACAAACAGCGGTTAGTGAACTAGAAATTGTTGTAGCCAATGGACCTCATAAACCCTGCCTTTTTAGTCCGTCAAGGATTATACGCACTATAAATTTTCGTGAACTTTTACAAAACGTATGCATTGATTCACAACAACCCAATTTTAAGAAGTAATAAAAAAGGTTGGTGCCACTACCTTATTGGCTTTAAAACACGAACGAACACAGATACAGTTAAACGTTTTCCACGATCCAACTTGGAATCTCAGTCAGACGTAGCTTGCAAAGTTTCAGTTTGTTTAGTTTTGCAAAACGGATATAAAAAGCGAAATTCATTCTTATTTTCGAGGGCACGAAGTAGCTCTGAATATACCTTATTGACTCCAAAACGCAAACGAACTGAAACGGTTTTCACGATCCAATTTGGAATTGGAGTCAGACATAGCTTGCAAAGTTCCAGTTTGTTCATGTTAGTGAAACCGAAATGACAAGCGAACATAATAGTTATTTTCGTGGGCACGACCGCTAACGCGATATAAGTAGGTCGCCCTTAGCATACCTTACTGGCTCTAAAACACGAACGAACTGGTTTAAAATTAAACGGTTTTCACGAACCAACTTGGATTTGCAAGCAGAAACATCTGGCAAAGTTCCAGTTTGTTCAGGTTAGCGAAACCGAAGTGACAAGCGAACATGATAGTTATTTTCGTTGGCACGCCCCAAACGCAATAGAATTAGGTCGCCCTTAGCATACCTTACTGGCTCTAAAACACGAACGAACATGTTTAAATTAAACGGTTTTCACGAGCCAACTTGGATTTGCAACCAGAAACAGCATGCAAAGTTTCAGTTTGTTCAGGTTAGCGAAACCGAAGTGACAAGCGAACATGATAGTTATTTTCGTTGGCACGCCCCAAACGCAATAGAATTAGGTCGCCCTTAGCATACCTTACTGGCTCTAAAACACGAACGAACATGTTTAAATTAAACGGTTTTCACGAGCCAACTTGGATTTGCAACCAGAAACAGCATGCAAAATTTCAGTTTGTTCAGGTTAGCGAAACCGAAATGACAAGCGAACATGATAGTTATTTTCGCGGGCACGACCCCTAATGCAATAGAAGTAGGTCGCCCTTAGCATATCTTAGAGAATCTAAAACACGAAGGAACTGGTTTGAAATTAAACGGTTTTCACGAGCCAACTTGGATTTGCAAGCAGAAACAGCATGCAAAGTTTCAGTTTGTTCAGGTTAGCGAAACCGAAATGACAAGCGAACATGATAGTTATTTTCGTTGGCACGCTCCAAACGCAATAGAATTAGGTCGCCCTTAGCATACCTTACTGGCTCTAAAACACGAACAAACTGGTTTAAAATTAAACGGTTTTCACGAGCCAACTTGGATTTGCAAGCAGAAACAGCTGGCCAAGTTTCAGTTTTTTCAGGTTAGCGAAACCGAAATGACAAGCGAACATGATAGTTATTTTCGTGGGCACGCCCCAAACGCAATAGAATTAGGTCGCCCTTAGCATACCTTACTGGCTCTAAAACACGAACGAACATGTTTAAATTAAACGGTTTTCACGAGCCAACTTGGATTTGCAACCAGAAACAGCATGCAAAGTTTCAGTTTGTTCAGGTTAGCGAAACCGAAGTGACAAGCGAACATGATAGTTATTTTCGTTGGCACGCTCCAAACGCAATAGAATTAGGTCGCCCTTAGCATACCTTACTGGCTCTAAAACACGAACAAACTGGTTTAAAATTAAACGGTTTTCACGAGCCAACTTGGATTTGCAAGCAGAAACAGCTGGCCAAGTTTCAGTTTGTTCAGGTTAGCGAAACCGAAGTGACAAGCGAACATGATAGTTATTTTCGTTGGCACGCCCCAAACGCAATAGAATTAGGTCGCCCTTAGCATACCTTACTGGCTCTAAAACACGAACGAACATGTTTAAATTAAACGGTTTTCACGAGCCAACTTGGATTTGCAAGCAGAAACAGCTGGCCAAGTTTCAGTTTTTTCAGGTTAGCGAAACCGAAATGACAAGCGAACATGATAGTTATTTTCGTGGGCACGACCGCTAACGCGATATAAGTAGGTCGCCCTTAGCATACCTTACTGGCTCTAAAACACGAACGAACTGGTTTAAAATTAAACGGTTTTCACGAGCCAACTTGGATTTGCAACCAGAAACAGCATGCAAAGTTTCAGTTTGTTCAGGTTAGCGAAACCGAAGTGACAAGCGAACATGATAGTTATTTTCGTGGGCACGACCGCTAACGCGATATAAGTAGGTCGCCCTTAGTATACTTTACTGGCTCTAAAACACGAAGGAACTGGTTTAAAATTAAACGGTTTTCACGAGCCAACTTGGATTTGCAAGCAGAAACATCTGGCAAAGTTTCAGTTTGTTCAGGTTAGCGAAACCGAAATGACAAGCGAACATGATAGTTATTTTCGTGGGCACGACCGCTAACGCGATATAAGTAGGTCGCCCTTAGCATACCTTACTGGCTCTAAAACACGAACGAACTGGTTTAAAATTAAACGGTTTTCACGAGCCAACTTGGATTTGCAAGCAGAAACAGCTAGCCAAGTTTCAGTTTGTTCAGGTTAGCGAAACCGAAGTGACAAGCGAACATGATAGTTATTTTCGTGGGCACGACCGCTAACGCGATATAAGTAGGTCGCCCTTAGCATACTTTACTGGCTCTAAAACACGAAGGAACTGGTTTAAAATTAAACGGTTTTCACGAGCCAACTTGGATTTGCAAGCAGAAACAGCATGCAAAGTTTCAGTTTGTTCAGGTTAGCGAAACCGAAATGACAAGCGAACATGATAGTTATTTTCGTTGGCACGCCCCTATGCAATAGAAGTAGGTCGCCCTTAGCATATCTTAGTGGCTCTAAAACACGAACGAACTGGTTTAAAATTAAACGGTTTTCACGAGCCAACTTGGATTTGCAAGCAGAAACAGCTGGCCAAGTTTCAGCTTTTTCAGGTTAGCGAAACCGAAGTGACAAGCGAACATGATAGTTATTTTCGTGGGCACGACCGCTAACGCCATAGAAGTAGGTCGCCCTTAGCATACTTTACTGGCTCTAAAACACGAACGAACTGGTTTAAAATAAAACGGTTTTCAAGAGCCAACTTGGATTTGCAACCAGAAACAGCTGAATTTGATTTGCAACACATTAATGTTTCTCTAATAATAGTTTTTTTGAACAAATTTGTTTCCTGTAACAATTTTTGAAACAAATTTGTTTCCTGCAACAATTTTTGAAACAAATTTGTTTCCTGTAACAATTTTTGGAACAAATTTGTTTCCTGTAATAAGTTTTGAAACAAATTTGTTTCCTGTAACAATTTTTGAAACAAATTTGTTTCCTGTTACAATTTTTGTTTTGCAATTATTTTAATAACCTGTCATGTTTTTCCCCTAAGAACTTATAAAATCGGATATTGAAACTAAGATACTGAACTTGACTCACTGCTTCTTTGGTATTTTTTTTTAAAACGGAAATTAATGTGACTTTAATATTAATTTTTTGAAGCAAATTTGTTTCCTGTAACAATTTTTAAAACAAATTTGTTTCCTGTAACAATTTTTGAAACAAATTTGTTTCCTGTAACAATTTTTGAAACAAATTTGTTTCCTGTTACAATTTTTGTTGTGCAATTATTTTAATAACCTGTCATGCTTTTCCCCTAAGAACTTATCAAATCTGATCTTGAAACTAAGATACTGAACTTGACTCACTGCTTGTTTGATATTTTTTTTTCAAACCGGAAATTAATGTGACTTTAATAACAATTTTTTGAAACAAATTTGTTTCCTGTAACAATTTTTGAAACAAATTTGTTTCCTGTAACAATTTTTGAAACAAATTTGTTTCCTGTAACAATTTTTGAAACAAATTTGTTTCCTGTAACAATTTTTGAAACAAATTTGTTTCCTGTAACAATTTTTGAAACAAATTTGTTTCCTGTAACAATTTTTGAAACAAATTTGTTTCCTGTAACAATTTTTGAAACAAATTTGTTTTCTGTTACAATTTTTGTTGTGCACTTATTTTAATAACCTGTCATGCTTTTCCCCTAAGAACTGATCAAATCTGATCTTGAAACTAAGATACTGAACTTGACTCACTGCTTGTTTGATATTTTTTTTCAAACCGGAAATTAATGTGACTTTAATAACAATTTTTTGAAACAAATTTGTTTCCTGTAATAATTTTTGAAACAAATTTGTTTCCTGTAACAATTTTTGAAACAAATTTGTTTCCTGTAACAATTTTTGAAACAAATTTGTTTCCTGTAACAATTTTTGAAACAAATTTGTTTCCTGTAACAATTTTTGAAACAAATTTGTTTCCTGTAACAATTTTTAAAACAAATTTGTTTCCTGTAACAATTTTTGAAACAAATTTGTTTCCTGTTACAATTTTTGTTGTGCAAATATTTTAATAACCTGTCATGCTTTTCCCCTAAGAACTTATCAAATCTGATCTTGAAACTAAGATACTGAACTTGACTCACTGCTTGTTTGGTATTTTTTTTTAAACCGGAAATCAATGTGACTTCAATAATAATTTTTTGAAACAAAATTGTTTCCTGTAACAATTTTTGAAACAAATTTGTTTCCTGTAACAATTTTTGAAACAAATTTGATTCCTGTAACAACTTTTGAAACAAATTTGTTTCCTGTAACAATTTTTGAAACAAATTTGTTTCCTGTAACAATTTTTGAAACAAAATTGTTTCCTGTAACAATTTTTGAAACAAATTTGTTTCTTGAAACATTTTTTTAAACAAATTTGTCTTTCAAGATCAAATTTGATAAGTTTACAGGGAATAGCATGACAGGTTTTTAAAATAGTTGCACAACAAAAATCGTTACAGGAAAAAAATTTGTTTCAAAAAATTATTACAGGAAACAAATTTGTTTCAAAAATTGTTACAGGAAACAAATTTGTTTCAAAAATTGTTACAGGAAACAAATTTGTTTCAAAAATTGTTACAGGAAACAAATTTGTTTCAAAAAATTATTATTGAAGTCATATTAATTTTTGGTTTGATAGAAACATACCAAACAAACAGTGAGTCCAGTTCAGTATTTTAGTTTCATGATCAGACTTGATAAGTTCTTAGGGAAAAGCATGACAGGTTTTTAAAATAGTTGCACAACAAAAATTGTTACAGGAAACAAATTTGCGTCAAAAATTGTTACAGGAAACAAATTTGCGTCAAAAATTGTTACAGGAAACAAATTTGTCTCAAAAATTGTTACAGGAAACAAATTTGTTTCAAAAATTGTTACAGGAAACAAATATGTTTCAAAAATTGTTACAGGAAACAAATTTTAACAAATTACATTTTTTAAAACAAATTTGTTTCCTGTAACATTTTTTGAAACAAATTTGATTCCTGTAACATTTTTTGAAACAAATTTGTTTCCTGTAACAATTTTTGAAACAGATTTGTTTCCTGTATCATTTTTTGAAACAAATTTGTTTCCTGTAACATTTTTTGAAACAAATTTGTTTCCTGTAACAATTTTTGAAACAAATTTGTTTCCTGTAACAATTTTTGAAACAAATTTGTTTCCTGTAACAATTTTTGAAACAAATTTGTTTCTTGAAACATTTTTTGAAACAAATTTGTTTCTTGAAACATTTTTTGAAACAAATTTGTTTCTTGAAACATTTTTTGAAACAAATTTGTTTCCTGTAATTTTTAAAAGGAAATGATTTTTTGAACAAAGCACTCTGTGTCGCCATTTTTATCGATTTTGAAAATAAATGGCTCTTTATCTCCATCTAGTGGACTAAAAAGTTCGAAACAAAATTGTTACAAAATGCAAACAATTTTCTGAAATATTGTTAAAGTTTTTTTTTTCAGTTCGAAACAAATTTTGCTCGGAAACAATTTTTTACGTTGGAAACAAAATTCGTTTTGCCGAAACGAATTTCGTTTTGTCGAAACGATTTCGAAACGTTTTTTGCGTTTCAAGCCAAATTTCCTATCTCCACCGTACCCACAGACGCCATGTATTGCTTGTAAATTTTTATCAGCTCTTCTAATGTTCGACCTGCACGTACAGAGTCTTAATGTATCTTTTTCCTTTTATTTTAGAGGAATAATTGATGCGCCTGATAATAGTTGGGCAAAATTTCATTCCTTGCATTTTTTATTTATTTCATGTTTGTTCGATGAAGTATTATTTGGACCAAATAAATTATTTCGTGACGAACTTTTAATCTTTTTTACCGACTAATTTAAATCAAATTTACTTTACTGTGCAAATTATATTTTCCATTACCAATTATGTATCCTGGCGATTATTTAAGTTTCAACACAGCATCAACATTTTCTAGGACTTCCTTTCAAAGCTCTTTACATTTAATTGTTTATTTTCACACATAGCCATTAGACGGATTCATGACTACATGGTGGTATTGCTTATAAAATGCACAGCGCACTCATCGCTACTATTTCTTAGCAAGTGTGCAGGATAAAACCTTATTGTAGACTATTTACCAAGACCCTGGCATGCCCGAACACAATGGCCGGCCGCTGCGGCAACAGTTGGAATAACTCACAACTTGAGGTTTCTGACCTAATTTTGTCCGTGCCAAACTTAATCATCCATTAAGTTCCTAATGATCCCATGTGATAATCTAAAACCATATTTTTTTCAGAAAACGGTGTACTTTTTCTTAGCAAGCATGCAGAATAAAACCTTATTGTAGGCTTGTTTTCAAAGACCCAGGCATACACAAACAAGAAACAAAATAAATAAAGTAATGCTCCAAGCAAGGTTTGTCCCACATATCCAAATGTTTTCAATACTTTAAATCAAAATGCATTAGTTTTTGTCCTTGTTCTGCAAATCTATCTTAACACTTGCGCTTTATATCGTTTAATATATTTTCAGATTAGTAGTGAAGAATGATAGATCGGTTGGTGTCTCGACCACCGTTTTGTGGAAAGTCATTCACATCAATCCGCTCATTTGGAATTTTACTAAATTAGGTGTAGATGTTGGTACTAATGTAGTTGTAGCGTATGTGTGGAAAAAAGTAGTTGACAATCCGTTGATTAACAAAAAGATTCTACTTTGAATTACAAGTCTCTTTAAGGGTAATAACATAAATATTGAACTAAAAATGATAACCTGCCCATGGAGCCACGTTCGTAGCACGCCAGACCTGCAAAATGCGTTGTACCGAATAAGCGGGTGTTTGAGGCATGCTCATGCGACAAGGCGTAGGTAAAGTTTACTACACATAGCATATCTGGTCGATTCCAAGCACAAAGATGGATATCGCTTATTTCACTGCGCTATGCTGCACAAGCGCCTTGTCGCTCTTAGAATGCCGGAAATACCAGCTTGCGTCGATATAACACTTGTAATAACTCTGACCTACTGTGCTTAATACAAAAGCATATTGAAGCCTGGACTGATCACATGGCAGTTGCCCTAATAACTTTCGTTGCCCAACTAGGGTTGGGGCCCCAGGAAACCACAAAGCCTGGATTATTTTGTTGAAATTTCGGGAATGGAGCCTGGCTATTACGGACATGGCAGTTTAAACAAAACCTTGCAAAACCCAGCAATGTTTCAAACAAAATACCTTGGTAAAATTACTGCATGTCTGCTACTCACGTTTTTTACTTGGCCTTGGATTTTTTTTGCGTATGTATAGTGTTGTATTATACGACAACGTTATAATACAATATTATTCATATATAATTCAACTTTAAGTAGCAGGATAAACTGAAGAGATAATCAAACAATGGTGCTTGCATTGGTGTTTAGTAACATTTGCATTAAATCGCTGGTTCGTTTGTGCACACACTCGAAAATAGAATTATTCGTTTGCGTAGGAAAATAACAGCTTGTTCAAATATGCTTTCACCTTACCAAAATATATAACTTATTTAGTGCAACGCACAGTTGAGGAAACGTCATTATTAAAAAGAAAACACCTATAAAAACTCGTTTGATATGATTCGATAGTAAAGTTACAATTTGCTTCTGCAAAACGATTAATTAACTTAAAAATATTCTGACTGTCCCGAAATTCGATATAGCAATTTAGGGTGGCGATCTATCCTTTAACAAATCAGCCACAATAGCGCCAATCTGATATAACCCTCGGGACTATCTCCTCAGTTCAGCAAACCTCCCATAACACTACATAACACTGCTGTTACGGCTTACCAAAAAAGGCCAAATTCACCTAACACTGGTGTCACCAAAACGGGATAGCGCGTTTTCTAAATTCTGTAATACATACGCAACGTTTTAACGACTTCAATACACCAGGTCTCTCCACATAAAAACATTACACGACACATAAAATCCAAGCAATGGAAAATCGGCCTTTTACAAGACGTCTCTCCGCAGAACACCGTGTCGTTTTACAACAAGTGCCAACCGACTTAGGCTCGCGGGCTGTTGATAAATCATGGGCCAACACAATTTCTAGAAGGCCCATTATATTTAGTATATTCATAACTGATGTGACAAAAGAGGAACGTGCAACTAAAACGAACAGTGAAACAAATCAAATGAAACAACATTAATTGAAAATTATCGTAAAATAACGAAAAGATGCTGGTGACGCAGAAAAGAAAACTTAAGAAAATCACCTTTGAAAGTAAACAGATTCATGAAATATCACTATACATAACACAAGTAAAGCATATGACATAATAAACATACCAAGATACATCAAATCTACTAGATAAAGAAAAACGTGCAGTGTACTGTGCAACTGAACTGTAGTGTAAATAATTTCGCCACAGTGCAAACATGTCATGTACAAAATCTTGTTTTTTTACGTTTAGTCAAAATTCAGGTTTTGCACTTGCAGCATTTGCATTTGCAAACACTTGCAGCATTCAGCATTTGCAAATAAACAGAAGGATACAAATATAAATAACATGTTATATTTATATTTTCAGGAAATCTGCTGACGAGCGAGGTATGGGAAATGTCAATTATTCCATTTGTCGCAAATCGCAAAAAAACGAAAATAAAGAAAAAATAATTTGAAAAGTATAAATATACTGTTAAATGACACAAATTGTCGGTTGAACCAGTTTAGTAAACAAGACAAGTCAGGCTATTTTAATACGTAACATTTAACACAGTTTAGGTTACATCAGTTTTTCGTTCTCTTTTTTTATACAAGTTCAACTAAAATATTAGGACTGTAAGTTAAAAGGTGAGTGACATACTGAACATTGGATCAGCATTATGTAGTCATGTTATGGAAATCGGTGATTTGAGTGACTAGTAAACAGATAACTTGTTCACAACACCTGCTTATGTTTTGTTTTTTTTAGAAATCGCTTCATGATGTTTGTTGTTGCAATACTGATATTGTTGATTGCACCCGCTGCGTGCAGTTATCAGCATCAATGTAAGTTTACATAAAATCAACTTAGTCTGCTGAACAATTTAACTTGATCCGTTCCATCAAATGTTTCATTGGTAACAAATTCATCCAAACATCGTGATAAAGTAAAACCGACGGATCGTAGAGCATTTTTATGGCCAAAGTGTGTTTAATTGCTTTGTTTGCCCTGAGTGTCCAGCCTTTCGCAGGTCTCTCAAAATGCGTATTTCAAAACTTGGCTTGTGTATGGATCAATGCGCATATACTAAGTAAACAATGTGGTAATATTTCATATATTACCATAGAAAACATTATGTATATTGCTCATGCTATTATAGATGCTATCATATAAGCGTTGTTTTTACAGTTACCGCAGTCTGCCAAACACATTCGCCACACCATAAACCACGTCAGCCGAAATCTTGCTAAATACCGATAGGTGGCGGAAAGAGTTGAATTATTACAACAGCCGTTAAATAGGTTTAGTGTCATAAACAAATTTAGTGGGTTTGTATTAAAAAATTAAAAAAATACATTTAATTTTAACTCTTCGATAAAAAAAAACTATCCCAAAGTAAACAGCCATAACCTTCAGTATATTAAATAAAATATCTTTTTAAATATGCTCAAGTGCTCTTTGTGCCACCTAGAATATTAAGGAAATTATCGGCTCACTTCAGGTATGGTGTCAGCGCATTATCCTTGTCACGCACACGATTTATTTACTGTACTGAGATTTTATATGAAAATTTTTTGAACAGTTACTTGGAATTTCAAACTAGTAAATCAAATGCTTACTTACTAGTAACATTTGCACATATTTTGCTAAAAATTAAAAAAATGGTAGCTGCTTTGAATTACGTGATATGATTATCACTGTGATGTAACACAACGTCAACAATCCGCGATATTGTTTGTGTTTGTTACAGGGTTCAACTGCGAAGATGGTCGAAGATCTTTTTCCGCCGAGTTGTTTTGTAATGGATATCTGGGATGCGATGACGGAAGTGATGAGAAACAAGTCACATTTTCCACCTACCCTGAAAACTTAACATCAACCTACATCAGGTAAACGTTACATTTTCTTGTTTTGTTTTAAAAATATTAAAGTGACGAAACAACAAAAGTTTTGTTTCATATTTATAATGTCAATCATGTTCAAATTTTTTGTTATCGTAAAATTTTAAGTTTTTGCTCAATACAATTCGCAAGTGCGACGATAACGTTCACATCATATGTTTTAAATCACTACTCTAAAAAGCTGCGATAACTCATGGAACACCAATCCTGCACAACAGTTATATTTCAAGTGAATAACAAGGATTATATTTGCATTCAATGTTAAAATAATTTTTATTAATGTTGTGGACTTCGTTAATCATCATATTCAATAATTGGATATTTGTTACATTAAATTCATAATATTTCACTTTACAGCTGCGACAACACGCTTAACGGTGTGAGTAAAGTGTGCGCACTACGAAGACAAGAATATTGCAAGGGTGACATTCCATGTCGGAATAAAATCCTTTGTGATGTCGAATGTCCCTCCCATTTCCGATGTCCGAATTCAACTTGTTGGAAGCGTTCGACTGTGTGTGATAGCGATTCCTGCAATGACTGCCCTGCGTTTCAACACTGGGATAACGGATACGGCTTCAAATGTTTCAAGGACAACCGAATGTGCTTAATTCCGCAAATGTTCTTGTGGGACGGAGTAAAAGATTGCGACAATGGCTCTGATTTATGTTTTACTCCCGAAAATGGAGATCCCAGGTAAGGTCAATTGTGTTCTATATTTGTTTTGTTTAGTATCGCTTTCGAATAACATACTGTCTATACGAGGAAGCGTCAAGCGATTAGATTTGTTAAAGTGATAACCATTTACACTTGAGTCAACAGCTCAGCGAATTAGTACAATATAAAGCGTCAAAAACGGAATATGAATGTTTAACTTTCTTTCACAGAAATTTCGTTACAAAATATATACAAGATGCTTATATCGTTTGATTGCAAATTTTACGGTTGGCTTAAACAGACAAATACGAATCGGAGTTCTACCATTGTTATAAGTTGGTGTAAATCCTATACACGCCACTATTCCCTAAGCGCATAGATTCTATAATAAGCAAATTGCGCAGCAAATCTTTTCACAATAATGAAATTTCCTTTTAAGTGAAGCAACTGCGACAATCCAAGGTCATTAAATCAGATGAGGACGCAAAACGAAAAATGCAAACGCGGTTGTAAAAACAAAGCGATTGCAGTCATCGAATTGCCGGAAGAACTATCGCCTGAATATTGATTGTGGCGCCATCAAATTTAGCCATTTATTTTCACAAAGATCCATCCAGTCTGGCGAGGTTTCTCCACAAAAGCCACATTGTAACACTGTGCAATACCTAACTTTTTGCAAAAAATATCGGAAATATTTACTGTGCTAATGCTGATCAAGGACCCCTACACTTATGTCAGACGTCCGCGAACAGCTCAATGTAAGCTCCATCGGTTCGAAAACTATTTTTTTGTTTGACTGGCATATTGCCCTTCACCTTTCAAACACGTGGCAACGTATATGCCGTAGTTTCGACACGTAAGTCGCTGACGTAGGTAAAAAATTCTTCGTTGCTTTCGTAAGTAAGTCACCGGAAAAACCATTCGTTTGGCTTTGCCGTGGTGACAAAAAGTAGCCCAAACAATTCTTTTTTCTTCCTAATCTGTATTTGGAAGTGTGGGGGCGAAAGGTTCCTTTCAAAAGTAAGCTACAGTTTATACGTCGAAGCCACGGTATCTATCTTGCCTCGTGTTTGGAACTAGCAATATGTCGCCCAAACAAAAAAAATGTTTTCGACACGATGAAACTTACATCGAGCTGTTTGGCTGATATAAGCGTAGGGGGTGACAGCACGGCCCTCCTTCTGCATTACCACAGTAAACAATTCCGACATTTTTTAAATAAAGGTATTGCACAGTGTTAGAATGTGGTTTTTATAGAGGAACTTCGCACAGAAAAGTTAGATGTTCTTGAAAATAAATGGCTAAATTTGACGACGTCATGATCAATATTCAAGCTATGGTCCTTCCGTCAGTTGAATCACTGCAATAGCTTTGTTTTTACTAAGGCGTTAGCTTTTTTTGGTTTTGCTTCCTTATCTTACTCGCTCCCTTTTTTCGTGGTTTTGTCAGCGCCATACCTGCCAGTCTGCATTTGCAGTCACGTAAGTCAGAAGAGACTTTTCTTGCGGTTGGCCTGTGCGCATGTGCATTTTTGTATTTCTTGCCTTTATTTAATGATTTTATCCCGTTTTCATATTGTTTTCAGACACTGATTATGCTGATAAAGCGAAATGCATACGTTTTTTCAAAACCAATAAAATACAGCAACCGATTTATTGGGTTTTAATCCGAAACTTCTTGAAACAAATTGCCTTTACATTTATCAGCAAACGTTTAGCAAATTTATAAGCAAACATCTCTCTAATATATATATTGGTCATTTGCTAAAACTATTACTGCGTTTGTAGAGACATTCGGCAATCTTCGTTGGCCACATTCAACAATCAATTGTGCTTTCAATGTAAAAATGACTCAATGATCATTGCAAGATCAAGTGTGTGTAATGGCATCCAAGATTGTCCTGATATGAGCGATGAGTGTAGTTGTGATGAAAAAGTCCCAGAAATATGTAAAAGCCTTAAACTTTTAACAAAGCATAAGAGGTATGTTTGTTGATTTGTTGTTAGAAAATTCCTTTAGCTAAATTACGATTTGTTTAGATGTGATTGTTTCGACAATGATGGAGTATGTCACAATATACTGGGTCCAACCAACACTTCCTGTGCATTGACAAAAAGTGACATATGTGATGCAAATGCAATATGTGATAGAAATTCCCCCTGTGAGCATCTCTGCCCCTCCCACTTTTGGTGTTCGCAATCGGTTTGCTGGAAGCGTTCATCAGTGTGTGATGGCGATCTATGTAACAACTGCCCTTCGTTGCCTCGATCAAACGGACACGGCTTCAAGTGTGTCCGAAACGGCAAAACGTGTACGTTGCCTCAGCAATTGTTGTTTGATGCCATCCAGGATTGCGACGATTCAGCTGATTTCTGCTACAAATCGGTTGATGAGAAACTAAAAGAAGATCCCAGGTATGTTTAAATAATAGCAAAACCAAGTGATTCAACCAGGATTTTTAACTGTTTCCTTTCTTTTGCAGAGATATTCGCGGTTTCCCGTCTGTCACCTTCAATTGCAGTTTGTGCTTCCAGTGCATAAACGACCCCACGATTATTTCAAGGTCAAGTGTGTGTGATGACGTCATCGACTGTCCTGATAAGAGCGATGAGTGTCTTTGCGAAGCGACCCAAGTGATGAAATGTGGAAAGTTGTCAACGTACGTGTGAAAACAGTTTGTTTCTTTGAATACGTTTATTTAATACAATGGTTTTCAACCCGTGGATCGCGAACCCCGTGGCGGTCGTTTGACATTTTACTGGAGCTCGCAAGACCTTTTTGATTGACATTAAAAATTAAATGTTTATCAGAAATAACAAGTTGAAAACATATAAAGCGATAAAGAAGTTAAACCACTTGATTTCAACTCATTTTTTTTTCTTTATGGCGACACAATACAAAACAATAGCTTTATTACGTCACTATATAGAAGATAATTTAACGCAAGTGCCGCCTGGTGGGCAAACGAATGTTAAAACATCCTAATGCTAATAGTCGATGTTGCGTGTCATTGTCTTGTAACAAGATATTTTATGTATAAAACCGAACAGTTTTTAGACCCTTTTTTTTCACAAAGTAAAAGTTGATTATGGTGATTAATAAATAAATATAGAAACATTTGAAAGGGGGTCACAAATTACATTTTTTGTTGCTTAAATCAGTGCTCTTCAACCTTTTTTCTCGTTGTATACCTTTTACAATTTTTAAGCAACTTTGTATACCCTACGCATAGCTATTTTTAATTGTGCACAGAAAGTAACAGTCTACCAATAGGTACTTGCCTGGTCGCGTGAATTATTGTTCTACAAGGCCAGGAGTAGACAACCTACGGCCGTGAACATGTAAACTGAAATATTTGGATTTGCAAAACTTGTTTGAGGGGCTGGAAAAAATATTAAGAGCCCAGAAGCCGCATGTTTAAGACTTTTCGTAAGCCTATTATGGATAAACAATGCGAAAACAGGCATCATTAGCGTCACAACTTAGATCAGTGGTTCTCAAAGTATGGGTCGCGACCATGGGTCGCGCAGGGTCACAAAATGGGTCGCGCTGTGGTGATTCAATTCTGCCCAAACGAACTTTTTCAATTCTCAAACATGACTGAATTATTGTATCATAGGCATTTTATGTTGCTTTATCTTAGTAACCTTGGAGTATTGCAGCATAAGTAAGTGGTTTTCTGAGAGTTTTGATAGCACCGTGGCCAAATACAGCCTCACTCGACAACGCTATACAGCAAAATGAACCAATCATTATAACATACAGACAATAGCCTTCCAATTTTCTATTAGGCACACGGCGATTGTAACACGTTAGCACGGGGAATGATAGGAGGTTAATCATACGAAACTGAACTTGGAAAGTAACAACTATTCATACAAAAATAAAAAATCCATTTTTGAGGCTTGGGTCGCAAGATGTTATAAAGCTCAGATTTGGGTCGCGGTCCAAAAAGTTTGAGAACCACTGATTTAGATGGTGACGCCATAAACAGTCAAGTCGGATCCCTAGACTGTGCAGCTCAATCTACGTAACAAGACAGAAATTAAATTGTCTATCAGGCACTATTAATAAGCATATTTACGATGCGGCCGTCACAGCGGAAAGGTTGTGCCTAATTTTGGTATACCCTAATTTTGGTGCGGTATACACTTGGGTATACAGTATACCCGGTTGAAGAGCACTGGCTTAAATAGATCGCGACATGATAAAGGTTGAAAACCACTGGTTTAATATGTGGACATAGTAAAAGGTTTTGTGGTAAATGATGTGAATATATTTAGTGGTAATGAGAGTGTGGAGGCCGATTGCTCAAAATCAACAACAACCGACACCACTCTTCAAAGCACATGGATTTGTTATGCTACCGTAAGCATATGAGTTGTATTACATGGTTTTATGCTCTGAATGTAGATGTTAATCCATCTACTTGAATTCAGCACATGATTGTTGTAGAATCAGTAGTTATATAGGAGCATGTGTGGATGTAAGTCAAAAACGAAATAAAGTTGTCTAAACATTTTTGCTACCTTTTTTGAGGACATAATTCTGGTATTGAATATTTATCAATGAAAAAAAAACAGTAACATGAACAAAATAGTTGACGACGGAAGAAAAAGTATTTTCGTTTTTGCACTTATTCTCGGCCTTGAATTCAAATCTATCCGCTTTAATGCGACAGACAAACATAATGTGTGGAGACAAGTTAGTTGGTACATGCCACGCAATGTAAATAATCACACTAATATAACATATAACTACCACGATTGATGCTTCAGAGTTTTAATAAATGTAAGAATTTCTCTGCGCCCTTGTAAGTTGTTTCTGGAACCTCATGTTACACGCTTCATTGCGCATTGCACAACAAGCGTTTGATTGTTGCGTCACTCCTGCGCATGCGCGAACTGTAGCGTGGTTGATATCATTTCCAAGTTTGTCTCTTTCTGTTCGTGTCGACTGGTTAGCGATTGAGATTTATGTATAATGCTGTCGTAGTTGTGTAATCTAACCTAGTCTATACATCATTGCAGCTGTGAAATATAGTGGCAAACTGTAAAGTATTATTGGATTGTATTAACTGAAATTCGATTGGCGATCTTGTGATTCTGTGCATTGCTGTCGTGGTAAGCTTTCTTGCATATGTTTCTAACTTAAAGTGTTCGAATTTCATCTAACTTTGAATGTAAATATTACAGTTGTGACATCCGATCGCCTGTAAACTGCACAGTCGCGTTGACTGCAAGTACATATTGCTGGTGAGTGAATCGTATGTGCTGCGACGTCATAATGCTTATTGAAAAAAAATTGTGTCCGCCTTCAAGGGGCTGCAAAATAGTTATTTGCGTGCCGAAAACCTAATGATTAAACCTGAAGGTGCGATTCCACTGAAGGAATTTCTACCTATGCTTGATTCGGATTTCAAAGTCGTCATGGACTTGTGCGACGAAATGTCAGATTCGGATACACTACCCGAAACAGTTTGTCGTAAAGCCGATTGCCGTTGGGAAAAGGAAGAATTTGACGAAAGAATGCAGCAATGGTTTGCAACTCTGGAACGGGGAAAATCTCCAACGCCAGAACCGAGTCACCATGTTCCCGAGGATAGATTGTCTGTACGCTCCAGTCGGAATTCAACTACGAGTTCGATTCGAAGTGAGATTCGCCGAAGTCGCGTGAAGGTAAAAATCGCACGACTCGCTCATGATCAGGAAGTAGCAAACCAGCGACGAGCTTCTGAAGAAGCTTTAAGGTTACGCCGTGAAGCAGAAGACAAGGCGCGTCGCATAAGGGAAGCTGCCCAGCGTGCTGCAGAGGAGGCGCAACGTGCTGCGGAGGAAGAGGTCGCGAAGATGAAAATGGAGGCTGATCGTATTGAAGAGAATGCTCGAAGCTCAAGATAGGCGCTGTCAACTTCAACTAGCTGAGGTTGAAGCTCAAGCTTGGGAGGAATAATCCACGTGTGAGTCTCTTCAAATTTCGCAGTTGCACCTGATGAATTCAGGCAGTACGCAGCGACCAATACCTGCAACAGAGGATAAGCAGTACACGGCGGCGTCGCCACACATATTTTCTAAATTACCACACGACAATAAGCAATCACTGGAACGCGATAAGCCATTTGTAGGCTTTCCCAAACCATCCCACGAGCAGCCCTCACAATTTGTCAGAGAGCTTGCGCTACCGAGGCCTGTTGATCACGATTACCCTGAAGTGGGTGAACGCTTTTTACCCAGACCTGTAATAAAGAAATTTGATGGAGACCCCATGAACTACTGGTCGTTCGTGCGCCAGTTTGACGTGTATATTGCAAAAAAGTCTCGAAGTGACGATATGCGTTTGTTGTTTCTGCAACAGCACTGCGAACCGCTTATCTGTGAAAAATTAGAACGTTTTAATGCCAAGGATCCCTCTGAAGGATATAAATTGGCATGGCAAACTTTACACGAAGAATACAGCCAACCGCATGTTATAGCACAACGATGCGAGCAACATCTAAAAGCGTCTCCGGTCGTTGAGACCCACGATCCAGATGGACTGATGAAACTATCTGTGCTACTAGATAAATGTTGCACTGCCGTACATGATATAAGATATGCGTCTAGTGTAGACTCGATGGAGATTATGCTTACCGTCGCAAGAAAACTTCCCGTGCCACTGCGTGATGAATGGATTGCGAGGGCCACCGATATAGAGAAGAAGACAGGAAAAAGAGCGAACTTTGCTGCGTTGACCGAGTTTATTGGTGAAAAGAGTCAACAAGCGAATTCAATTTTTGGGAAGGCTCTATTTCCCCCAAAGGAAACATCCAAGGCTGCGAATCGACATACAAAGGTTACAGCTCGCAATACCATCGCTTCGGAACCCTCGTCTTCTGTACTATGCGTATTGTGCGCCTATCCACATGAAGTGTACGACTGTCCTGCCTTTAAGGAGAAGACATACTTTGAGCGGCGAAGGTTTGTTCGTACAAAAGGACTGTGTTTTAGATGTCTTAAGGTCGATCACATTGCCATTGATTGCAACGCAACAAGTACCTGCAAAGTTGAGGGCTGTACTGGAACGTCCCATCACCATCTCTTACACGACCCGGCCTTTAGAGCTAAGCCGCATTTTATCGACAACGGAAATCCTGCTTGTACCGCGATTCAGACGCAGGAGTACAGTGCCAGTGTGAATGCTGCGAGCGTATACCTGAATGTGGTTCCAGTTGTGGTGCGACATGGAAACACAGCAATCGCGACATATGCCTTTCTGGACCAGGGGTCCACTACCACATTTTGTGAACGTAAATTAATGGATAAATTAGGAGCCTGTGGCAAACCTAAACAAATACTGTTGAATACTCCAACGACGCCACGTCATTTGAACACTGTTGCTATATCCGTTGCAGTTGAACCGCTGGGTGGCGGAGAAGCAATTGATCTTCCCGAGGTGGTTGTGGTCAACAAAATTCCTGTGGTGCCAAACGTTGTGCCCGACACATAGACGTTAAGGGCGCATCGTTCTTTACAAGACCTGACGTTATGCAACGTGCCAGGGGGATCGGTTGCGTTATTGATTGGAGCCAATATTCCTGTTGCACATCGAGTGAAGTCTGTCCGCCCAGGGGATGATTATTGCCCGGATGCAGTGAGGACGCCTTTGGGTTGGTCTTTGCTTGGACAAACCTTCGAATCAAAAAATCCCTCCGCCCGTGTCCATTTCGCATCTGCTGTTGAAAATGCTCACGCCATGTTCTTGAGCGATGAAGGAGATTTTTTGCCTACTGACGGAGAAGATGGGGACGTGTTGGGTACTCCATTTTCGACTGAAGTTAGAAGAACATATCGTATGATGAAGGTTTCTGTTAAATTTGTTGATGGACACTATGAATTGCCACTTCCCTGGAGACACGACCACCAAATCATGCCCGACAACCTCAAAATGGCGACAAAACGGCTGACGTGATGATGTCGAAATATGGAGAGCAAATGCAAACCACAATTGACAAGGGGTATGCTGAAGAAATTTCCTCAGAGGAATTAAGTGCTAATCAACGCGTTTGGTACATTCCCCATCACGGTGTTCTAAATCCCAACAAGCCAGGTAAACTCCGCGTTGTATTTGATTGCGCTGCTCAATATCGTGGCTTGTCACTCAATCAGGCTCTAATGCAAGGTCCCGACTTTGTAAATAGTTTAGTCGGTGTGCTGTTGCGATTTCGCAAGGAACCTATTGCTCTTGTGGCCGATATTGAAGCCATGTTTTATCAAGTTCGTGTGGCTCCGCGTGACCGCGATTGCCTACGTTTTTTATGGTGGCCAGGAGGCGATCTGTCAAGGGCCCCAACTCCGCACAGAATGAAGGTTCACCTGTTTGGCGCAGCTTCGTCCCCAAGCTGTGCTGCATTTTGTTTGCGACAAGCTGCCAGTGAATTTGAACCGCTTGTCGCGTCTACTGTGGAAAGAAACTTTTATGTGGACGATTGTCTCACGTCGGTTTCGGATGTTAACACTGGTCTGGAACTCGTTGCAGGACTGCGCTCCCTGCTTGCGAAAGGCGGGTTTCGATTGACCAAGTGGCTATCCCACAGCAAGGAAATTCTGGATAGTTTACCGGCTGAGGAACTGTCCAAGTCTCTGTTGACGCACCCTCTAGATGCAGATCTACAGGAGCGGGTACTTGATGTGCATTGGAGCGTTTAAGCCGATGAGTTTAATTTCACGGTTTCTTTGCCAGTCAAACCGCGCACTCGTCGGGGATTGCTGTCAACGATGAATTCGTTGTTCGACCCGCTGGGGTTTGTTGTTCCAGTGGTAGTGGAAGCACGTTTGATCTACCGAAGTTTATGTCAGCAAGAAATCGAGTGGGACGAGGAAATGCCTTCAAAGGACCTACGGAAATGGGAAAGGTGGTTATACAGGTTATCAAGGCTACGCGACATCAGTATCCCGCGTTCGTTTAACTTGCACGCCTACGACAATATACAAGAAAGCCGATTGCATGTATTTTCCGATGCATCGAAGGAGGCATATGACGCAGTGTGTTACCTGCGATCTACAAGAAAGGACTCTGTCACGTGTACTCTCGTCACGAGTAAATCTCGACTGGCCCCTCAAGGAGAAGTTTCCATTCCTCGGCTTGAACTAATGGCTGCTGTTACTGCTGTGAAGATGGAGCAGACAATCAAGGGGGAACTTGGGTTCGTCAATATTTTGGACGGATTCTTCTGTGGTGTTGCAAAGCATACACAACGATCGATGAAGATTTCCGCTTTTTGTATCCCGTCGGCTTGCTTTCATTGAGAAAAATACGTGCACTCGGAACTGGAAGCACGTGCCGACAAAACAGAATCCGGCTGACCTGGCGTCTCGGGGTGCACCAGCTGATACTCTTTGCAAAGTCGGATATGTGTTTTTTTGGTCCAATGTTTCTGAAAGATGAGCCTGCAAAGTGTCCGAATATGTTCGAGAAACAGGACGTCGAGGTCATTGCTAATGTGTTTGAGAAGAAACCTGCTGATGTATTTACGGTTGTGGAGTCTGCTTGCCCAATGGTCCGACTGTTAATGAGGTTTTCTTCTCTGTATAAATTAAAGTCTGCAGTCGCTTGGATGCTGCGCTTTAAATCTTATTTGTTGCAAAGAGTGCGAAGCCAACCTCATCCAGTTTCAAACACGCCTTTGACAGTTCAGGAGTTAAGGCTTGCTGAGAGGGAGTTGGTCAAGTATGTGCAAAGATGTCACTTTGCTCAATGGATGTTTGGCATGTCCGGAGAAGGGAGATTGAAAAAGATGACTAAGTCAAGTCATCACCAATATTTCGATTGGATCCATTTCTTGTTGAGGGAGTTTTATGCGTTGGTGGGCGACTGGAGAAAGCCCCAGTTTCGTACGAGGCACGCCATTCAGCGATTCTCCCTCACAACTCGTGTTTGACCGATCTGATCATTACTGATTTCCACGAGCGCGTTGGTCACTCTGGATTGAATCACACATTGACGACTCTGAATCAACGTTTCTGGATCGTGGGGGGAGCAGTTGCCGTGCGCCGCGCGTTAAGTCGTTGCCTGAAGTGCCGACACCGCGATGCCAAGCCCGCGAAGCAGCTGATGTCTGAACTCCCACCTGCTCGTCTACAAATGAACGTCCATCCATTCGCTTATACTGGTGTTGATTATTTTGGACCTCTTCTAGTAAAACGAGGGCGCAGCGAAGTGAAAAGATATGGATGTCTATTTACTTGCCTCACAACACGTGCAGTCCATTTGGAAGCTGCCTGTGACTTGAGTACCGACGCCTTCGTCAACGCGCTCCGCCGCTTTGTTGCGCGACGAGGTGTGGTTTTGCACATGTACTCGGATAACGGCACCAACCTGGTTGGTGCGGAACGTGTTCTAAAGGATGGAATTCAAAACTGGAACCAGCACCAGATCGAAGAACACTTGAAGCAGAAGGAAATGCACTGGACCTTTAACCCGCCCAGCGCTAGTCATATGGGAGGAGCCTGGGAGCGGATGATCCGTTCGGCAAGACGCATACTTTCAGCCTTGACAAACGAACGGACGCTCACTGATGATCAACTGCAAACTCTGCTGTCGGAAGTTGAATCAATTCTGAATTCTCGTCCTTTGACACCGGTCACCTTGGACGTTGATGATGAAACTCCACTTACCCCGAACCACTTGCTCAGGGTAAACCCTTTTGGTGGCCTTCCGCCGGCCGCTACGAATGACCGTGACTGTTATGCCCGCCAAGGTTGGCGCCACGTCCAATACCTTTCGGATCAGTTCTGGAAGCGCTGGTCGAGAGAATATTTGCGTTCTATTATCTCACGTCAAAAATGGCACGATGAGAAAAATAATCTTCAAGTTAACGACGTTGTCCTGTTGGTAGACAACGCATCCCCGAGATCATCGTGGTTGATAGGAAGAATCGTCGCCGTCCATCCTGATCAGCATGGAGTCGTACGAAACGTCATGGTTCGATCCAAGGGAAACTGTGTTCGAAGGCCTATACACAAGTTGTGTTTAATCGTTCCTGCTGATGAGAAAATTCATGCGCAAGCGCATGACGACCCAGTGGCTGTTGCTTCGCCTGTAAACGAATTGTAAATGACATTTTGCGGTTGTTGTGTCTATTCGACAGCGCGTCAAAATTTTTTTGTGTTGCAAAATTGAACGTGAATGTGAACCACTTGTCAAGTTTGGGGGGGAGTGTAAGAATTTCTCTGCGCTCTTGTAAGTTGTTTCTGGAACCTCATATTACACGCTTCATTGTGCATTACACAACAAGCGTTTGATTGTTGCGTCACTCCTGCGCATGCGCGAACTGTAGCGTGGTTGATATCATTTCCAAATTTGTCTCTTTCTGTTCGTGTCGACTGGTTAGCGATTGAGATTTATGTATAATGCTGTCGTAGTTGTGTAATCTAACCTAGTCTATACATCATTGCAGCTGTGAAATATAGTGGCAAACTGTAAAGTATTATTGGATTGTATTAACTGAAATTCGATTGGCGATCTTGTGATTCTGTGCATTGCTGTCGTGGTAAGCTTTCTTGCATATGTTTCTAACTTAAAGTGTTCGAATTTCATCTAACTTTGAATGTAAATATTACAGTTGTGACATCCGATCGCCTGTTAGCTGCACAGTCGTGTTGACTGCAAGTACATATTGCTGGTGAGTGAATCGTATGTGCTGTGACGTCATAATGCTTATTGACGTGTGATATGTTATTTCAGCTTTGCCACTCACTGAGTTACTTCTGTGGGCCATTTGTCACAGTTAAAAAACTGCATTGATACGTGAATGAGTTTTCTCGTACTCGCCGATTAAAGCATTTCATTTGAGAGTCTGCTGTCGGTGTTTTGGTTACGTACACGGGGAGTAGTTACGTACATGCGGTAATTACGGAGATTGCAGAGGTGACCTGTTACGCCGTCCGAAGAAGCTGGCCACTTTTCCGAAAGGACTGCGTTACAATAAAAGTTAACATTGCTACAAGATAATACATTTTCACGATGCTGATAGAAAAAAGGCAAATGCAAAATTGATTAGTTTGTCCCAATCTGATAAAGATTATTCTTAAAATTTTGTTTATGGTTTAATAATTGCTGAGGCGGACTGATTTCGTACTAAATATTTAAACCAAGCAAACTAGATTTTACACTGGCGACAATGGTTTCAAATTCCACACTGTTACGATGGTAAGAAACTAGCGCGTCAAGAAAATCTCCTTATCACTTAAATGTTGATTTGCGATTGGTTTGTATCTTTATGTTGGCCGATATGCACCACCATTTATACTTGACATGCACTGTATTGCTACAACTTCATTAAACATTTTGATTACTTATTAGATAATTTTTTTTAATATTTTTATTGATGGTTTTGTTGACGAAGTTTTAGTATCATCATTTGCGATTTAACTTAGCATGTCATATTTATATACATTTTATTATTGCACGTTTTATTTTTAATTTCGCGTCACGACAAAGTTGTAAGTCCAGCCGAGCTTTTTCCATTTTATTGAAACGGGTGTGTCAATAACTGGGTGATTTCCCCAACTTAATTCGAGCACGACATCACACTAGGCCACATAGCTGTAGTGATTTTACCTTCGCTGTTATAATTTTTGATACCGCTTCGAGCCTACTTTTAACGAATTTCCTGTTTGTGCAGAAGTTTTGAGACTCCCAACTCTTTTGGATCAAGAACCGACATTTTATAATTAATTCGTTTTTTTTATGTTTCCATTGCGTGGGGTAAATCAAAGTAAAATTGGGGGCAACTGTTTATACAAACTTGTTTGTCACGACATATGTAAGGTAACATGTCTATGCTGTTGTTATCGACAAAATTGTTTTGCATGTTTCGGTTGGAAGGGTTGGATTCCAAACACCAAACTGTGCGATGGGAAAAGAGATTGTCCAACTGAAATTTACAATCCCTACAAGGGCGGTCGACGCTATAATCACGAAGAGGATCCTCTTTTTTGCAAACATCGCAAACATTGTCTCACGACCGACGGGCTTCTTAACATTCCTCAATCTCAAGTTTGCGATGGCGTCATCCAATGTCAGGACGGAAGTGACGAAACTGCATCAGAAATTCCAAATAAACTTCATTCAAAAGTTTGCGATGGTTTAGTCCACTGCAAAGACAAGAGTGACGAACAACCTGAAAATTGTACAAAGCAGGATAGATTCTATTGCTCAGCGTTAAATGGAGCTAAGGTAGGTATTTTTACAAGGTAATAATTTTTGATTGCAACATAACTCTTTGTTTTCAGGTTTCCATTAGCAACGCAGAGGTGTGTGATTTCACTATAAACTGCGACGATGGAAGTGACGAAAAAAACTGCACGAATGACGGAAGGTTCTATTGCGAAAACAAACAACCACTCTTTGTTAAAAAGGAAAAAGTATTACCACAATAAAATACTGCTGGGTATTTTCAGTTACAAACGATTGTTTGAAACCAACAGAAATTTAATGGATTTGGAGATTGTTCTGACTGGAGCGACGAATGTCCATCAAAGTCGACTAGAACAGATGAGAACATTTTCTCCTCGCGATACGAGCTAATTGCTAATCCATTGTTACGAGCTGTTGAGTGGATCATGGGCTTTCTTGCAATTTTTGGAAATTTGGTATGTTTAGACTTGTTTTACTGATATGAAATACAGAATAGTAATAACACATAAAGTATGACGTTTTAATTTTGCAATTGCATCACAGGTCGTCATGGTTACGGAAGCAAAAACTTTAATGACAACAGAATCACCAACAGCTGCATTTCGCACCAACCATCTTCTTGTCCTCAATCTTTCTGTTTCTGACCTGCTCATGGGAGTTTATCTGCTCATGCTGGGCGCAGCTGGTGTTCACTACTCTGGAAAATACTGCGCCAATGACCTTGTTTGGAGGTCAAGTGGAAGTTGCACTACAATGGGAATATTGGTTTTGCTTTCCAGCGAAACATCAGTTTTTACAATGGTTCTATTGACATCATTTCGACTCTATGCTGTAAAATATGTGAGTTATTCAGTTCTGTTCATGCACATCTATGTATTTCAAACAATGAATAAATTTTGCAGCCTTTCAACGCATCTCTACACCCGAAGCTCAAAGTTGTCATCCTTACCATTCTATTGTCGTGGTCAATTTCTTTCACTCTGGCATTTATTCCTCTCACATCCCAATTCCAACATTTGTTTGAAACCAAAGCGTGGATGAAGGAAAACCCGTTTTTCCAAAGTGCTGCAGTGGACTTTTCAAGTAAGATTTTTTTGCGTTTTTTTATACCCATTCAAAACACAGTTACCATTTATTTATTTAATCGGTTGGAAACATCTTTCTATTTTGTGTAGGCATGGAGAATTTCATGGAGCAGTTTGTAGATTTTCAACATAATTTCACACTTAACGATTCCCAGCAGTATGAAACTGCAATTGGAAAGCTAGAAAATGCTTATTCCTGGACAGATTTTGTGGATGTTCTCGAAGATTATAACTACACTGAAATGTTTGACATTGCAGGGTATTTCGGGTATGTGGTTGCAAAATACTGATGGGTTGTAAAGTATTAAGTGCTTTAATACATTAATATGTTTTCATAGATACTACAGCACCAACAGCGTTTGTATCAGCAAACTTTATGTGAAACCAACAGATAAGGCTTGGGCATATTCACTTGGTATCATCATACTCAACTTCTTGGCTTTTCTGTTTGTTGCAGTGACGTACATTTGGATTTACAAAAAGTCAACGGCAAGTGGCAGGAAAGTAAATGAGAGGGCGAGAAACCCAAGAGCGGAAAAACAAAACCAAGGTAAACCCAATTAGATGAGTTTGTCAAACTTTACCACTCTAAGAGCCATTCGGATCCATATAATGTAGTAAAAAAAAACGCTGGGAGCCACAAAGTCGTTTTGCAATCTGAAATGACATGCCACTTTTTGTCGCAAACCTTTCGACTTTTTGTTGTTTGTTAGTTTCTTGCTTATTAGGCACATGCACTTCACCGGTTTCGTCAGCAGTAAAAGCACGTGACACTCCCCTGGTAGCATTGAATGTTTTGTTTTCTTTAGACGCTGATTTTTTTAACGCATATTGTATGCCAGATTAACAAACCGGTTGCAGGTATTGTTGCGCGCGCATACACTGCAAACCGAAACAAAAATCTCACATTTTGTATTAACCGGCGCGCCGCTAGTTTGCCTCTTTCAAAATTTACGTTTCATGATGTAGACGCGGTTAATTGTAGCTACTAGAAGGGGTTCGCTCATTTCATTGCACTAAAATTTTTTATTTTCGACTTTTGTGTTCGGCATAATCTTCACAGAATGTGCAATCAAAACATTTGGTAATTTCAAAAACTGAGCCGCATCAGAGGGATCAAAGAGCACGCGGCTCCGGAGCCGCGGGTTGGCGACTCCTGGTGTAAGGAAAACAGTAAAACTGTTTTGTTCTTCACAGAAATGCAGAAGAAAATAATCCGACTGATCTTCACTGATTTCTTCTGCTGGATTCCAATTTCGATAATGGCTTTCTTGAACTTCGGTGGAACAACTGTACCTCCAGTAATCTACGCAGTTTCGGCAATAATCCTGCTTCCCATCAACAGCTCCCTCAATCCTCTCATCTACTCCAACGCACCAAAAATGCTCTATGATTATATTCGTGAGCGTTTGCGTGAGTTTCGTCCACGTCAACAGCCAGAAGCCGACCGACGAGTGAACGTGATAGTTGTGGACGAAACCCCACTTTAAATGATACATGACGATGTTGTAGGATTGACAAATCGGACTTGTATACCGAAATGCCAATATCTTGTGATCCATGTACATATTTATCTTCGTGTGTTTACTGTTTCAGTTGCTGGAAAATGTTTTAATTCTTTAAAATGATTTTTCCACGTTTTTCGTGTTGATTGTTCTCTTGCATTTCTGTGCAAAATCAACCTGTGGTAAATTGTTTTAACCGTGGCCTTTAATAAAGTGTAAATACGTTTTTGAGTTAATGTGTGAATAATTCGTTTTGTTATTAGTATAAATGCAATGAAATCTCTTTTTCCTACAAGGACCTTGCGCAGGAATTAGACTTGGTTTAAATTACTGGCTAAATTTATTTGCCACAAGGGCACAAGCTCGTTTTATACATAAACAATGTGAATCCAAAGTGTTTTGCTAAACATACTGTAGCATTGATTTCGATGTATAGATACTTTAGACCAGGGGTCGGCCACCATTTAAGCCCTCCGTGCCAATTTACTTGTTATTTCAATGTGTTAATGGCTTCGCCTGCCAATTTTTGTGGGTAACAGTTGATTGTGCCAGATGACCTTGATAGTAGGAATAAAGAGGAGAGTTTTGTACCCGTAGGCTGGATTTTACGACAATGTAATTATGAAAACATTAAACAAGCAGTGTAACAGGTTAAATTAGTTCTTCAATATAAACACGAAAATTGGTTTGCGTGCCAAGAAAAATAACCTCGCATTGTCAGGGGTGTCAGGGGTTGCCGATCCCTGCTTTAGACCGTTATGTAAAAACACCAAGCCCTCAGTATTGTTGCAATTGTAAAAATAGTGACAACAAGAAAATCCTTAGGTCATTTAGGCTTGTCTTGGTATATTTGAAGGCATGTGCACGTTAAAACACATTGCAGTCAGTTCGGACATCGCCATCACACACAGTTGAGCACCGAAATTTGAAATGTCCTAACCATCACAAACTGATTGATCACATACATAAAACCTGTGACAGACACTTCTGTTGATTAAAAGCATAAAAGTTAACATTAGGTCTTCCGTTAATCATAAAGTATTTGAAATATCACAAATGCCTTGATGCTCGATCAAATATTTGTTTCATACTTTAACTTATATTTAGTTTTCATGACTCAGAAGTAATTTCTATATTTCAATTGATAATTTGGGAACACAGTGTTTGTTCCTCAAAAATAATCTCTGCAATATGTCGAATGGCATTATTTTAAAATCGCATATCACGCTATGTGAGAAGGGACGGAATTGATTTTCCAAATACATTTATAATTTGACGACTCCTATAACAGTTAATAAATAGAAAAACAAACATGAAAAATACCACAATTATTATTACAGTCTGCTGCTTGCTCACATTTGTTACTGTCCATGCTGACAAATTCTTTTCACCGATGATAAGTCACTTATGACCAGAAAAAACATTATACAGAGCTAAACTGGTATTCACAGCATCTTAAATCGGCATGTTGCATGTACAGCATAGCGCAGTGGAATAAACGACCGTCATCTTTGTGCTTGGAATTTGTGTGACGTGCTTTGTATAGTACACATTGCTTACGTTGATTCGGCAGAGTTGTAAGTCGGGCCGGGCTTTTCGGGCCGGGTTTGGGTCGGGTTCGGACTTAGTTTTTTTTCGGAAAACCGATTCGGGCCTGACTTTACACTATGTGTCAGTATTTAAAAAAAATTAGCCTATCTAGCTAAATAGTTGCCGGACATGACCTAATATCAAACAGCCCTAAAACGCCAATCTTTATTGTGTTTGTTATATTGGCCTTTTCTGAGGCTTTAATATATTAACCTGTTAATCAAACTTTCGGGCCTAAACAGGCTTCGTAATATTGATTCGGGTTCGGGCCGGGTTTCAGGTATGTCACGCATTTTGCGGCCTAACGTGCCGCGAGTTTGGACCCATTTGAACGCTACTATTTTTATTGCAACCTGCATGCACCCTATTTTAATTTGTGTACACCTATTTTAATTTTGCTACATATGCAATCTATTCCGCAAAATGCATTGAGAAAATTTTAGTAACATGAACAAGGACAAAAATAAATCATTTGATTTGAAGTATTTCAGACATTTGGATATGTTCGACAAACATTGCTAGGAGCATTACGTTGTTGATTTTTTTGTGTGTGTTCTTATTTGTGCATGCCAGGGTCTTGGTAAATAGTCTACCTTAAGGTTTTAGCCTGCACGCTTGCGAAGACAACACGATTGGCAGGTTCTTGCCACAAAAAAGTTTGTTCAAAATGGGCTGGTTTTAAACGGTCAATGGCACCGTATCTTGTAGCCCGTTATTTTCAGGTCAAAAGTACTTAAAGCTTAAAATGGACAGTCATAGGGGCATTGCTAAGTGTTCGGTGTGCGTCATTGCAAACAATAACAAAACTGCAGTCGCGTAATATACTAAGAACCCTGTCATGCGAACGTCGATGTCAGGTTGTCGAAGTCGGTCGCAAATCCCGCATTGCTTCTAGTTCATTTCACAAAAAACGGCGTTGGATTATGTAGTTCGGTTGAGGACGTGCAAAACTCCCCGGGTAACTGAAGTGTAGCATCATACACCAACTCTGCGGTCGAACACGCTGTTACTATATCCCATTGGCTCCAAAACACGAACGAGCACAAACATATTTAAACGGCTTTCGCGAGCGAACTTTGATTTGCAGTCAGAAATCGCTCGCAAAGCTTCAGTTTGTTCAGGTCAGCAAAACGAAAATGAAAAACGACCGTCATACTGATTTTCATGGGCACAATCCTAAACGTGATAAAAGGAAGTCGCATTAGGTATACCTTATTGGCTTTAAAACACGAAAAACCCAAGATAAAAGTAAACGGTTTTCATGAGTCAACTAGAAATAGCAGTCAGATACTGCTCGCAAAGTTTCAGTTTGTTCAGGTTAACAAAACAGAAATAACATCATATTTATGTCCGCAGACACGACCGTCAACTCGATAGAAGCACGTCGCTGTTGCCATACCTTATTATCTCTAAAATACGAACGAACTGAGAATCGGTTTGCTGCAAGAACCTGCCAAATCTTCAAAAACAGCTCGGAAAGTTTTGGTTTGTTGAGGTTAGCAAAACGGAACTAACAAGCGACCACTATACCGTTTTTCGTGGACATGACAATAGTAAATGTCGGTTTCAATATACCTAATAAGTTCTAAACCACGAACGAACTGAGATATAATTAAACGGTTTTCACGAGCCAAGTTGGAATTGCAGCAAAAAACACCTTGAAATTTTCTGCGATTCCTATTAATTTTTGATTGACGCTTCCCAATCCTTGTTCCGCTTCAAATAATTCAAACCTGACGTTTCAGAGTTTAGTAAATAAAAAGGCACATCAACTCATACCACGTAAAGTAAAACGTTAATTTCCACAAATGAAAAACATATGATGGAATAAAAAGCAAGTTTCTTTAAAACAAAAACAACCCACACTTAACCGCATATAGCACTTTTGCATACACTAATTTAAACGCGTTTTTCCAAGCGAGCTTCATGCAATCAGCCATAGCACTTCGTCGTATTGCATTGTATGCCGAAATACGAAAGCGTTGACCAAACAATCGTCGTACAGGCAACCGTTGCTCTCTGGAACAAACAAGGAATTTCGTGCAGTCTGCAAAAGTACTTATTTATATTGCCCTGACTTAATAGTTTTGTCATTAGTTGAGATTGTTACATCCACGACTATGCATGTTCCATGCACACACATTTTTTAAACAATTTTTTGCAATCTAATGACATTATGATGTTGCAATCTCCAAACCATATCTTTAGGGTATGAAAACGTAGTCCATTTCACCAGTTGATGTACCTTTAAATATTTTTGTGCGTTAGAAAACGAGTTACATTGCCAACAAATGTCAGCACAACTGCTTACTATATTTAAATCAAAGTGAGACACTTTTTGTGTCAGCTGAAAAGAAAAAGTAAACAAAAACCAATATTAAACCCAGAAAGATGTTACTGCCGACGGCCACAAGTTATCCATTCTGAAAACGTATGTATTTCTGTGCAAATAGGAATGAGGAAAATTAGCATTTTTTTGCCAGAAACAAATTACATGACTAGACTTGTGATCTTGTTTTGCGAAAATTTTCTTTGCAAAAAAACAATACATCTTTATACGGCAAATACTCGGAAATTGCAGTGGCATTCGAATATTTAAGCATAATACGCAGAAATTTTAAACTGTTAATTTAACCATGAAGGGCTCATTAACGGACGAAATTTACTATCTTGGATCCCCGTTCTTGAGTAACAAGTACTGTACAACTTATATACACAACACAGTATGAGATCCTATTCTATAAGCAACGATCATATGTAATGCATGGCAATGTCGTTTTGAAAGCAATATGGGTTTGCTTTATGCTTTTCCACTAGGTGTCTAAACAGAGCTACTCAAATCAAATTTTGAATGGAAATTGTGTATTGATTCCGTCTTTATTCTATATGACGCTGAAGTTAACACAAGGGTCATATAGTTACCATAGAACATTTATATGCACAAATTTGGACGTATGTTATCCAGGCGAGCATTGTGCATTCAGACAAATCTCTATGTGGCATTGGGTTGTATGCTATATACATAAGCGTTTTGACCGGTCGTATCGCTTAGTCAATAGTTGTACTTGCTACATGCATGACTATAAAGTTTTATTGCTCATTTAAAAAAAATTTGACGATTTTATCGTTTCTAAACAAGTTTATTGTAACAGAATGTTTTCTTAACAAGTGAGTAAATTCAACAACAACTGTTCAATGCATACAACAACTTAAACGTGTTACCAGGTGGGATCAAAGTAAAACACACAAATCATAGCTGAAAGAAATAAAAACGTCCACGCAAAACCGCATACATTGTCAAACAGTGTATTTCTTTGAGGAAGCGAATAATGAAACCATCAAACTCTCATCATACGCAAAATTGCATATTTTATGGGAGTGGGGGTAGGTTGTGATCTTATTTTAGGGAAACTTGCTTTTTATTGCAAATAATATGTTTTCTGTTGTGAAGAATTAACGTCTTGCATTACATGGTGTGATATCTTGTTCTATAATTAAACCCTGAAACGTCAGGCTGGCAATATTTGAAGGCGAACAACGTTTAGGAAGCGTCAAACAAAAAATAATGGGAATCGCGGAAAATTGTGTAGTTCTTGTGCCTAACAGTTCGGCAAAATTTTCATTACTCGTCATCATAAATGAATTTGTTCTAAAACCAAACCGTTATCAATAAATTTGTTCAGAAATCAAACCCTGTAAGATTTGGAATGTTTTATACAGATAAACCATCAGGAAATTTCAATCATACATTTACCATCGAAAAGTTACAGAAACGTTAATCTGTTACAAAGAAAAGAAGTGAAGTGCATTTTTGCATTTAACAGTTTATATTCTGTGACAAACTGTGTAACAGTTTTTGAGAACTGAATAACTTTAAATATCCGTTTTATAATTAATTGTTTACATCTCTACATAACCAACAGATATATACATACCTACGTGGGAGTGTTTCTTGTCAAACGCGCCACTTCGTTTTAAATGTGGAAAAATCGTTGCAACCCAGTTTGATTAAGTTTTAAGTGACTTTAGGATTTTAATAACAAAATGTTTCTAATATACCAACACAGGAATGCTTGAACTATGCTACCAACTACAAGGAAATCGCATTTGCATTCGATATTTGATCATCATTCACAGGTTTTATAAACGAAATATAACGTATTGGATCCCCGTTCTTGAATGACAAGTACAAAATTATGAGACACAGTTATGAGATCACATTTTGTAATGAATGATTATGGCAATAATGCATAGCAATGTCATTTTTGAGGCAATATGAATTTGCGATATGCCTTGTCGCTTGGTGTCTAAACAGAACTACTCAAATCAAATTGTAAATGCAAATTTCTGCTTTGATTCCGTATTCATACATTTTGAAGCCGAACATAACACAAAGGTCATACAGGTTACCACAGCACTTAACTGCAACAAATTTAGACGCTCGTTTTCCAAGCTAGCTTTTGCAATCAGCCATGGCCCTTCATTACATTGTATTGCAATTTCTGCCTAAATACGAAAGCGTTATGCAGTTAACCATTGCTCTACATTACAAGCATAAATGTACACGGCTACAGCGGGTTTCCAATAATCGTGTACTTCAGCATGGTACATATTGACGTTTTAATAATTGTGAAAACCCGATGCAACCAAGTTTTTACAATGACTATTTTTCGTGATTACACGATTCAAACACTATAATGTTTGTGAAAAACAACACAAGAATGCAATAATTATGTTATAAATCCAATCATTTTTGTCCGAAAAACAAGTTGAGCATTAGAAACTTTATAATTTTAAAATTCTATGTTTCTGTGCGAGTAATAATGAAAATCAGCATATTTTCACCTGAAACAGACTGCAGGAATATTAAGTGATGACTAGTTCTTGTTTTGTAGAAAATATTGTCGTACAAAACAATATGTTGTTATGTGGCATATTAAATTCCTGTGTGACATGATATGAGATTCTGTTCCAAAAATAAACTCTGAGCAGTTCGGTTTGAATTTTTGATGCAAACCAACAGACATGAAAAACCGAAATTTCCAGAATCGCAAATATTAATTTCCAAAATATACCAATGTAAGCGGATTTCTATTGCTGCAGACAATTCACATACCTTTGCAACTCAGCATCAACATTTCCGAGTAATGGTCCATTTCAAACATCTGTTCATTTAATTTTTTTCACTTTCTATTTCCGGTTAACTGATCGCCACAAAATTAAAATTGAAACTGAAAACAGATAAAGTTTTATCTATTTTGCAAGTTGTTGCAGACAACAATTATAACTTGACTTGTGAAAATCGTTCATTTCTATTTCTTTTCGCTGATTCAATAAAATCATAAATTTGCAAGCACTTTGGACTATATTTCTAGCTTGTGAAAAACGTTAAATTTTATCTCAGCACCCTAGTGTTCTGAGGGAGTCAGTTATTTATACCAAAGCGACTTAAGCAAACGTTTGCTCCCAACTTTCGTTTAACTGTTGGCAACATCTTGAAATTTTGCCAGCAATTTGTTTCTGTAATTTTAGGTTGACTTGAGAAAACGCTTAACTTTATCTCAATCCGTTCGTGTTTGAAAGATATTTAGTTATGCCAATAGCGAGTTTCTTTTATTGCAGGAGTGGTCTTGCTGCGCGAAAAATGAGAACGTTTGTTTCTGACATTTGTTTCATCCGATGAGTGAAATAAATACCACTTTGCAAGCAATTTGTGACTGCAATTCCTACATGGCTTACACAAAAAGTTTAATCTTATCTTAGTTCGTTCGTGTGTTGGAATCATGAAGGTATATTTAGAGCGACCTGCTTCTATGGCAATGAAAGTCGTGCCTGCAGCGATAAATACCATGTTATTTCTGTTTAGGTAACCTGAACAATCTGAAACTTTGCTAGCAGTTTCTGACTGCTATTCTAAGTTGACTCGTGAAAATCATTTAATTTTATCTCTGTTTGTACGTGTTTCACAGCAACTAAGGTATACAGAAAGCGAACTATTTTATCGCTTTAACGGCCTTACCTACAAAGATAGGATTAATGTTCGCTTGTCATTTCCGTTTCGCTAACCTAAACAATCTGAAATTTTGAGAGGATTTGCGGACTGCAATTCCAAGTTGCCTCGTGAAAATCGGATAATTTTATCTCAATTGCTTCGTGCTTTGGAACCAATAAGGTATGGTAACAGCCAGGTGCTTCTATCGCGTTAACGGTCGTGCCTGCAAAATTAAATATGATGTTATTATTGTTTTGCTTACCTGACCGAACTGAAATTTTGCGCGTAGTGTCTGACTGCAATTTCACGTTAGCGCGTGAAAATTATTTAGTTAAATATCATTTCGCTCGTGTTTTACAGTTAACGCGGTATAGTGAAAGCGAACTAATCTATCGCGTCAATGGTCGTGGCTACGAAAATAAATATGATTTCCGCTTTTTCCACTCCTTTCGCTAACATGAACATTCTTAAACTTTGCTAGCTGTTTCTGACTGCAAATCCAAGTTGGCTCGTTAAAACTGTTTGATTTTTTGTGTGTTCGTTTTATAGCCGATGAGGTATATTAAAAGCGACATATTTTATCGCGTTAACGTTCGTGTACACAAAAATAAATATGATCTTCGCTTGTCATTTGCGTTTCGCTCAACTGAACTGAAACGTTGTGAGCTGTTTATGACCGCAATTCCAAGCAGACTAGTTTGATCGCAGTTCGTTCGTGTGTGTTTCCGTTTCGCTAACGTAAAATGATACTGGAAAATTGGAAACATTGCGAGCTGTTTGTGACTGCAATGTCAAGTTGCCTTATCAAAACCATTTAATTTTATCTAACTTGATTCGTGTTTCGAGCAAATAAGATATGATCACTGCGACGTGCTTTCATGGCGTTAACGGTTGAGACTGCAAAGATAAATATAATGTCATTTCTATTTTGCTAACCTGGGCATTTTGAAACTTTGCAACTTTATTAAGACTGCAATTCCAAATTAGTTTTTAAAATCCGTTGATTTTTTTCTGATATCGTTTGTGTTTTAGAGGCAATAAGGTATATTGAAAGTGACCTGTTTCGATATCGTCAACTGTCGTGCCAACAAAAATGAGAATGATGTCTACTTACCATTTCGGTTTCGCTGACCTGAACCAACAAAAACGCAGTAAGCTGTTTTTGACTACAATTCGAAGTAGACTCGTGATAACCATTTGATTATATCTCAGTTCGTACGTATTAGTTTTTGAGCCAATAAAGTATGGTAACAGCGACCTGCATCTATTGCGTAAACAGTGGTGCCCACAAAAATGAGCATAATGTTCGCTTGCCTGTTCTGTTTTGCTAACCCAAACAGACTGAAACTTAGCAAGTTGTTTCAGAATACAATTTAAAGGTGACTCGAGCAAACCGTTTAATATTATCTCATTTCGTTTGTGTTTTAGATAAACTATCAGGCAAATTACGGTCAGGCAATTAGAAGTCAACGGTCAGGCAATTAGAAGATGTTATTCCTATTTCGCTAACCTGAACAATCGACCGTTTGCGAGCTGTTTTAGACTACAACTCCAAGATGGTTCGTGAATACCTTTTAATTTTGTCTCAGTTCATTCGTGTTTTAGAGCCAATAAGGTATACAGAGGGCGAACTGTTTCCATTACGTCAACGGTCGTGCCTAAGAAAATAAGTATGATGTTTGTTAGTCGTTTCACTTTCGCTAACCTGAACAAACTGAAACTTTGCAAGCAGTTTGTGACTGTAGTTGTATGTTGGCTCCATCAAGCCGTTTTATTTTATCTCCTTCCGTTCGTGTTTTGAGCCAATGAGGTGAAGTTACCTGCTTCAATCGCGTTAACGGACACCTAATCCACAAAATATGTTTATATTTGCTTGTCAGTTGTCATTTCTGTTTTACCAAACCGAACAAACTTAAACTCCGCAAGCTGTTTTAGACTGCAATTCAAAGTTGGTTTGTGAAAACGATTTAATTTTGTCTTAGTTCGTTCCTCTGTAAAGCCAACAAAATATGCCAAAGCGACAGTTTTTTGTCTTGGTAATGATAGTGCCCCAAAACATAATTATGATGTTCGCTTGTCATTTTTGCTAAACTGAACATTCTGAAACTTTCCGAGCTGTTTCTGTTTCTAATTCCAAGTTGGCTTGTGAATTATTTATAGCGGTTATTTATATCAAGAGAGAATTCTATTTCTAACACCAGCGGTCATGCTCGGCGAAAAATGAAATTGTTTATTTCTCATTTTCGTTTGCATTTCGGAAGAAACGAAAAATTTGCAAGCACCTAATGACTACAATTTGATTTTGCCTGTGATAAATGTTTTATTTAATGTCAATCCGTTCGTGTTTTAAAACTTGTTACGTATGACAAGAACGATTTGTTAAACGGTTTTTCTGCGCAAACAATGAAGATGATAGCTTCTCATTTGCGTTTAACACTAGAACGGCCGAAAAAAATGTATACCTCCAACAGCCGATGGTGTCGAAAACGACACCATTATTAAATTTCAATATTTTTTATTAATTAACTTCAACGGAATATGTATAAACTGAACATAGGGCATGTTACGCATGTACTTGCAACGCTACAGTAAATTTACACTTCATGACGTTGCTCAGACAGTTTATTCCCAGTAACTAAAAAGCAAAAATATTGTATAATAGGTCAGTTTCCAAAGTACAACATTTTGTTGGCTAGCAAATGCAAAATAAACTCGTATATGTCCTTTTCAGTGTAAACAGGTTTACAGCAGTCAATATTTTTAATTTTCCGAAGTGCAATTTTTGCATAGTGTAAGCTTCCAAACGTCTTCTCCACACACTCCGCAAGTTGGCCTGCCACAGTGGGTGCAAGTCGTAACTGTGTTGTTTCTGCAACCCTGTCCTGAACATTTCCTTCGCTTTCCGGATGGTGTTCGCAGCATTGGATCCACTTTTCGCACCACTTGCTGCCGCTTTACCACATAAGCTTCCTTCAAACTCTCTATAAGTTGAAGTATGAAGCTTCGTCGGCTAATGTTGCTGCCAGAACATTTTTTGTACAGAATCCAGGAGTTTAGTGCTGCTATATCAAGTAGGTTTGTCCAAATAGCCAGAGGCCATCGTCTACTTGCTGCATGTGTTGTGTATTTTCTCGCCATTTGGTCGAAAACATCCACGCCCACCTTGTTTTTGTTGTAGAATTGTATAACAGTCGGCTTTTTCTTTTCCGTTGCATCGGTGCTTGGGCTATCGTGCATTGTTGACAAAAGATTAACATTTTTCTTTTGTTTGCACTCTTAATTCACAAACATACAGTTTTTCGGTAGGTTGTAGTAGAACTTGCTAGAAAACTTTTCTTTTTGGCCGGTGGTGATCTCTTTTGGAAGTCCTTTGCTGTTGGCACGTACCGTTCCTACAATAGTCATATTTCGTTCACTTAGCAAATCAGCAAGATGCACACTAGTGAAAAAGTTATCTGTTGTAATGTTGTATGCACCATTTCGATCCAAATTTCTGGTGAGTCTCATCACAACGTCTTCGCCAAGCGGTCTGCCATTCCCCTGATCCTTTTCTATAGCGCCGAGGTATGGTAAAATATTACAAACGTATTTGGAGTTTACTTCCGCTAGTACCCAAAATTTCACACCAAATTTGTCCGGTTTGTTTGGCATAAAAACAATAAAAGGACATCGGTTTTTCATTGGAAAAAGCTGCTCATCTACTGTCAAACTCCCAATCAGGTCTGTAGTTCCTTATGCAATTGGAAACTAATGCTTCCATTGGCTCACGAATGTGTATAAATTTGTCGGTAATTAACCGCTCACTTCGACAATCTTTGTTGTCAAATCGAATAAACTTTTTCACTTCTACAAAGTCAGCTCTTGGCATAGTCTCCCTGAAGATGGGAGGGCCGTATTTTTCACTCCATAAAAAGTCAACAGAATGGCTTTTGCCGTAAATACCTCTTGCATACTGCAAGGCGATAAAGGCTTCCAGTTTGTCCATTGAAAACTCGAAGTTTGGTGCAATTTTTGCAGCTTCTCGCACTGTATGTGCTTTTATGTTTACCAACATAGGATTGTCGACGAACAATCTCCAGCAATCATAAGGGCTACTACCAGCCTTGTAGCGAACACTGGGATTGACACCTGACCTCACTCGCACTAACTTCGAAGAGCTTGAACGTACTGTCCTGGCAGATAGTAAAGGGGTCCATGTCTCTCCGTTTCTTGCCGTGTATTGGGATGTAACTAAACATTCACTATCATTTTCATCCTCTGATGAAGAACTGTCTTCACTGCACAACTCCTCATCACTCGAAGGCTCAATCTCACATGCTAGAGAATCTTCCGTTTCATCAGTGTTGGAATCTTCATGAAGGATTGTCAAAACTTCTGCTGCCGTGTATCTACAACTAAATTTATGCAAAGACATCTTATCTACGTTTTAGCTGCACTCTATCTGCAAATAGTCTTTGAGCAGCAAAGTATAACAAGGATTTATAGTATATTCTACTTGGATAAAGTGGGTATATGACGTCATAAACTATGGGTAAATGCTATATGAGTATGTAAATGAGATGGACCAACACGTTTTTATGAAAACATGGTTTCTCCCCAGTTCTATGCTAACAACGAAGGTTAACAACGAAGAGTACAAAACTGTTTTCCGCCTAAAATGTTATGGTGTCGATTTTGACACCACGGCCGTTAGAGGTAAAACAGGTTGTAAAAAAAAATTGGGAAACACAGTGTTTTCAATAAAAGTTACACATACTCTTTCATCAAAGTTAGGAAGCTACTGAAAGTTTCATATTGAAGCAACTGTATCTACTAGCAAAAAATACACATCGAAATTCAAAAGGTGTCGATTTCGACACCACGGCCGTTCTAGTGTTAACAGATCATATCAAACCAAAAGGCAAGCTGTTTCCGACTACAATATCATGGAAAAATGTGCAAACCGTTCAAATTTATCTGATCCATTAGTGTTTTTTTACATAGTTAGAATAAATCGTATAAAAATCATCGGATGAAACTAAATCATTGTATTTTTCTGCCAGTTTAAGGTGGCTGTACACAGACTGCGTATTCCGTCAACGTGCGTAAACGCATGCGAAAAACGGTCCGTAATCTGACGTGCGTAAACGGACCGAATTTACGTTCCGAAAGTGACTGCGTCTGGTGGTATACACAGAATCCGAACGATGCGATGTTTCGCTTGAATGAGTCCTACTCCAAATCAGTTGTTTAGTTGTTCAAAGATGGAACAACGCTAATTTCTTGCATTTGGGTTATCACTGTGGTGGTGGGATTTTAATATTGCTGAACTCGAACACACCGACCAAAAATGCATTTTGAAATGTTTACAATCGGCATCATCCAACCCTTCACATTTGCTGGTGACAAACTTTGCTCAAATAAGATAGCAGTACAATAACATCGTTAGTGGAAAACAAATGTCACAAAATATTTTTTTTTTTTTTCAAAATAACACTTTTGAAGCAGACAAAATAAAAAAGTACAAACACACAGTGCACATGAGCAACATGTTAAAATGGTAAAACCAGTGATGAAAACACTAAAAGATTTTTTTTTGTTTATTTACAGAATGCTTCATACTTCTAAAGAATTTCATTTTCTTTTAAAAACCCTCCTGTACCCTCTTTTGATTGCCTCAAGCATTTTCTTCTTTTGGAAAGATAAAAGGCAATCCTAGCATCAGTAGGTGGCTTCTTATGATTTGGCAATGTGCTGCTTGTTGCCTGCAGGTCTCCTACAAATAACAAAAACATAAATGCAAAAGTATGTACGAGTTAGTTTAGAAATACTTTTGTTTATTCCATAAGTGCAATCTTTCATTTTATTTTACTTCTGGTTTGTTTCCATCTCTCACATTAAACACAAACCTTGGTTACAAATTACAATAAAGATGTGAAAAATACACTATTTTTGATCAAAATTCTTTCCCTGCAGTACTCTGATAGAATATTGTTTGAGTCCATGCCTTACAAACATATCACATATAGTAGGTTTATTACAAATATGGAGCATAAATCATTTAATTTACATACCTGTGGTGTTGTGTATAAATCTTAAACCATTGGATTTTCTGTCTTCTTTTCATGTAGATGTCGCATATGTCACTTTTCTGTCACATTTTTTCTTGAGAAAAAAGTAACAGGCGGGAGTCACGTATACCTCACAAAATGTACATTTGACAAGCAGAATAAACCCTTCCCAATGTACAATAAAAAGTTGTCAAAACAATTCATGGTAAAAGCCACAAAATTTCTATCACCATTAAAAATGTATCCACATTGTTACGAAAATTAGTTAAAAATTACCTGTTAAACCAGGGGCGGGCAACATACGGCCCGCGGGCCGGATCCGGCCCGCGACGGGATTTTGAGCGGCCCGCAGACAGTTTCTGGTCTTACATGATAAAGTGACCAGCGGCCACAGTCGGCCGCAATCCCCCACTACTTGCTTACTACGTCAAGTTATATTTGTACGGACAGTAACGTTACCCAATAGCAAACAAATTTCCCGCCGTTGTTACCATTGAACCATATATCTTCCATTGTTACGACATAACTGCCAACCTTATATGTGACCTGCTTTCACGGTTTCCTTTGTTTCCACACGTGTAGCCTAGTTAGTGTTTCAGCAGTATCTAAGTCTGTGGTGAATAATTTTATGTTATATCAGTTAGAATTGTTTGGACTGTATTGTAATTGTGACGTTCTTGATTGTATTTGGTTTAGGTCAGTGGTTCTCACACTCGGTTTTCGGGGCCGCATGCGGCTCCCAACTACTTATTTTGCGGCTCGCACCAGACCTCAGAAAACCACCAAAGATTGCTATTTTAGCTTTTAAAGTCATAATCTTTAGTGATTTTCTCAAGGTTTCGTTTTTTTTGCGGCTCCCTGCACACTTAAAAAAATACCATTTGACCCTGACAACAAAAAAGTTTGAGAACCACTGGTTTAGGTGGTCAAAAATCCGTTTTAAATCACTGGATGAATACGCTATTAATGTATCGATTCGGGAATCCGGCCCGCCAAGTACTTCATTTTACCATATCAGGCCCGCCGACTGGAGAAGTTGCCCGCCCCTGTGTTAAACCAAACTCTGCTGAAGTTGAAATACAGGCATTCATAAGGTAGATTTCTCTCCAAAGCAGGTTTCTCTCCAACTAGTTTTTCTTGTTCAACTTGATTTCTTTAGTTGATATTGGATCAAAGGACTCTACAAATGAACTTAAAATGTATAATTCATAGATTGTTGCAGAAACATCAACCAGTACTTAAGTGTATGTGAACAACAACTATGGATGATTTCATAAGCAACATCCTAAATATTAATACAAGATCCCCTGATGGCATATATGCAGTTTCCTTTTTCTGAAATTTGCGACCAATGACATTAACTGCCAGAACTGAGTTATGAACTGACTCTTTCCTGACCCCTTTGTTTCCCGGAAAGCTATTGTTACTTACATTATTAGCTTTTGTATCCCGCTATTGTTCTGCGCTCCAGTCGAGTTCGAAGCCTGTCTTTTTGCCGATTTACAAATAAAACCTTGCATATTACTTCACTTTTATTTATTATTACAAACAAGAGGGCTTCAAGTCTTGCGATTTGATCAAAATAATTGATGCTAATCAACCTATCTAGAAATATCTCTCAGTTTTGCACTATCACTAGACATAAAATCGCATGCGTACGTCCGAAAAAAAATAGAACATGTTCTATTTGTTCGGATGGCCATGCTTTAACGTCAGTTTCGTCCGTTTTCGGACAAAACGCATGGTTCGCATTCTGTGTATACACGTCGACGGAAGGCGATGGACCGAAATTTACGCGCGTATACGCATGACGGACGAAAAGGGACCGAAACGGATCCTGTGTACAGCCACCTTAAGTCAATCTCTAAGCGAGTTTTTTCTACAAAGGGATTGGTCGTGCATTTCATGTATCCCCTATATATTGCTTGTATTCAATGACACAGTCAATTGATAAACGCTATTTTAATGTCCGACCATGCACGTACAAAGTTTTACTAAGTTATATGTTTTTACTTTTTTCAGTAGATTTCAATTATTCTTAACATGTCATTAATCATTAATTTTATTAAACAATATATTACCTGTAAGTTTTATGCGATGGATTGTGACGACAAAAATACGATAGATAGTGATTTTGTATTTTTGATTTGGTAAAATACTTTTTAATAAAATCGATAATCAATGACAGTACAAAAATCTCATTTTTTATTCTGCTTCCTTAGTTTTATTTTTTCTGCACTTTGTTTTCTCAACGAGATGTTTAGAAGATTTTTTCGTGAAATAGTGTAGGGTCAAGTACTATAATTTAACCATAAGTAGTGTGGTTTGGAACATTTAATCTCCTTTTTTCATTTGTTAGCCGTTACAGAAGTCCTCAAATTATAATTATATTTGGAAAATAGTCTGTCATAGTGTGATATACAATTTTGTAATAATGCCATTCGACATATTACAGAGACTATTTACACGGGAACAAATGTTGTGATTACCTTGATGAACGCAACATTGTAAGAACGGAAATCCTAATTATCAATTGAAAAATAGAAATTACTTCAGAATCATGGAAGATAAAAATAAGCCAAAGTTTCAAACAAATATTTTGTCGAGCATCCAGGCATTCGTGTTATTCCCAATACAGTATTGGTATTTCCAATACATCAAGAAACTTTATGATTAATTCAATACTTAATGTTAAATTTTATGCTCATATTTAACAGAAGTGTCTGCCATAGGTGTCTTCTATGTGAAAAATCTCTTTGTATTGGAAAGGACATTTCCAATTTCGGTGCTCAACTGTGTGTGATGGCGATGTCCAAATGACTGTTTGTGTTTAAATATATATATAAATATGCTTTTAAATATACCAAGACATAAACGACTGTAGGATTTTCCTGTTGTCAGGATTTTTGCTACTGCAACCATACTGAGTGGTTTTACATAACGCATCAAAGTATCTATATACCGAAAATAATGCTAAAGTATGTTTAGCAAAACAGTTTGGATTTGTATTGTTTATGTCCACAACGAGCTGGTATCATTATGGCAAACAAGTTTTAGCCAGTATATTAAACCAAGTCGAAATCCTGCGCAAGGTCTTTGTAGGAAGAAAAGATTTCAATGCATTAATACTAATAACAAAAGCAAAACAACCCAACAGCCCGAAACCGAAACCTGCAAACTGACACACCTATTCACACTTAAACGCGAAAACGTATTTACACTTTATTAAAGACCACGGTTCAAACAATTTACCACAGGTTGATTTTGCACATAAATGCAAAAGAACAATCAACGTGAAAAACGTGGAAAAATCATCTTAAAGAATTAAAACATTTTCCAGGAAGTGAAACAGTAAACACATGAAGATAAATATGTACATTGCTCTCAAGAGATTGTCAGTTCGGTATACGAGTCCGATTTGTCAATCCTACCACATGGTCATGTATCATTTAAAGTGGCGTTTCGTCCACTACTATCACGTTCTCTCGTCTGTCGGCTTCTGGCTGTTGACGTGGACGAAACTCACGCAAACGCTCACGAATATGATCATACAGCATTTTCGGTGCGTTAGAGTAGATGAGAGGATTAAGGGAGCTGTTGATGGGAAGCAGGATTATTGCCGAAACTGCGTAGATCACTGGAGGAACAGTTGTTCCACCGAAGTTCAAGAAAGCCATAATCGAAATTGGAATCCAGCAGAAGAAATCAGTGGAGATCAGTCGTATGATTTTCTTTTGCATTTCTGTAAAATACGAAACAGTTTCACTGTGTTGCTTTTATACACAAACACATCTTATTAGGTTTACCTTGGTTTTGTTTTTCCGCTATTGGGTTTCTCACCCTCTCATTCACTATACTGCCACTGGACGTTGACATTTTGTAAATCCAAATGTGCGTCACTGCCACAAATAAAAAAGCCAAGAAGTTGAGTATGATGATACCAAGTGAATATGCCCAAGCCTTGTCTGTTGGTTTCACGTAAAGTTTGCTGATGCAAACGCTGTTGGTGCTGTAGTATCTATGAATAATATATAAAGGTGTTAAAACAGTCAATACTTTACAACCAATCAGTATTGCAACTACATACCCGAAATATCCTGCAATGTCAAACATTTCAGTGTAGTTATAATCTTTGAGAACATCCACAAAATCCGTCCAGGAATAAGCATTTTCTAGCTTTGCAACTGAAGTTTTATACTGCTGGGAATCGTTGAGAGTGAAATTATGTTGAAAATCTACAAACTGCTCCATGAAATTCTCCATGCCTACACAAAATACAACATTTTAAACCGAATCAATAAATATCTATGATTTGAATAAATGTACAAAATCTTACTTGAAAAGTCCACTGCAGCACTTTGGAAAAACGGGTTTTCCTTCATCCACGCTTTGGTTTCAAACAAATGTTGGAATTGTGATGTGAGAGGAATAAATGCCAGAGTGAATGAAATTGACCACGACAATAGAATGGTAAGGATGAGGATGACAATTTTAAGCTTTGGGTGTCGAGATGCGTTGAAAGGCTGCAAAAAATGTTTATTGTTTGACAAAGCAAGGATCTGCATGTACACCACTAAATTACTCACGTATTTTACAGCATAGAGTCGAAATGATGTCAATAGAACCATTGTAAAAACTGATGTTTCGCTGGAAAGCAAAACCAATATTCCCATTGTAGTGCAACTTCCACTTGACCTCCAAACAAGGTCATTGGCGCAGTATTTTCCAGAGTAGTGAACACCAGCTGCGCCCAGCATGAGCAGATAAACTCCCATGAGCAGGTCAGAAACAGAAAGATTGAGGACAAGAAGATGGTAGGTGTGAAATACTGCTCTTTGTAATTTTGTTGTTATCAAAGTTTTTGCTTCCGTAATCATGACGACCTGTTATATAATTGCAAATTTGAACGTAATACTTCTTGTGTTATTATTATTTTTCATTTCATGGGATGTAAGTAGAACAAGTCTAAACATACCAAATTTCCAAGGATTGCAAGAAAGCCCATGATCCACACAACAGCTCGTAACAGTGGATTAGCAATCAGCTCGTATCGCGAGGAGAAAATGTTCTCATCTGTTCTAGTCGACTTTGATGGACATTCGTCGCTCCAGTCAGAACAATCGCCAAATCCGTTGAATTTCTGTTGGTTTGCAACATTTTATGTTTAAAACTGGAAAGACCTAGTATTCATTTAATGTAGTAATACTTTTTCCTTTTTAACAAAGAGTGGTTGTTTGTTTTCGCAATAAAACCTTCCGTCATTCGTGCAGTTTATTTCGTCACTTCCATCATCGCAATTTATAGTGAAATCACAAACCTCTGCGTTGCTAATGGAAACCTGAAAAAAAAAGAATTATGTTGCAACAAAAATCATTATCTGATAAAACAGCATACCTTATCTCCATTTAATGCTGAGCAATAGAATCTATCCTGCTTTGTACAATTTTCAAGTTGTTCGTCACTCTTGTCTTTGCAATGGACAAAACCGTCGCAAACTTTTGAACGAAATTCAGTTGGAATTTCCGATGCAGTTTCGTCACTTCCGTCTTGACAATGCATGACGCCATCGCAAACTTGAGATTGAGGAATGTTAAGAAGCCCGCCGGTCGTGAGACAATGTTTGCGATGTTTGCAAAGACGAGGATCCTCATCGTGAGTGAAGGATCGATAGCCGTATTCAGCACTATTTGAACAATCTATTTTGCCGTCGCACAACAGTTCGGGGTTTGTATACCATCTCTTCCAACCGAAACATGCAAAACAATTTTGTCGATAACAACTGCACAGACTTGTTACCTTACATGTGTTGTGACAAACAATCTTGTATAAAAAGTGGCTATGAGTATTACTTGAATTTGACGCGCACAATGGAAACATAAAGTACATATTTATCATAAAGTGTCGGTTCTTGATCCAGAGGAGTAAGGAGTCTTTCCTTAATCTGCGACCCGAACAGGAAATTTCGTAAAAGTAAACTCGAATCAGTACCAAAAATTATAACAACGAATTTTAAATTACTACAGCTATGCGCATAGGCGCCGATATTTACAAAACTGCAATGTGGCGGACGTAAATTATGACGTGACTTTTCGTGACGTCAATAATGCGTGCAGCCACACGAGCTCCAACTCAAAGCACAATAAACTTTCAATAGAATGCAACGTTTGTCAAATTCTAAAAAAAACTAAACTAATGTTCATTTGAAACACTTTGCTTTAACGTTATTATTAGTTTAGCAAAGTTTAGAAAATGTTTCGTCAAGTTGTTGCTCTTGTGTCACTTAAAATAACCTGTTATTACAGTACAATGGCGTTGTACACATTAATGGCCATACATTACACTGCCAACAATTGTGTGTTTGATGCCATAAACAAAGCACTAACCAAAACAGGATGCAGTTTCGACACGTTTTGTTGCTTTTATGCTAGCATCCTCGTTTAAAAGCAAAATTATTCCCAAATTTCTTTGAATTTTACGATGGTTCGTACTATACCGCTACAAACAAAACAAAATATCCACGGTGGCCTCCACCGTGCTTTGCAAACCCAAGGTGGAGGCGCTACCCCGCCACCGTACACTCGGCGCCTATGGCTATGCGGCTTAGTCTGGTGTCGTGCTCGAATTAAGTTGGGGAAACACCCAGTTGTCCGCACACCCGTTTCAATAAATTTGTTAAAACTCGACTCGACTTACAACACAGTGGTAATACGAAATTACAAAAAACGCAAAAAAATCAAAAAAATCCAGGGCATACTTAGTTGAAATGCAAATGATGAAATAGAAAAGTTCATAAAGACAACATAACGAAAAAGTCCAAATACGTAAAATCAATTTAACAAATAAAGTAAATGTTTATTGAAGTTGTAGCAATACAAAGTATGTCAAGTATCAATGGTGGTGCTTATCGACCAACATAAAGGTGGAAACAATTCGCAAATCAACATTTATGTAATAAGGAGATTATTATTTTCTGAGAGTTTCTTAAAATCGCAACAGTGTAGAATTTGAAACCCTTGTCACCAGTGTAAAATCTAGTGTCCTAGGTTTAAATATTTGGTACAAACTCAGTGCGTATAAGCAATTTTTTAAACCATAAACAAAATTTTAAGATTAATCTTTATCAGATTGGGACAAATTGTTCAATTTTACATTTGCAAATTTTCTGTCAGCATCGTGAATTTTATTATTGTGTGGCAATGTTAACTTAAATTTTCGACGAGATTATAACACCGAAGCGTCAATCGTGGTTTTTGTGTGTTATTATTGTACCATTTTTCAAATTTCGTGGCGAGTACCAACTAACTTGTCTCCACACATTATATTTCTCTGTCGCATTTCAGCAGAAAAATTTAAATCCACAGGTCAGTGGGATAACGAAAAAAAGTTTTTTTCTTCTGTCGTTAACTATTATGATTATATTATTGTTTTTTTTTAGTTTTGTTCAATTTCTAAACACCCACTACCAGAATTTTGTCCACTAAAATGCAAAAATGTTACGACAACTTTATTTCGTTTCATAACTTTCACGCATGCTCCTACAACTACTGATCCAACTACAATTATGTACCGCATTAAAATCGTGAGATGACATACAAAATCACAGGATGAAACAACTTAACACAATTTATATACTTACGTCGTATTCACAATACCAAATGCCTTTAAGAATGGTGTCGGTTGTTGTTGAGTTTGAGCAATCGGCCTTCACACTCTCACTACCACTAAATATATTCACATTATTTACCACAAAATCATTCACTTTTTCCATGTTACAAACAAACGAATTTAAAAATTGACCATAATATGCGACGTAAAAAACTGTTTTCACACGTACATTGAAAACTTTCCACAATTCTTCACTTGGGTCCTTTCACAAAGACACTCATCGCTCTTATCAGGACAATCGATGACATCATTACACACACTTGACCTTGAAATAATCATGGGGTCGTTTATGCACTGGAAGCACAAACTGTGATTGAAGGTGACAGACGGAAAACCGCGAATATCTCTGCAAAAGAAAGGAAACAGTTTCAAAACTTGGTTGAATCGCTTGGTGTTACTATCATTTAAACATACCTGGGATCTTCTGTTAGTTTTTCGCCAACAGATGTAAAGCAGAAATCAGCTGAATCGTCGCAATCCTGGATCGTATCAAACAACAACTGCTGAGGTAATGTACACGTTTTGCCGTTTCTGACACACTTGAAGCCGTGTCCGTTTGCCTGGTGTAACGAAGGGCAGTTGTTACATTGCTCGCCATCACACACAGATGAACGCTTCCAGCAAACTGATTGCGAACACCAAAAGTGGGAGGGACAGAGATGCTCACAGGGGGAATTTCCATCACATGGTGCATGTGCATCACATACGTCAATTTTTGTCAATGCACAGGAATTGTTGGTTGGATCCAGTATATTGTGACAAACTCCATCAATGTCGAAACAATAACATCTATTTCTTGAACTAAACAAATCATAGCGTTGCTACAGGAGTTTTCAAACAATAAACAATCAAACGTACCTCTTACGCTTTGATGGGAGTTTGAGGTTTTTACACTTTTCCGGAACCTTTTCATCACAACTACATTCATCACTCATATCCGGACAGTCTTGGACGCCATTACACACACTTGATCTTGCAATGATCATTGCGTCATTTTTACATTGAAAGCACAATTGATTGTTGAATGAGGAAAACGAGAATTGCCGAAAGTCTCTACGAACGCAGTAATATTTATCAGATTAACAAATGACCAATATATATTACAGATGTGTTTGCCTGTGAACTTACAGAACGGTTGCAGATAATTGTGAAATGTGCTTATGTAATAGTGGCGTTTATAGGATATAAACGAAACTATAATAATGGTAGAATTCTGATTCGTATCTGTCTGGTTATGTCCACCGCAAAATTTGCAATCAAACGCTGTAAGCGTCTCGTATATATATTTGATCGAAATTTGTGTGGAAATTGATGTGGTTACGCTTCGTGTACTTCCCTTAAGGTACTGAATCGCGTACCCTCATTCTGCAGTCATGTAATTCATTACATGTACCCCATTCTTTGCTGTTTTGCCCTTTGTGATAATCGGCAATTATCCAAGCTATAAATGCTTGTTTCGTTTAATCGTTATTCATTCTACTTTACCTATTGAGCCAACGGTAAAAAAGAAACAGAACAGAAATGGAGATTAGACATACCTTTTCCGAGTTTGACGTTTACTATTAAGCTAATTTGTGAACTGATGACTTCTTTTTACTTTTTTTTACAATTTTAATCGCTGTACGGTTTCTTTATTCCAAAGTTACACTAAACCTGGGCTTCTCAAACTGTGGGTCGCAACCCCAATTGGGGTCGCAAAGTATAATTTTGGGGTCGCGAAACATTATGCGTTATTATGTCAGTCACCATAAATGACATACCTGCGTACATTTATTATTTAAATATGATTCCCGTCTATAGGTTATACCAGGGGTGCACAAACGTGTGCGGCCATGAACATGTTTATTTAGATATATGTACTGGCGGCCGTGACGTAAATGAAAATTCCTTTGCCAAATATTTTGATTTTCAAACTGCTCAAATCACATTTTTGGAACTTAATAGATTATTACCAGCCTAGTAGCCATATGCGCCAGAGTTTTTATACCTATTGTGTGCAAACAATGCGAAAAAGCAGATACCACAAGCGTCCCAATATAGATTATGACGTCATAAAGCAAAGACTGTCATCAAGTTTTAGGCATTTTAGTCGCCATTAGATGGTATATATATATATATATATATAAACATATATATATATAATATATAAGCATTTCTTTACATCAGTAATTTTAAAACACAAGCAAGCAGGCAATCGACGATCGTTGGTGAAATAAAGATCTGTGATGCGGCCGTCATAGCGAAAAGGTTGTGCACCCCTGGGCTTTACCCATCAAGGGGTCGCGTAGAAATTTCTGTTTTAAAATGGTGTCGCAGAGCAAGAAAGTTTGAGTAGCGCTGCACTAAACAATCAAACACGAATCAAAATATTGTTAAAGAGAATTTGGTGTTTACCTGGAATCTCCATTTTCGGGAGTGAAACATAAATCAGAGCCATTGTCGCAATCTTTCACTCCGTCCCACAAGAATATTTGCGGAAGTAAGCACATTCGGTTGTTCTTGACACATTTAAAGCCGTATCCGTTATTCCAGTGTTGAAACGCAGGACAATCATTGCAGGGATCGCCATCACACACAGTCGAACGCTTCCAACAAGTTGAATTCGGACATCGGAAGAGTGAGGGACATAGTATGCCATCACAAAGTGTTTTATTCCGACATGGAATGTTACCCTGGCAATATTCTAGTCTTCGTAGGGCGCACACTTTACTTAAACTGTTAAGCGTGTTGTAGCAGCTGTAAAAAGCAATTATTATGAATTGAATGTTACAAGTATCCAATTATTGAACATGATAATTAACGAAGTCCGTAACATTTATATATTGTAGTTTTAACATGGCATACAAATAAAATCCTCATTATTCACTTCAAATATAACTGTGCAGGATTGATTTTCCCAGAATTATCGCAGCTTCTTAAGGTAATTATTTACAACATATGATGTGAAGTTAATGATCACATTTGTTTATGATTAACAAACATGGTTCAGTTTATTGATATCATTTCAATCTGCACTTGTTGGTTTACTCGACATGTACTTGTCGCACTTGTAAATTGTTTTTAGGAGGAACTCAAAATATAAAGACAACAAATAGATTCGAACATGATTGACATTACAAATATGAAATACAGCTTTTGTTGTCATGTCGCTCTTATTTTGGTAACAAAACAAGAAAACGTAACGTTTACCTGATGTAGGTTGATGTTAAGTTTCCAGGGTAGGTGGAAAATGTGACTTGTTTCTCATCACTTCCGTCATGGCAGGCCAGATTTCCATCACAAAACCCCCTGGTATACAAAACTCTTCGACCATCTTCGCAGTGGAACCCTGTAACAAACACAAACATTATCGCGGATTGTTGACGTTCTGTTACATCACAGTGACAATCAGTAAACGTTCTAATAACCAGTTTTCTAATTTTTACAAAAGTTAGAGAAAGTTGCTAATGTTACTAGCAATTAAGCATTCGATTGACTAGTTTGAAATACCATGTAAACTGTTAAAATTGTTTGCATATAAAATGACAGCACGTTGCGAAGAAATGGTTATATTTAGGGCTGTTATCAAATAAAGGTTTTTAATTTTTCAAATAATCAAATAATTTTTTTCCTTTCAAATCAAATAATTCAAATAATTTACAATACCGGATATATAAGTCCCAGCAGAGTCATTATTAAATAAGGATAGTCATTAAATCTAGGCTACATCTTTTTTTCTGTTTAAAATAATAAATTAGTGCAGATAGAGAAAAGCTTCAATTATCCTCCGTAATTTGACAAAACCCTATGTACATATTCCGTGGGTATTTTTACGCTATTACAACATCTTTTTCTTGGATACTGGCTGAACTGAATAGTGATCTGTACCATTTTAATCACTTGTCTGAAAAACTTCAATTATTCCTGGGTGTACCTAATACCGGAATGAACAAAAAATTATCATGCTTTTTTGTCCAACATTTTTGGGGGAATGGGTAATGAACATTAATATAAGGCTGAAAACATATGTTTAAGTGCTTCTGTGTAACCGAAATTTCATAAAAAGTCCCCAATGTGTTCAAATAAATTGATTTTGTACATATATCGAGGTGTAGTGCATAGGAAAAAAATGTTTGATTATTTAAAACAGCGTGGTCCAACTGCAGGCCCGCGGGCCAATTGTGGCCCGCGAGATAATTTTGTTAGCCCGCGAATTATAAGTCCCAACATTTTAATGACAACTATAAGTTTTGTTTTCAATAATTCAATGTTTTTAAAATGTGAGGATTAACACACACTAAATACTGTAAAATCTCGTATTGTGACGCATGACAAGGCATTGTTATGTAATAAAGGGTTTTGCTTCCATAAACCGTTCAGGGGCATTTTTGCGTTAGAGTGGAAACTCAATGTTTTTGACAGCTTCTACTTAGTAAATAACTATAAAATATGAAATAAAACTTATCTACATATAAAAAAGGTACATAGTTACTCTAGAGTTTGACCCAGAAAAGGTTTTTTCTGCAAATATTTAAACCTTGGCCCGCGTAGTAAGTTAACGATTTTGAATGGCCCGCAACAAAATAAAGTTGGACCACACTGATTTAAAATGAGTAAAAAATTATTTGATAAATTTTCAAATAATTAAAAATTTCAAATAATCAAATAATTATTTGTTTGATAACAGCCCTAGTTATATTGTTGTAAAGTAAATAAATCGAGTGCGTGAGAAGGAAAATACACTGACACCATACCTCACGTGAGCCGATAATTTGCTTAACACTATAGGTCTCTATAGGTGGCACAAAGAGCACTTGCGTCTATTTAATAATATATTTCTGATAAAATACTGAAGGTTAGTACTGTTTGTTTTATTTGAAAAGGATTTTTTTTTAACAATTACAATATTTATTATTTTTATTAAGTTTAAAACCTACTGATTTAGTTTTCAACACGAAACCTGTTCAACAACTATTTTAATAATTCAGCACCTTGCGCTACTTATCGGTAGTTAGCAACTCTTCGGCTAACATTGGTTATGCTGTGGCGAATGTGTTCGGCAGACTGCGGTAACTGTATAAACAACGCTTATCGGATATAGCATCTATAAAAGCATGAGGAATATATTAATATACTATTTTTCACGGTATTATAAGAAATATTATCACAGTATTTACTTAGTATATGCGCATTGACACGAGACAAGTTTTGAAATACGCATTTTAAGAGACTTTAAAAAGGCTGTACACTAAGGTCAAGCAAAGCAATTAAGCACACTTGGGCACAAAAGTGCTCCACGATTTGTTTAGTTTACTTTATCATGATGTTGGGATAAAATTGTAACCAATGAAATATTTGATTGAACGGATCAATTTAAAGTTGTTCAGCAGATTAAGTTGACTTTATGTAAACTTACATTGACCCTGGGAAACGCTGCACGTAGCGGGTGCAATAAACAATATCAGAATTGCAGCAACAAACATCATGAAGAGATTTCTAAAGAAAAAAACAAATATTAGCAGATGTTGTGAACAAGTTATCTGTTTACTAGTCACTCAAATCTTAATAACAGATTTTAATAACATGACTGCATCATGCTGTTTTTATGTTCGATAAGTCAATCACTTTTTTGCTGACAGTGGTGTTATTCATGTTTACATGCTAATCACCACATAAAAGCTATTGTTATCTAAACGGCGAAAATTTACACATAAACACGCAGAAAATAGTTCAAGGGGTTAAATTGCCTTTTTTTGGTTACGGATTTTTTTGCATTTGTTGTCATTTCTGCTATTTAAGACTTCAACAAATGTTTTTCTGTGTTTGCAGTAACAAACAATTGCGAAGTTCAGACTTCGTAGGGGCTTCCAATCTTAAACAAATCACTTCGTAAGTGGGCTGTTACAACTATGTGGGTTGACTTATATTAGTTTAATTGTTTCGAAAACCGTTTACATTCCTAAGACAATTTTTGCAACTGCTTACGCAGAGAATGTGTGAGACTGTGGTTGTTGCAGCGGAGATGTCATTGCAACAAAGTTTGGGTGGTTAGGTTTCTTTGGAAATAAGAAAGACATTTTTCAATGTGACAAAGCCATATGCGAGGGTTAGGCTCGTAGGTCAGGTTTTTTTGGAATCTTCACAAGATGCCAAAACGCAGTGGATAATTTGTTTTGAAATTGACATAAAGTACTAGTGAATCGTCAAAAATCGCAGGGAGGAAAATCACTTAGATACTTAACTACACTAGGTTCGTGAACGCGAAGCCTAAAACTTGTTGGTAAAGCCGTCAGATTATTTGCAAAATCCAGTTAATCACATAGTAATGTTTAAATATGGGTTATGCCAGGGGTCACCAAACTTTTTTCACTGCGGGTCGGATAAGTTTAATAATGATTCGCGCGGGCCGCATGGTTTGCACGCCCCAGCGCCGTCTTTCCAAACTTAGCCCTCGAGGCGATTTTTATAGGGGAACAAGAGATGGTCTTTCTACAATCCTATTTAAAATCTGGCAATGCGACTGTTAAATTGTACAGTTGGTCTCATTTTACGAGCAATGCTTGTACGTCACAAGTAACAAAATAAGGTAATTATTTGCGCACATTTAACACTTGTAGTCTTGTTTGTGACGTAACAAACCGGTTTGGATCAATCTTGGGCGTTGTAATTCTATGAAACTATAAGTAATATCAATTCTACATATCGCGACAGGAAAACGTTCGTAAGGAGTAGACAATTTTTTGAATGCTACAAAGTTATCAATACGATTTGGCAAACCAAAAATGTGTTCGCGGGCCGGATGAAATGACCTCGCGGGCCGGATCAGGCCCGCGGGCCGTAATTTGGTGACCCCTGAGTTATGCGATAAACTGGATTCGTCTGTGTTTTCATACTGTCAGCTTTTTATTTTCGATTGCTCCGTGACATGTTTACTGATAACCTAGTAAACTTCAAGCCCTGTGGACGTCGTCAAAGCCTCATTTTCGCCTTTTCTGCTTGTTCTAATTACTAAACCTAATGTCATTTACTATAAATAGATTTGATTTTTACATTTCGACAAGACAATACAAAAATACAGCTAGTCTAAAGGGTGTTTAATAAACTTCTTACAGACATTTTTGAAACAAACAAACAAACATATAAACATCGACCTTGGTAATCAGTTTAAATAAGATGTTTAAATAGCTGACAAATCGTCGACCAACTGCACTTTCATATTTCACTACGCTTTCGATCCTAATTCTTTCATCAAAAACGAACAATGATTGACGCCAAATGACTCATATAGCCAGGATGCAAAAAAGGCAATCGAAGTTAGCCATACGACAGCATATGATACTGCAGCTAAAAAAGGCCAGTGAAAAGCAGAACAAACTTTTTAATATTGCAGCAAACCGCTACTCAATTCATCGAATAAACTGTGTGGCTTAATACGATATTTTGAATTTCTATCAACTAGTTTAATTTATGTGCTACATAAAATACATAAAACATCAACATACAAAAAAATGTATCTATGTGGTCGAAATTGTTTGTTTCCCTTAAAAATATTTAACTTAAAGGGTCTATAGAGATAAACACACTACTACAAAACTCAATACATTACTTTCATTCGTCTATTAGTTTTTCAGATTTCATAGAGTAATGAATTTGTGTTCACGTAGCGTCTCATAATGGAGATTTGGTTGTATTTTTCGCAGCTGAAACGGCTCCTGGCGCACTAGACAAAGTAGAATGAAAACCTAATTGATGCAAGTAGCAGCGGTTCATAAACTTTCAGTTTCTACTCCGAAGCGCAAAGATGACCGACTAATTTGTTGGCGCGGAACCCTTCATTGTAAATGACATTACCTCGTCATGTTCACGCTAGAGGCTTTTACAGTATATTGTTTTGTGCAATTTTCCGATTTTAGTTAATTGAAAACAAAAATCACGGTTGTCTAAAACAGGGGTCGGCATCCTTTTTTGTACCGCGGACCGTTTTTGAAACTGGAATTCTATCGCAGACCGGCCTTGAAAAAAATACAAATATTCAGCAATAAAAACGAATAAATTAGTTTATCATTCCGGGATACATGGGCCGTGGTCCCGCGGTTGCCCACCACTGGTCGAAAAGACGTCCGCTATTTCGTACAACAAAAACTGTTTCGCGGGCCATCCGTTGTACCACGCTGAGTCAACAGAATTTACATTTAAACTCGTATCCCCTATGCCAGGTGTTACCAAACTACGGCCCTCGACCACATTTTTTGGTTTGCCAAAACGTATTGATAACTTTGTAACATTAAAAAACTAATCTACTCCTTGCGAAAGTGCTAAGTAGATTTGATATTACGTAGTTTCATAGGATTACAACGCCCAGAATTGATCCAAAGCCAGCTTGTTGTGTCACAAACAAGACTACAAGTGTTAACAATTGCCTTCTTTGATTACTTGTGACATAATATACAAGTATTGTTGGTAAGATTAGCCTAACTATGCAGTTTAACAGTCGCATCACCAGATCAAAATGCTGACAAATCGTCGACCAACTGCAGTTTTATATTGCCCTATGCTTTTGATCCTAACTCTTTCATGAACAACGAATAATGATTAACGGCAAATGACTCAATAAATCCAGGAAGCAACCCCTGAAAGACAATCGAAGTTAACTATAGGATACTATGTGTCATATCAGCCATAAATGGGCTTATTGGAAAGCAAGACAGAGTATTTTAATATTGCAGCGAATCGCAACTCGATTAGACTCGATGAGAAGTCTCACAATTTCTGTTACCATAAGCAATTTGTATGCTACATAAAGTAATAAGTTATACCTGTTCGGCGAAATTTTTGTTGCGGGTGCCAAAAAGGTTTAACCTATTTCGCGGCCGTTGTCTAATGAATACTGATTCTAGGCAGTAGAGAAAAAAACACACTAATACAAAACTCGTTACTTGGTATTGTTTAGCTTGGAACATAGGCTTAGAAAAGTTTTTTTTTTGATAATAAGTTAATACTGATTCTAGGCAGTAGAGAAAAAAAAAACACTAATACAAAACTCATTACTTGGTATTGTTTAGCTTGGAACATAGGCTTAGAAAAGTTTTTTTTTTGATAATAAGGACTTCGCCAATAAAGCAACATTTATGGCCAAAGTGCTTCTTTTCTTAATGGGTTCGTATAACCGGAAATGTTTGTTGTTGTGTAAGCATTGTTTTCAAGTGGGCTTTGACCTTTTGTATATAGATCAATCATAGGAAATAATTAAATTCTTGATGCGTCTCATAATGGCGATTTTGTTGTATTCTTTTGTAGCTGGAACGGATTCTGGCCCACTAGACACAGTAGCTTGAACAACAAATAGTTTAAGTTTACTAGTTTGCAAGGAAAACAACCAGTTAAAAAATAACAACAATGCGCTAAAAAAAAAGTTTCTTCCATTAACGCAACACGCATGAGTAAATCACTTTTGTAAAGTGTGTTGAATGACGAAATGTACTGCGTCAAAAGTAAGTCCAAGTTTACAGTACATTTTTTCGGTAACTGCTCTGACTTACTAAATATTGATATTACACGCCTTCTCACCTGAATATTTTCCGAATTTTCACAATTTCATAACGCCTAAAACGCACCGTATTAAAAAGCGTGTAATGGCATTTCAGCTAAACAGGTGGGGCACAGGGACGGAGCTTTAAATCCGGGACTCTCTAGGCTAAACCGGGGCGTAGGGCAAACCTATTCATGATGCGTCTCACAATGGCGACTTTGTTGCATTCTTTTGCAGCTGAAACGGTTTCTGGCACACTAGACCCAGTTACTTGAACACCTAATTTACACAAGTAGCAGCCGTTCCCGATAGGGCTGTTATCAAATAAAGGTTTTTAATTTTTCAAATAATCAATTTTTTTTCCTTTCAAATCATATAATCAAATAATTCAAATAATTTACAATACCGGATGTAAATAATAAATTAGTGCAGATAGAGAAAAGCTTCAATTATCCTCCGTAATTTGACAAAACCATATGTACATATTCCGTGTGTATTTTTACGCTATTACAACATCTTTTTCTTGGATACTGGCTGAACTGAATAGTGGTCTGTACCATTTTAATGACTTGTCTGAAAAACTTCAATTATTCCTGGGTGTAACTAATACCGGAATGAACAAAAAATTATCATGCTTTTTTGTCCAACATTTTTGGGGGAATGGGTAATGAACACTAATATAAGGCTGAAAACATATGTTTAAGTGCTTCTGTGTAACCGAAATTTCATAAAAAGTCCCCAATGTGTTCAAATAAATTGATTTTGTACATATATCGAGGTGTAGTGCATAGGGAAAAAATATTTGATTATTTAAAATGAGTAAAAAATTATTTGATAAATTTTCAAATAATTAAAACTTTCAAATAATCAAATAATTATTTGTTTGATAACAGCCCTAGTTCCCGATCTTTCAGTTTCTACGCCATGGCGCAAAAATAACCGACTAGTTTGTTGACGCAGTAATCCTTTGGATCATGGTAAGTTATATGAGGGAACTTTGCGTTCATGTGAATTCGTGTCACTTATACACATCTAAATCGACATAGACACATGTTTGTGCTTTCTAGTTCTGTTACGGAACAACAAATCAGCAAGCTTTAACCGATTGTGTGAATTTTTGAGCCCATTACGATCCAATAAGGAAGATAGATGAATAACGCAGTGTTTTTGTACCTGTACATTACCTTTAAGTACATAAAACATTGTATACAAAACAATAACATAAAAAAATTATATCTATGTGGTCGACATTGTTTGTTGCCCTTAAAAATATTTAACTTAAAGATTCAAGAAAGAAAAAACACACTAATACAAAAATCAATACATCAGCGTCTCATCATGGAGATTTTGTTGTATGCTTTGCAGCCGAAACGGATCCTGGCCCACTAGACACAGTAGCTTGAACAACAAATAGATGCAAGTAGCAGCTGTTCACTAACTTTCAGTTTCTTCTCCATGGCGCAAAAATGACCGGCTAGTTTGTGGGCGCAGAAACTCTTTATTACATATAACAATTCCTCGGCTACTCACACTAGACGATTTTAGAGTACTTTGTGTTGTTTAATTTTCCTATTTTAATCAATTCAAAAATGATTATCACGGTTGTCAACAAAACGTCCGATTTTCGCCGTACATCCAAACTGTTTCGCTGGCCATTTGTGGTACCGCGCTTAGTTTTACAACTGAATTTTGGGTACATGTAAGTTCGTGTAACCTACACACATCTAAAGCGACATACGTTTGTGCTTGCTTTTTCTGTTAAGGAACAAAAAATCAGCCAACATTAGCCAATTGACTGCTACTTAAGCACATAAAGATACAGGAATAAGAAAGAAAGATGGATGACGCATGGCTCTATGAAAACAGGAAGTGACATCCATAGAGCAAATATAGAACCTTTAAAATCACCGAAACTACTAAAATAGACGTATAAAATACGGTGAAAAAACAGTTTGAATTATCAGCAAATCGTTCAACAATAATGTGTGGTAGAATTTGTTTTGCAAACCACTTATTCCCCTACTTTTGCCTAACTTGTATATGCAAGCTTAGTGCTCCTAAATCAAAACACTAGGTTGTGCATTGGCGTGGTAATGACTTTTGCAAAGATGTATATAACGTGCAGGACAGGAACTTGGCCGAATGGTCCGTAGCGCCTGACCCACATTCAGTCATAAAAAATTCTGATCGGGATTCGTCCCCGGGAGTGTCCTGGGTTCGAATGTCGTGAAAAAAATGTAAAAATATAACGTGAAGTTTGATTTCACTGATATGCTCATTTAGCCGCTTGTCTCTTCTACACATCGTCCACTTAAATGAAAAGCTGTTCAAGTCTCCCGGAGACACAATGAAGGCGCGCGACTCTTTGAAACCAGGAAGCGCCTTCGATGAAAACTAAATATAGAACGCCTCAAGAAATGACTCTTAAAAGTGTTTTATGTTACCTAGGACACCATCAATCACTGAATCCAGGAAAACACACGCTTGGCTTCAAGCGAAACAAACAATTTTTATCGCAACCATCTAGGTTACCAAAATTATATATGGATAAAACTTGCGTTAATTGTTGCTTTGTAGCACGGTTATGAAATTACATATTTTATCTTTGAGATACGTATGAGATTCGATTACAAGATTTAAGCCACGTTTTGTGGTTAGATACTTTTAGTCTTTCTTCTTGGAATAGTGCAATACTGTCTCTCATTATATACCTTGAAAGACACGTTTAAAAACATATTATACACACAATATTAAGTGCATAAGACCACATCATTTCATTCAAAATGTTGAGTAATGACTCCTTCTTGCAACTACCTATTCCCTTACTTCTGCCTAACTACTGTATGCTAGATGCATGTTTTAAAATCTTAACACTAGGGTATGGTCAGGTTGACCATTACATACATTTTTGCATTTGAAACGAATTTTCGTTTCCGGTTTCGTTTCGAAATGGCCAAATTCGTTTCGAAATCACGAATTTTGTTTCGGAAACAATTTTTTTGGCCAAATTTGTTTCGAAATTCGTTTTCGAAGCAAATTTTCGAAACAAATTTGCCAAAAAAATCTGCCAAACAAAAATTTGTTTCCGTAAACTCGAAACGAATTTTTGGTCAGAAAATTTTGTTTTCGCTCGATGTCGATAAAGAGCTCAAAAATGGGAAATTTCGTCCAAATAATTTTTGAAACAAATTTGTTTCCACTTCGTAGAAAATTTGTTACCTACCAAGTTTGTAGAGCTCTTCTGGCAAACTGCTCTACAAACTTGATATTATGCCTGGCAATAACTTACATTTGTTACTTACATTTAAGTACTTTCTACACGACGTTTACAATAGCAAATAGCCTTGTATTGTGTTTTATAAAAAAATGTTTTTGCTGCTGGTCACCTTTTACCAAAATAAACTCATCTAATCTCAACACAAGTGTCTTGGCAATTTAAAATCAGGTCTGTGTCATTTGCATTTTTTGTAATATTTATTAACGAATATAAAAACAAAAGAACAATACCACACAGTACTATACTGCTGTATAGTAACTAAAACAGACTTTTTCTTGATTTCTTTTTCTTTACTTCTGAATCAGATTCATATGCTTTGGTTGGTGAATCTAAAAATAAAGTTATGCTACAGTTTGACAAGTGGTTTAAATACATTTAATCAAACCAGTTGTATTTGGCCGGGCTACTATATATTTTATGTTTCTATGTAAATGCATAGTTCCACAGACAAGTAATAAAACATGCAAGCTTTGATGCAAATCTCTTTTTGTATGTGTGTGTTTGATGTAATGAGTACCGAAGTCAGTTAAAATGGTAACAGGCAGGAAAAAAGTGTTGATAGCAGCCCATAGTATAATGACCAATCCTTGAAATACCTTAACAGACCATAACATGTTGCATCAGCAAAGTTTCACCCAAACAAATGAGTTATTATAGTTTAATTACCCTTTACCATAAACGATGGCCTACTTCAACACACCTTGACCCTAAAAATGCATGTACAGTATTGTAAATATTTGGCTGGTATACAAACCATATTCTTAGCATTGATTTAATAAAATACAAGTGTAAACATTACATTTTTGGATTCGAACTGCTGGATAAAACAATCCATCAGCCCATCTGGCTTTTATTTCATCGCCCAGCACAATTTGATGCAAATTCTTCAGTCTCTTTTTGTGCTTTGAACGAATGTCCTTTATGTTGTTAATATCCACAATCTCCTGGTCATCAAGGAATTTGACACGAATTGAATCTGCAAATATTTTTAATTCGTGTTTAAATGTTTTATAATGTTGGCTTTTTTCTTAATTTGATGTTCTTACCTGTAGCCTTTGCATGTTCAGCATGAGTCGCCCCCCTGCTCATCATTTTTTCAGCATCAGAAGGTCCTCCAGCCTTCATAGTGTCAGCATCAGTAGGTCCTCCAGCCTTCATAGTGTCAGCATCAGCAGGTCCTCCAGCCTTCATAGTGTCAGCATCAGCAAGTCCTCCAGCCTTCATAGCGTCAGCATCAGCAGGTCCTCCAGCCTTCATAGTGTCAGCACCAGCAGGTCCTCCAGCCTTCATAGTATCAACATCAGCAGGTCCTCCAGCCTTCATAGTATCAGCATCAGCAGAACCTCCAGAGCTTACATCTGACCAAAATGACATCATAAAAATACCCCTTTACTTGTAGTTACTAATTACCAAAATTACAACTGTTAAAAGGGCACAATATCGCTTCACAAAAGAAGTTTTTTTGCCAAATAAAACAGTTATTAGTATGTTTTGTTATAAAACGTGTTTATCAACAAACTTTTTACACCCCTACAAATAATTGTACAATTTAGTTGTCAGCTTGGTATAAAACATATGCTTTAATAGAAAAGTTGAATCCTTACTACTTACTTTCTGACAACAATTTTAATGCTTGTCTCGCATCTTCCACTAGCTCTCCCGGGTCAGTGATGTTGTAAAACCTTTCTGCCACTTCAACTGAATGTCCTTCAGCTCTTGCCACAGCTGCTTGAACTGTTTTGGGGGCTTTACTGACCTTTTTTGTAATTAATTTCCTAGTGTCAGTAACTGTTACTTCTTTGTTAAAACAAAACAAACTTATTTGTTTGTAAAGCTTATTAAATTCCGAAGCTTGCATTTTAATTGCCTGATTTTGCACTTTTAATGATGGAAATACTTTATCCTCGGCTGAAGGTGTTAGGCCTAGATATTTCCACAAATGAACAGAGGTGCATTTTAACTCTTGCAGTTCACTGTGAGATAGTACAATGCATCCCTGCCGTTTCTTTTCCTTTTGATCTGAAACCATGATTGAAAAGTTTTTGTTCTCTGTTTCTCCAGCATCGCGAAGTTCTGAGTGAGTCATGCCTGTTAGCACACATGATCTGCATCCTTGCTTGCAAATTATTTTCAGAAATAAATCAGATACTATTAATGATGTATCTTCTTTTGTCAAACTACCAGGCTCAGATTTCCTTAGTAAATTTGCCTTTTGTGCAGTTTCTTGTTTCTCATATTCAACAACTGCACTACCTGGAAACTGGCAATCTTTTAAATTTTTGGTTGCATTCGCCTTTACTATGCATTCTCGTTTTTCTTTTTTGCTTCTTTGCCTTGCCATCCATTGACTCACAAGAATAATCAACTTTCTGACATCCTTTTTATAAATCTTGCTGTAGTATATCTGGATATATTGCAAAAAATTTTGAAAAGTAGCAAGGTAAGTGTATCTTGTGCTGTCCCTTCCATTGCAGTTTGCCTTGATTGTTAAATTTTTGTAAATTTTATCTGGAAATCTTAAGTTCTCCAAACTGTTGTCCAACAAGGCTCTGATCTGTCTGCAATACGTAATGGCTGATTCTTTGCAGCATTCATTTCTTTTACCAAATCCTACATGGACAATTTCCTCTTTGTAGCATTCTAATATGTCGTTAAGTTCTAATATTTTCGGTATTGAACGTTGCTCTGCAACACTTAGTGGAAGTGTGACCCCAGGGTGGATTTTGGCCATATGACTTTTCAAGCCATATATTCCTCTACCACACAAGTAGCAAATGAATCCGTTAAAATTTCTGTAACTTCCAGTTTTACTTTTTTTTGAAAAGCTGTCATAAAAAAATAGTTCTTGATTTACTTCGGGATGTTTTTTTCGATGGTGTGTAACATTTACATACTGCTTGAAGCAAAATGGACAATGCCTTTTTCTCCTGAAATCAGTTTATTGCAGGTGATATCATAATGTACAAAATTAATGGGAAAAAAATCCACATACCTTTTATAGCCTATTGGTGAGCAGGACCTGCATGATAAAAAATATTTGTTTCCAGTTAGATACAAAGACAAGTCAAGCAAATATTTAATTGCATAAATTAAAATAATGAATTTGCGTGTTTTGCTAACAATCACTTATGCATGCCTAAAGTCAACCTACAAAGCAGTGATTCTTAAACTGTGTCCCCCGGCACTCTTGTGCCCCGCAAGAGATTTCCAATTAAGAACAAATTGCAAGCAGGCATGACAACATTAAAAATCTATTTTTTGTTGCAGTTGCAAACTAGCGTTTTGGACAACTTTTATCATCTGATTATAGAAAATACTAATAACTTTTATCATGTTATCCAGCAACATGTGCTGTAGAATGATAAAGTAGTTTGTAAATCAGACACATGCTTAAAAGTTTAGGGATCACTCTGGAAAGATCTATTTTACCCCACCAGTGATAAGTTGTACTATACCTAGTGTCACTTACAAAAAATAAGGAAGAAAAAGATTAATCTTTCATAAAAAGTATGCCTCTTAGTAAAGTTCTTTTTAACATTAGGGGTTTTTGTGTTGTATACACTTGTATTAATTTGGCCGTCACTTACAATCCACTTGAAGAACTCGAGGATGCACTTGGTGAGAAGGAATGTTTTCTGCAACACATAACACCCATTAGTTAAACAATCACATAAATTGATACACGATTCATTTAGCTAGGCAAATAATTCTGATATTTACATTATTCGCACAAAATTCTATTCCTATATGACTACTTACTGTAGACGAAGTTTTCTTTGTTGTGCAACAGTTTCCAGCAAACTACTTTTCCTAAATGCACATTAAGTTTAGGTGGAGAAGCAAATTTACTATGTCATCAACATACCCTTTACTATCAGATTCTTCACTACTCTCTTCAGTGAAACTACAAGAACTTGAACCAGCAATAATAAACAAATATTTCAATATGTTTACACATCAATACTTTGTGCATTTGTACATTGCTTACATACCTCTCACTCTCAGAAATGCTACTGTCACTGGAGATTTTTAGCCTTTTCCTACCAAGCAAAAAACATAGTTTACAACAATGTCTTATGTCAACAGTACTGTATACCATAGTATGAACACAAAGCAGTAAAAGCACAAGTCACCTTCCTCTTATTGCACTCAAATCGGAGTCCGATGTCAACGTGGAATCAGAACTAAATTAGATATGTGTTACAGAAAAGTGAACAAAAAATATAATAGAATGAAACATTTACCTGCCTTCTTCGACTCTAGCTCTTTTATATTTATCCATAATGTTATACACGAATGATTATGTACTCAACGTTTGTTCTCAGATAACAACCTCACCTCGTCAATGAAGCAACGTTTAACACATAGGCTTTCACTCGTACTGATAATTCAGGTAATCCAAAATCTTACAAAACCGCATTTAAATTCGACAATAACATATTCTAATATTAACCCATTGCATCCACAAATTTTAAAATATCTCAAAAAAGTTTATGTCTCACAAAGGAATGATTAGAGATGGAGTCAGATAGAAAAAATACATCAATCGTTGTTGTTTTTTCGTTTACGTTCCGCACGTGTAGATGCAGAATCCAAAAGGACCACCAGCTACCACTATCACAGGTGACTAAAAAAACCCAAAACTGACTGATATCACGACTACGACTACCTATCAGTCAAAATTTATTTCAGTTGACTTGTTTCTCAATCTCTCTATTTGTTTCCTGTGTCTGACCGCGTCAAACGACAGGCCGAACCAGAAACAGAAACCACATTACATTTATCTCCAGCACAAAGCAAAATTTTAAAAATACTTTGCAAAATATATCACCGTAAAAAAGAGAAAAACCATATTATACCGAGTTCAGAAATAACAAGCGCACATCGTAAGTATTTTCGAGTCATGACCGCTAGCGCAATAGAATTCGGTCGCTTATTTTATACCTTATTGTCTCCCAAACACAAACGATTAAAGATAAAATTAAACGGTTTTCACGAGCCCACTTGGTACTGCAGTCAGATTGAACTTGCAAAGTTTCAGTTTGTTCTGATCAGTAAAACAGAAATAACAGGCGCACATCGTAAGTATTTGCGAGTCATGACCGCTAGCGCAATAGAATTCGGTCGCTTATTTTATACCTTATTGTCTCCCAAAAACAAACGATTAAAGATAAAATTAAACGGTTTTCACGAGCCCACTTGGTACTGCAGTCAGATTGAACTTGCAAAGTTTCAGTTTGTTCTGATCAGTAAAACCGAAATAACTAGCGCACATCGTAAGTATTTGCGAGTCATGACCGCCAGCGCAATAGAATTCGGTCGCTTATTTTATACCGTATTGTCTCCCAAACACAAACGATTAAAGATAAAATTAAACGGTTTTCACAAGCCCACTTGGTACTGCAGTCAGACACATCTTGCCAAATTTCAGCTTGTTATGATCAGTAAAACAGAAATAACAGGCGGACATCGTAAGTATTTGCGAGGTTTGACCGCCGGCGCAATAGAATTCGGTCGCTTATTTTATACCTTATTGTCTCCCAAACACAAACAATTAAAGATAAAATTAAACGGTTTTCACGAGCCCACTTGGTACTGCAGTCAGACACATCTTGCCAAATTTCAGCTTGTTATGATCAGTAAAACAGAAATAACAGGCGCACATCGTAAGTATTTGCGAGGTTTGACCGCTAGCGCAATAGAATTCGGTCGCTTATTTTATACCTTATTGTCTCCCAAAAACAAACGATTAAAGATAAAATTAAACGGTTTTCACGAGCCCACTTGGTACTGCAGTCAGATTGAACTTGCAAAGTTTCAGTTTGTTCTGATCAGTAAAACCGAAATAACAAGCGCACATCGTAAGTATTTGCGAGTCATGACCGCTAGCGCAATAGAATTCGGTCGCTTATTTTATACCTTATTGTCTCCCAAAAACAAACGACTGAAGATAAAATTAAACGGTTTTCACGAGCCCACTTGGTACTGCAGTCAGATTGAACTTGCAAAGTTTCAGTTTGTTCTGATCAGTAAAACAGAAATAACAAGCGCACATCGTAAGTATTTGCGAGTCATGACCGCTAGCGCAATAGAATTCGGTCGCTTATTTTATACCGTATTGTCTCCCAAACACAAACGATTAAAGATAAAATTAAACGGTTTTCACGATCCCACTTGGTACTGCAGTCAGACACATCTTGCCAAATTTCAGCTTGTTATGATCAGTAAAACAGAAATAACAAGCGCACATAGTAAGTATTTGCGAGTCATGACCGCTAGCGCAATAGAATTCGGTCGCTTATTTTATACCTTATTGTCTCCCAAACACAAACGATTAAAGATAAAATTAAACGGTTTTCACGAGCCCACTTGGTACTGCAGTCAGACACATCTTGCCAAATTTCAGCTTGTTCTGATCAGTAAAACAGAAATAACAAGCGCACATCGTAAGTATTTGCGAGTCATGACCGCTAGCGCAATAGAATTCGGTCGCTTATTTTATACCGTATTGTCTCCCAAAAACAAACGATTAAAGATAAAATTAAACGGTTTTCACGATCCCACTTGGTACTGCAGTCAGACACATCTTGCCAAATTTCAGCTTGTTCTGATCAGTAAAACAGAAATAACAAGCGCACATCGTAAGTATTTGCGAGTCATGACCGCTAGCGCAATAGAATTCGGTCGCTTATTTTATACCGTATTGTCTCCCAAACACAAACGATTAAAGATAAAATTAAACGGTTTTCACGAGCCCACTTGGTACTGCAGTCAGACACATCTTGCCAAATTTCAGCTTGTTATGATCAGTAAAACAGAAATAACAGGCGGACATCGTAAGTATTTGCGAGGTTTGACCGCTAGCGCAATAGAATTCGGTCACTTATTTTATACCTTATTGTCTCCCAAACACAAACGATTAAAGATAAAATTAAACGGTTTTCACGAGCCCACTTGGTACTGCAGTCAGATTGAACTTGCAAAGTTTCAGTTTGTTCTGATCAGTAAAACAGAAATAACAAGCGCACATAGTAAGTATTTTCGAGTCATGACCGCTAGCGCAATAGAATTCGGTCGCTTATTTTATACCTTATTGTCTCCCAAAAACAAACGATTGAAGATAAAATTAAACGGTTTTCGCGAGCCCACTTGGTACTGCAGTCAGACACATCTTGCAAAGTTTCAGTTTGTTCTGATCAGTAAAACAGAAATAACAAGCGCACATAGTAAGTATTTTCGAGTCATGACCGCTAGCGCAATAGAATTCGGTCGCTTATTTTATACCTTATTGTCTCCCAAACACAAACGATTAAAGATAAAATTAAACGGTTTTCACGATCCCACTTGGTACTGCAGTCAGACACATCTTGCCAAATTTCAGCTTGTTATGATCAGTAAAACAGAAATAACAGGCGGACATCGTAAGTATTTGCGAGGTTTGACCGCTAGCGCAATAGAATTCGGTCGCTTATTTTATACCGTATTGTCTCCCAAACACAAACAATTAAAAATAAAATTAAACAGTTTTCACGACCCCACTTGGTACTGCAGTCAGATTGAACTTGCAAAGTTTCAGTTTGTTCTGATCAGTAAAACCGAAATAACAAGCGCACATCGTAAGTATTTGCGAGTCATGACCGCTAGCGCAATAGAATTCGGTCGCTTATTTTATACCTTATTGTCTCCCAAAAACAAACGATTGAAGATAAAATTAAACGGTTTTCGCGAGCCCACTTGGTACTGCAGTCAGACACATCTTGCAAAGTTTCAGTTTGTTCTGATCAGTAAAACCGAAATAACAAGCGCACATCGTAAGTATTTGCGAGTCATGACCGCTAGCGCAATAGAATTCGGTCGCTTATTTTATACCTTATTGTCTCCCAAAAACAAACGATTGAAGATAAAATTAAACGGTTTTCGCGAGCCCACTTGGTACTGCAGTCAGATTGAACTTGCAAAGTTTCAGTTTGTTCTGATCAGTAAAACAGAAATAACAAGCGCACATCGTAAGTATTTGCGAGTCATGACCGCTAGCGCAATAGAATTCGGTCGCTTATTTTATACCGTATTGTCTCCCAAAAACAAACGATTGAAGATAAAATTAAACGGTTTTCGCGAGCCCACTTGGTACTGCAGTCAGATTGAACTTGCAAAGTTTCAGTTTGTTCTGATCCGTAAAACCGAAATAACAAGCGCACATCGTAAGTATTTGCGAGTCATGACCGCTAGCGCAATAGAATTCGGTCGCTTATTTTATACCGTATTGTCTCCCAAACACAAACGATTAAAGATAAAATTAAACGGTTTTCACGAGCCCACTTGGTACTGCAGTCAGACACATCTTGCCAAATTTCAGCTTGTTATGATCAGTAAAACAGAAATAACAGGCGGACATCGTAAGTATTTGCGAGGTTTGACCGCTAGCGCAATAGAATTCGGTCACTTATTTTATACCTTATTGTCTCGCAAACACAAACGATTAAAGATAAAATTAAACGGTTTTCACGAGCCCACTTGGTACTGCAGTCAGATTGAACTTGCAAAGTTTCAGTTTGTTCTGATCAGTAAAACAGAAATAACAAGCGCACATCGTAAGTATTTGCGAGTCATGACCGCTAGCGCAATAGAATTCGGTCGCTTATTTTATACCGTATTGTCTCCCAAACACAAACGATTAAAGATAAAATTAAACGGTTTTCACGAGCCCACTTGGTACTGCAGTCAGACACATCTTGCCAAATTTCAGTTTGTTATGATCAGTAAAACAGAAATAACAGGCGGACATCGTAAGTATTTGCGAGGTTTGACCGCTAGCGCAATAGAATTCGGTCACTTATTTTATACCTTATTGTCTCCCAAACACAAACGATTAAAGATAAAATTAAACAGTTTTCACGAGCCCACTTGGTACTGCAGTCAGATTGAACTTGCAAAGTTTCAGTTTGTTCTGATCAGTAAAACAGAAATAACAAGCGCACATAGTAAGTATTTTCGAGTCATGACCGCTAGCGCAATAGAATTCGGTCGCTTATTTTACACCTTATTGTCTCCCAAACACAAATGATTAAAGATAAAATTAAACGGTTTTCACGAGCCCACTTGGTACTGCAGTCAGATACGTTTTTTTATTTAAGTTTGCCACTTTGAATGATGATTTTGCTTTAAAATTGTAAAACTAAGTTGGAACTGATTGCACTAGTATTACAATTTACTGTTCCATTCCTTGTCGTTGTTAATTTGATATCTAACACAAAGAGCTTTGGTCGCAGCATTGCGTGATATAAATAAAATTCAAAATGGTTATTGTTTTATAATTGATGCAACAAGGTATGGACGTCACAAAGCCGTTTATGTCGCACAGGTGTTAGAAATTTGGCGGATTTTATATTCTTTTGTACCGATAAGGCCAGGGTCAGTTATCAAATACCAAAACTGCTAGCTATTGGATCAAATCATGTTCATATCTCAACGATCGGCATTCAACTTTTGCAGCACTTTATTTGTGTTGAATTCTGTCTTTCCTCAGACTATGCAACTAGTGCAAATTGTCTTAACATTCCAATGAGCCTATTTTAAACGCACCGTTAACACAACATGAACGTAACAGTTTAAATCCGTTGAAAATTAACTTTGCACCTTGTGGATTACTGCAGCGTACAATAATGGAAACAGTTTTGTTGCTTGACACGAAATTGTCACTGGAAACGAATTTGTTACAAGAAGTTAAGCCTTCACTCAGGCGTTGAAAACTAGAAATATTGTTGCACCTTGTGGACTAATACTGCAGCATACAAAAACTGGAAACAAATTTGTTACATGAAACGAATTTGTTACTGGAAACGAAATTGTTACTTGAAACGAATTTGTTACAACAGTTATGTCTTCACTCGCGCGTTGAAAACTTGATATATCGTTGCACTATGTGGATTATTACCGCAGCGTACAAAAACTGGAAACAAATTTGTTACTTGAAACGAATTTGTTACCGGAAACAAATTTGTTACTTGAAACGAATTTGTTACAAGATAGTTATGCGTTCACTCGGGCGTTGAAAACTTGAAATATTGCTGCACCTTGTGGACTATTACTGCAGCATACAAAAACCGGAAACAAATTTGTTACTTCAAACAAATTTGTTACTGGAAACGAATTTGTTACAACAGTTATGTCTTCACTCGCGCGTTGAAAACCTGAAATATTGTTGCACCTTGTGGATTATTACTGCAGCGTACAAAAACTCGAAACAAATTTGTTACTTGAAACGAATTTGTTACTGGAAACGAATTTGTTACTTGAAACGAATTTGTTACAAGCAGTTATGCCTTCACTCGCGCGTTGAAAACTGGAAATATTGTTGCACCTTGTGGACTATTACTGCAGCATACAAAAACTGGAAACAAATTTGTTACTTGAAACGAATTTGTTACTGGAAACGAATTTGTTACTTGAAACGAATTTGTTACAACAGTTATGTCTTCACTCGCGCGTTGAAAACCTGAAATATTGTTGCACCTTGTGGATTATTACTGCAGCGTACAAAAACTCGAAACAAATTTGTTACTTGAAACGAATTTGTTACCGGAAACAAATTTGTTACTGGAAACGAATTTGTTACAAGCAGTTATGCCTTCACTCGCGCGTTGAAAACTTGAAATATTGTTGCACCTTGTGGATTGTTACTGCAGCGTACAAAAACTCGAAACAAATTTGTTACTTGAAACGAATTTGTTACTGGAAACGAATTTGTTACTTGAAACGAATTTGTTACAACAGTTATGTCTTCACTCGCGCGTTGAAAACTTGAGATATTGTTGCACCTTGTGGATTGTTACTGCAGCGTACAAAAACTCGAAACAAATTTGTTACTTGAAACGAATTTGTTACTGGAAACGAATTTGTTACTTGAAACGAATTTGTTACAACAGTTATGTCTTCACTCGCGCGTTGAAAACTTGAGATATTGTTGCACCTTGTGGATTATTACTGCAGCATACAAAAACTGGAAACAAATTTGTTACTTGAAACGAATTTGTTGCTGGAAACGAATTTGTTACTTGAAACGAATTTGTTACTGGAAACGAATTTGTTACTTGAAACGAATTTGTTACAACAGTTATGTCTTCACTCGCGCGTTGAAAACTTGAAATATTGTTGCACTTTGTGGACTATTACTGCATCATACAAAAACTGCAAACAAATTTGTTACTTGAAACGAATTTGTTACCGGAAACAAATTTGTTACTTGAAACGAATTTGTTACAAGCAGTTATGCCTTCACTCGCGCGTTGAAAACTTGAAATATTGTTGCACTTTGTGAACTAACTGCAGCATACTAAAACTGGAAACAAATTTGTTACTTGTAACGAATTTGTTACAAGATAGTTATGCCTTCACTTGGGCGTTGAAAACTTGAAATATTACTGCACCTTGTCGACTAACTGCAGCATACAAAAACTGGAAACAAATTTGTTACTTGAAACGAATTTGTTACCGGAAACAAATTTGTTACTTGAAACGAATTTGTTACCGGAAACGAATTTGTTACTTGAAACCAATTTGTTACAACAGTTATGTCTTCACTCGGGAGTTGAAAACTTGAAATATTGTTGCACCTTGTGGATTATTACTGCAGCGTACAAAAACTGGAAACAAATTTGTTACTTGAAACGAATTTGTTACAAGTAGTTATGCCTTCACTCAGGCGTTGAAAACTTGCAATATTGTTGCACCTTGTGGATTATTACTGCAGCGTACAAAAACTCGAAACAAATTTGTTACTTGAAACGAACTTGTTACTGGAAACGAATTTGTTACTTGAAACGAATTTGTTACAAGCAGTTATGCCTTCACTCGCGCGTTGAAAACTTGAAATATTGTTGCACTTTGTGGACTAACTGCAGCATACTAAAACTGGAAACAAATTTGTTACTTGAAACGAATTTGTTACAAGATAGTTATGCCTTCACTCGGGCGTTGAAAACTTGAAATATTGCTGCACTTTGTGGACTATTACTGCAGCATACAAAAACTGGAAACAAATTTGTTACTTGAAACGAATTTGTTACAAGATAGTTATGCCTTCACTCGGGCGTTGAAAACTTGAAATATTGCTGCATCTTGTGGACTATTACTGCAGCATACAAAAACTGGAAACAAATTTGTTACTTGAAACGAATTTGTTACCGGAAACGAATTTGTTACTTGAAACCTATTTGTTACAACAGTTATGTCTTCACTCGGGAGTTGAAAACTTGAGATATTGTTGCACCTTGTGGACTATTACTGCAGCGTACAAAAACTGGAAACAAATTTGTTACTTGAAAGGAATTTGTTACTTGAAACGAATTTGTTACAAGTAGTTACGCCTTCACTCGGGCGTTGAAAACTGGAAATATTGTTGCACCTTGTGGATTATTACTGCAGCATACAAAAACTCGAAACAAATTTGTTACTTGAAAGGAATTTGTTACTTGAAACAAATTTGTTACAAGTAGTTACGCCTTCACTCGGGCGTTGAAAACTGGAAATATTGTTGCACCTTGTGGATTATTACTGCAGCATACAAAAACTGGAAACAAATTTGTTACTTGAAAGGAATTTGTTACTTGAAACGAATTTGTTACAAGTAGTTACGCCTTCACTCGGGCGTTGAAAACTTGAGATATTGTTGCACCTTGTGGACTATTACTGCAGCGTACAAAAACTGGAAACAAATTTGTTACTTGAAAGGAATTTGTTACTTGAAACGAATTTGTTACAAGTAGTTACGCCTTCACTCGGGCGTTGAAAACTGGAAATATTGTTGCACCTTGTGGATTATTACTGCAGCATACAAAAACTCGAAACAAATTTGTTACTTGAAACGAATTTGTTACTGGAAACGAATTTGTTACTTGAAACGAATTTGTTACTGGAAACGAATTTGTTACTTGAAACGAATTTGTTACAAGATAGTTATGCCTTCACTCGGGCGTTGAAAACTTGAAATATTGCTGCATCTTGTGGACTATTACTGCAGCATACAAAAACTGGAAACAAATTTGTTACTTGAAACGAATTTGTTACCGGAAACGAATTTGTTACTTGAAACCTATTTGTTACAACAGTTATGTCTTCACTCGGGAGTTGAAAACTTGAGATATTGTTGCACCTTGTGGACTATTACTGCAGCGTACAAAAACTGGAAACAAATTTGTTACTTGAAAGGAATTTGTTACTTGAAACGAATTTGTTACAAGTAGTTACGCCTTCACTCGGGCGTTGAAAACTGGAAATATTGTTGCACCTTGTGGATTATTACTGCAGCATACAAAAACTCGAAACAAATTTGTTACTTGAAAGGAATTTGTTACTTGAAACGAATTTGTTACAAGTAGTTACGCCTTCACTCGGGCGTTGAAAACTGGAAATATTGTTGCACCTTGTGGATTATTACTGCAGCATACAAAAACTGGAAACAAATTTGTTACTTGAAAGGAATTTGTTACTTGAAACGAATTTGTTACAAGTAGTTACGCCTTCACTCGGGCGTTGAAAACTGGAAATATTGTTGCACCTTGTGGATTATTACTGCAGCATACAAAAACTCGAAACAAATTTGTTACTTGAAACGAATTTGTTACTGGAAACGAATTTGTTACTTGAAACGAATTTGTTACTGGAAACGAATTTGTTACTTGAAACGAATTTGTTACAAGCAGTTATGCCTTCACTCGCACGTTGAAAACTTGAAATATTGTTGCACTTTGTGGACTAACTGCAGCATACAAAAACTGGAAACAAATTTGTTACTTGAAACGAATTTGTTACAAGTAGTTATGCCTTCACTCAGGCGTTGAAAACTTGCAATATTGTTGCACCTTGTGGATTATTACTGCAGCGTACAAAAACTCGAAAAAAATTTGTTACTTGAAACGAACTTGTTACTGGAAACGAATTTGTTACTTGAAACGAATTTGTTACAAGCAGTTATGCCTTCACTCGCGCGTTGAAAACTTGAAATATTGTTGCACTTTGTGGACTAACTGCAGCATACTAAAACTGGAAACAAATTTGTTACCGGAAACAAATTTGTTACTTGAAACGAATTTGTTACAAGATAGTTATGCCTTCACTCGGGCGTTGAAAACTTGAAATATTGCTGCACTTTGTGGATTATTACTGCAGCGTACAAAAACTGGAAACAAATTTGTTACTTGAAAGGAAGTTGTTACCGGAAACGAATTTGTTACTTGAAACCTATTTGTTACAACAGTTATGTCTTCACTCGGGAGTTGAAAACTTGAGATATTGTTGCACCTTGTGGATTATTACTGCAGCGTACAAAAACTGGAAACAAATTTGTTACTTGAAAGGAATTTGTTACTTGAAACGAATTTGTTACAAGTAGTTACGCCTTCACTCGGGCGTTGAAAACTGGAAATATTGTTGCACCTTGTGGATTATTACTGCAGCGTACAAAAACTCGAAACAAATTTGTTACTTGAAACAAATTTGTTACTGGAAACGAATTTGTTACTTGAAACGAATTTGTTACTGGAAACGAATTTGTTACTTGAAACGAATTTGTTACAAGCAGTTATGCCTTCACTCGCACGTTGAAAACTTGAAATATTGTTGCACTTTGTGGACTAACTGCAGCATACTAAAACTGGAAACAAATTTGTTACTTGAAACGAATTTGTTACAAGATAGTTATGCCTTCACTCGGGCGTTGAAAACTTGAAATATTGCTGCACCTTGTCGACTAATACTGCAGCATACAAAAACTGGAAACAAATTTGTTACTTGAAACGAATTTGTTACCGGAAACGAATTTGTTACTTGAAACCAATTTGTTACAACAGTTATGTCTTCACTCGGGAGTTGAAAACTTGAAATATTGTTGCACCTTGTGGATTATTACTGCAGCATACAGAAACTTAAAACAAATTTGTTACTTGAAACACATTTGTTACTGGAAACAAATTTGTTACTGGAAATTGATTGGTGAAACTACGCTTAACATAGTGGGAATTTGGCTATGTATTTATTCACATAAACTTGATGCAGTGTGAATTTGTACTTAGAACACCCAAGTTTATAATTTACGACATTTGAAATTTCGAAACAAATTTTGAAACATTTTTTATTTGCAATCCTCTACTGACATCTAGTAGTCAAAAGATATGTCCAAAATTTGTTTCCAAATTCGTAACGAGGTTATGGTCAAGAATATAAAAATTCGTTTCCGACCATATATAAGGTTGTGCATTGTCATCTTAGTGATTTTTGATACACATAGACACAACGTGCAGTTTCAGTTCACTGATTTGTGCGCAATTCTACACTCCGTCCTCAAGCACGTTATTAAAAACCTTTCGAAAGTCTTTCGAAAAATCTGATAATCGCTGAGAAACAATGAAGGCGCGCGACTCTTCGAAACCAGGAAGCGCCTTCGATAAAAACGTAATTATAGAACCTTATTAATCTCTGTAGACTCAACAAGAGGAGAGTTATGATGGGAAGGAAAACAACCAGTTAAAAATGACAACAAAGCGCTAAAAATTCAAGTTGCTTTCATTAAAGCAACACGGATAAGTAAATAATTTTTTGAAAGTGTGTTTTTAACACCGGAATGCACTGCATGAATTAATCGTATCAATTATAAACTGTAAGACCAAGTTTAGAGTAATTTTGTTCGGTAACTTCTCTGACGCACTAACTATTGATATTACACGCTTGCTCATCTGACTATTTTCCGAATTTGCACAATTTCGGAAGGGCGCGTATAGCAAATCTATTCATGATGCGTCTCATAATGGCGATTTTGTTGTATTCTTTAGTAGCTGAAACGGGTTTTGTGGCGTACTAGACGCAGTAGCTTGAACAAAAAATTGATGCAAGTAGCAGCCGTTTATATATTTTCAGTTTCTACTCCAAGGCCCGAAAATGACCGACTAGTTTGTTGGCGCAGAAACTCCTTACTACAAATGACAATACCACGTAATCCTCACACTAGAGGATTTTACAGTATTTTGTGTTGTTCCATTATTTCATTTTAATAAATTAAAAACAAAAAATATCTTTGTGTTCGAAGCGTTCGGTTTTCGACGTACAACAAAACTCTTTCACGGTCCATCTGTTGGACCAATCCTAAGTTATGTTTATGCGTACATATGAATATTCGCATTACCTATACTGTTCTGTTAAGGAGCAACAATTCAGCAAACTTTAGTCAATTGCCTAATACTTTGAACCCATAACGACACAGGAATAAGGAATAAATATTGATGGCGCGTGACTCTATGAAGACAGGAAGTGACATCCAAAAAGCCAATATAGAAGCTTTATAATCACCGAAACTATGAGAATATACGTATACTTTACAGCGAAAAGCTGTTTAAAATGTCAGTAAATCTAATATAGGGTAGTAAATACTATTACATGGAAGAAAATAGCACAGCACTTGGAATGAACAAACGTAAAATTCAAAAACAACAGTATTATTTTGTAATACATTTTCGACTACAGCAAATCAATTACAATCACACTAACTTCTGTTTGATAAATTTCTTAATCAACCTCCTGCATATCGATTTTTCATCGGTTTCTGCTTGAATATATGCAACAATATTAAACAATGGTGAAAGATTAATGACCCTTTGAAAACAGGAAATTACTCAAGCAGGCATGCGAAGGCGATTATGGAACCTAATTCATCACTATTGTCTCAAGAATAAACGTTTGCTATAATAAAAAATGCTTTGTATTGGCACAAAGCATGCTTATGGCGTTTATATTGTAGCGACCTCACTATCGTGTTCGCTTATGCGCATCGAAGCGTGCTATTTGCCTTTTTCTTTTATTTGCCATTGTCTCTTTATAAACGCCGATTTCGCGTTGCTCTACCTCTTAACACGTTTCTAACATGACTCGGACATGGCGCCGCTGCTCAATAAAGCTTCGACCGCTTCAATATTGCTCATTCTTATACACTTATTTCAGTGATGTTAGTGACTCACAAGCAGGAACAACAGTCTAGCAAAACGTGTACATTTCTTTTCCTTTACATACTTCTCATAAATGTAATTTTGGCGGTGAGATGACACCAACTAAATTCTTTAAAAATCTTGCAATATTTTAACGATTGCAAAAAAGGACAATAGCTAAGTCACATCGCCTATCCAACTAGTCGACACTTTTGTTCTAAAAAGATACATCAAAAAAGTTTATAGTTTTGCCGTATGTTTTCCACTAGGAATATAGTTTTGCCGCATGTTTTTCCACTAGGTGTCTAAACTGAGCTACTCAAATCAATTTTTAAACAAAAATTTCTGTATTGATTTTGTCTTTATTGTATATGACGCCGAATGTGACACAACGGTAATACAGATTGTGCACAGATTTTCACTTATGCACAGATTTCACTGAACCGGCATTAAAGAGTTCGTGCCGAAACCGTGCCGAAATAATGAAAATCAGCATATTTTCACCTGAAACAGACTGCAGGAATATTAAGGGGTGACTTGTTCTTGTTTTGTAGAAAATAATGTCGTACAAAACAATACGTTGTTATGTGGCACAATAAGTTCTTCTGTGACATGATTTGAGATTCTGTTCCAAAAATAAACTCTGAGCCGTTCGGTTTGAATTTTTGATGCGGAACAACATACCTTGAAATGTCAATCATATATTTCGAACCAAAATTTCCAGAATCGTAAATATTTATTTCCAAAATATATCAATGTAAGCGCATTTTTATTGCTGCAAACAATTTAGATACCGTTACAATGCAGCATCAACATTTCCCAGTAATGGTTCATTTCAAACATCTGTTCATTTAATTTTGTTCACTTTTTATTTCCGGTTAACTGATCGTCACAAAATTAAAATTGAAACTGAACACAGACAAAGTTTTGTCGGTTTACCTACAATTTTGCAAGTTGTTGCAGACTACAATTATAACTTGGCTTGTGAAAACCGTGAGTTTCTAAATTTCTTTTCGCTCATCCGATAAGATTTTATCTCAGCACCCTCGTGTTTTATAGCCAGTTAGTAATATCAAGAGCGACTTTCCTATGTAAAGCAAACAGCCCAATTGCGCACATATTAAGAACGTATGTTCTTCGTTTTCGTTTAACTTTTGGCAACAACTTGAAACTTGGCCAGCAGTTTGTTGACTTCAGAAAACCATTTAATTTTACCTAAATCCGACCGTGTTTGAGAGATAGTTAGTTATGCCATGCGATGATTGAAACGAACAGCATTTTGCAAGCGATTTTCGACCGTAATTCCCACTTGGCTTAAAAAACAAATTGTCATTTCCGTATCGCTAACCTGAAGATGCTGAAAGTTTGCAAGCTGTTTTCTGACTGCAATTCCAAGTTGATTAGTTAAAACCGTTCAAATTTAGCTTAGTTTGTTTGTGTTTTGGTGCTAACAAGGTATCCAGAAAGCGAACTATTTTATCGCTTTAACGGCAGAGTATTTGTAATGTACTTCAAAAAGACCTTCGTCGAACGCCTGATTTAGCGTTGCCGAACTCCTGAGGTTCGATCGTACCCCGATTAAGAAGCACTGGGATACAGTAAACGAAGTGTTCTATTCCATTAACTGTCGTGCCCATTAAAATAAACATGATGTTTGCTTGTCACTTCCGGTTCCCTAACCTCAACATTCTGAAACTTTGCGAGCATTTTCTGACTGCAATTCCTAGTTGGCCAGAGAAAACCGTACAATTTAATCTGTGTTTGTTCGTGTTTAAGAGCTGAGGTATACAGAAAGCGAACTATTCTGTCGCTTTGACGGCAGTACCTTCGAAAATAAGATTGATGTACGCTTGTGATTTCCGTTTCGCTAACCTCAACAATCTGAAACTTCACTAGCATTTTCTAGCTGCAATTCGAAGTTGGCTCGTGAAAACCGTTTAATTTTATGTTTGTTCGTTCGTGTTTAGAACCAAAAAGTTATGGTAAGAGCGAGGTGCTTCTGTTGCGTTAACGGTCGTCTTTGGAGAAATAAATATGATGTTATTTCGGTTTTGCTAACCTGAACAAGGTGAAACTTTCCGAACATTTTTTAACTGCAATTCCAAGTTGGCTTGAAAAAAACGTTTAACTTTGTGTCAATGCGTTCGTGTTTTGTAGCCAATAAAGTGTGCTAAAAGCGACCTCCTTTTATCGCTTTAACAATTGCGCCCATGAAAATAAGTATGACTTTCGCTCGTCATTTCCGTTTCGTTAACTTGAACAATCTGTAAGTTTGCGCGCATTTTCTCACTGCAATTCCAAGTTGGCTTGTAAAAAATTTTCAATTTTATCTCTGTTTTTTCGTGTTTTAGTGCTAACAAGGTATACAGAAATCGAACTATTCTGTAGCTTTGACGGCAGTACCTTCAAAAATACGAATGATGTAAGCTTGTGATTTCTGTTTCGCTAACCTAAACAATCTGAAACTTTGCGAGCATTTTCTCAATGCAATTCCAAATTGGCTCGTGAAAACCGTTTAATTTTATCTTTGTTCGTTCTTGTTTTGGAACCAATAAGGCGCGCAAAAAGCGACCTACTTTTATCGCCTTAACCATTGTGCCCATGAAAATAAGTATGACCTTCACTTGTCATTTCCGTTTCGCTAACTTGAACAATCTCAAACTTTGCGAGCAGTTTTTGACTGCAATTCCAAGTTGGCTCGTGCAAACCGTTTAATTTTATTTGTGTTTGTTCGTGTTTTAAAGCTTACAAGGTATACAGAATGCGAACTATTCTATCTTTTTAACGGTCGTTTCTACGAAAATAAGAATGATGTCGGATTGTGATTTCCGTTTCGCAAACCTGAACAATGTTACACTTTTCGAGCATTATCTAACTGCAATTTTAAGTTGGCTTGTCAAATCCGTTTAATTTTATCTCTGCTTGTTCGTGTTTTAGAGCTAATAAGGTATTCAGAAAGCGAACTATTCTATCGTTTTAAAGGTCGTTCCTCCCAAAATAAGAATGATGTACGCTTGTAACTTCCGTTTCGCTAACCTGAACAATGTTAAATTTTTGAGCATTTTCTCACTGCAATTTTCAGTTGGCTTGTAAAATCCGTCGAATTTTATCTCAGTTTGTTGTTGTTTTGAAACCAATAATGTATACTAAATGCGAACTCCTTCTATCGCGTTACCCATTGTGCCCATGAAAATAAGAATGACGTTCGTTTGTCATTTCCGTTTCGCAAACCTTGAGATACTGAAAGTTTGCAAGCATTTTCTATCTGCAATTCCAAGTTGGCTCGTGAAAACCATGCAACTTTATCTTTCTTCGTTCGTGTTTTGGAGCCAATAAAGTATAGTTTTATCGAAGCGCTAATATCGCGTTAACGTTCGTGCCTACGAAAATAAATGTGATTTTCGCTTGTCATTTTCGTTTCGTTAACCTGAACGATCTGAAACTTTGGAAGCAGTTTCTGACTGCAATTCTAAATAGGATCGTGAAAACCGAGTTTTATCTCAGTTCGTTACTGATTTAAGGGCAATAAGGTATCCTAAGTACGAACTACTTGTATGGCGTTAACAGTCATGTCCGCGAAAATAAGTGTTGTGTCAACTCCCAGTTGGTTTGTGAAAACCGTTCAGTTTTATCTCAGTTCGTTCGTGTTTTAGATATACGGAAATAGAATGAGAATGTCCGTTACTCTTTTTGTCCGCTGATCGGATAAAACTAAAACTTTGCAAGCAGGTTCTGACTGCCATTTTAGTTGGTTTGTGAATAGTGTTTAGTTGAATCTAATCCGTATTTACAGCCAGTTTACGATGGCTCGAGCGACTATTTACTATGCGCGAATAAAGAAATGTTCGTTTTCCCATTATTGCTGATATGGACTTGTCCATTGTCATTTCTGTTTTGCCAAACCCAATAAACTGAAACTTTGCAAGCTGTTTCAGACTGAAACTTTAAGTTGGTTTGTCTAAGCCATTTAATTTTGTCGCAGTTAATTTATTGTTTACAGCCAATAAAGTATGCAAAAAGCGACAGGCTTCTGTCTTCTTAATGTTGGTACCCCAATACATAATCATGACGTCCGCTTCGCATTTTTGCTAAACTGAACAATCTGAAACGTTGCGAGCTGTTTGTGTTTGTAATTAGCTTGAGAAAATCGTTTAAATTTTTCGTTGTTTTTTCTTGTTTTACAAGCGGTTAGTTATATCAGGTACGATTTACTTTTTCTAAGGCTAGCAGCCATAAAGTTTTAACGGGCCTAAAATTGAAGCCCGAACCCAGCCCAGACCCGAAAGTACAAGCCCGAAATCCCGCCCGAGCCCATTTGGGTCCGAAAGATTGATGGACGGGCCCATACATCTTCAGAAAAGACAAAGACCGCGACTACTTTGCGACTACAATTTTAACTTTGTTTGTGATAAACGTTTTATTTCATATCAATCCGTTCGTGATTTGGAACTAGTTAGCTATGACAAGAACCATTTCTAATTAACCGGCTTTGCTGCACAAACAATGCAGGTGATAGCTTCTCAATTGCGTATAACAGATCACATAAAACCAAAATGTGCAAGCTGTTTCTGACTACAATACCAAGTTAATTTGTGAAAACCGCTCCAATTTTTTTCCTTCCGTTCGTGCTTTAGAGATAGTTAGAATAATGAGAATGTCCGTTTATGTTTTTTATCCGTCGATCGGACGAAACTAAAATTTGCAAGCTGGTTCTTACTACCATTTCTATTTGGTTCGTCAAAAGCGCTTAGTTGAATCTAGTCCGTTTTTAAAGCCAGTTAATGATGGCAAGAGCGACTATTTACAAGCAGGCGATCGCCCATCCTGCGCGAATAATGAAATATTTGTTTCCCATTATTGCTGCACTCATCGGATCAAACCAGTTTCTGGCTACAATAACAGATTTATATGTTCAAACCTTTAATTGTATCAAAATTTATTCGTGTTCCTATTCCGTTTAACTATTTGCTATAAACTTAATCTTTGCAACCCTTTTTGAAAAAGTTTAAATTGGCTTGTAAAAACCTTTGGATTTTATCCTACCTCATTTCAATTAGAGAACTGGTTAATTTTCACAAAGCGACTTTCTGCGATGGTGCAAACGGTCTTACTGCTAGTTCGATGAAAATCTTTATTCAATTTTTTACTACTAATCGGATGAAACTAAATCTTTGTAATCTTTGTATATTTTTTCTGCCAGTTAAGTCAATCTCCAAGCGATTTTTTTCTATAAAGCGAGTGGTCGTCCATTTCGTAGGGCGTTACCCATAGACGCCATATATTGCTTGTAAATTTTTATCAGCTCTTCTAATGTCCGACCGTGCAGGTACAAAGTCTTAATGTATCTTTTTCCTTTTATTTTAGAGCAGTGGTTCTCAACTGGTGGTCCATGAGGACTTTTTTGGTGGTCCACAGGACATCCGCAATATTTGTTAATAAACGGGAAATAGTTGGATGTAACTGATCAAACATTTAATAAAAAATGTGTTTGTAAAAACAATTGGCCATCCGTTACAATCGCAACTTATACCTTATCGGTTTTGCCTTAACCGTTAAGCCTACTGAGTTGACTTGGTGATTATGTATTGCAAATACAGTATTATTACGTAATACAAGGCTTTCATCAACACTTTTGTCGGAACAATTGGGTCTTTAAAAATTGAAAGTCCACTCCTGCTGTAGTTACTAGTTTTAAAACTGATTAGCAAGCAATGGCGGGAAGGAATGTTAGGCGTAAATATTCAGAGGACAACATTAAATTTGGGTTCACTTGTCAAAATAAAGGTGATGTAGAGTTACTACAGTGTGTTATTTGTTACACCGTCTTGACAAATGATTCCATGTAGCCAGCCAAGCTGAAGCTCCATCTTGAAAAGTGTCACCCCAACTTGTTGCAAAAGGATAAAAATTACTTTGAGCGGCAATTATCAGGTCTCAAACGCCAGCGCCTTGACTCGCCAAGTAAGTTCCACGAAACGACCACCAATGCAGTACATGCTTCTTACATTGTTGCGTATAAAGTCGCACAAGCCAAAAAGCCTCACACGATTGTCGAGCAGCTTGTGCTTCCCTGTGCAAAAGAAATGGTAAGGCTGGTTGTCGGCGAGGAAGCAGCAAGAAAGCCAAATGATATATCTGTATCTAATGACACAGTATCAAGGCGAATCAACGAAATATCAGAAAACATCCGTGAACAAGTTGTTGATGAAATAAAGAAGTCCCCAATGTTTGCAATACAGTTGGATGAATCAACTGATGTATCCCTGTCCTCTCAGCTAATGGTGTTCGCGCGATACATAGTACCGATGGCCTTTTAGGAAGAATTTCTCTTTTGTAAGAAACTTGAAACCATTACAACCGCTAAGGATGTGTTAGAAATTGTCAACAATTTCTTCGAAACAAATGGTCTCAATTGGAAAAATTTGGTAGGCGTTACTACCGATGGTGCACCTGCGATGCTGGGTTCCAGATCAGGCTTCCAAGCATTAGTGAAGCAGTGTGCTCCATTGGTAACCGGTGTCCACTGCTTTATTCACAGGGAAGCATTGGCAACTAAAACACTACCTGATCACCTTAACATCATTTTCAAAGGATTGATAAAAGTGGTTAATTATATCAAATCATCAGCAATGAACACTGGGCTGTTCAAAAAACTGTGTCAGGACATGGGTTCCGACTTTGAGTTATTGCTGTTTTACACTTCTGTAAGGTGGTTGTCAGCAGGAATCATGCTGAAAAGAATATTTGATCTCAGAGAAGAATTAACTGTATTTCTCCAGGATCGAGGAAAAGACGATTTACGAAGTGTGCTGACACAGTCAGAATTAGAACTTGCATACCTCGTTGATATTTTTGGAATCTTAAACAAACTGAATATTCAGTTGCAGGGTAAAGGTGCAAATCTGTTTTCTCACCAAGGCATTATAATGGCTTTTGTTGAAAAATTGGAGCTATGGATCATGCGAGTTCAAGTTAACAACCTAGTTCAATTTCCAGCAGTGGATTCGATACGAGGAGAAAAGAAACACATTCAAATGCAAATTGTAATTCATCTGCGAAAGCTACAGGACGAATTTCAGCGATACTTTCCGGAGATAGACATGACAAGGGATGATTTATCTTTTATCAGAATTCCATTTACAGCAAATGTTAAGAGTGTCCCAGAAGGTCTGCAGGAGGAGTTCTTGGAGCTCAAGAATGATTTGGCGGCACAAGACGTGTACCAGCGGTCTACTATGGAAAAGTTTTGGGCCAGTATGATCGGCAGTTATCCAAACTTGGATTCACAAGTAGCCAAGTGTCTTTTGCCTTTTGCATCAACATACATGTGTGAGAGTGGATTTTCATGTTTATTGCACATCAAGTGGAAACAGAGGAATCGGCTAGCAGTGGAAAGTGACATTTGTTGTGAATTATCAAGCACCGCTCCTAACATTGAGAAACTTGTTGATGAGAAGAGAATCCAAAAGTCTGTTTTCAAGTCAAAAACCGAATTCTTCAAATTAATGATAAATGCTTACTTTTACATAATTTTAAAGTTTTCATTTAAAAAACAACGAAACGTAAGTCGTTAATTTTTTGTATCGTATACTCAAAATTCTGTTCTTGTGTGTTTCAGTTGTTTAAAAAATACATTTAAAGCCAAAATGCTTGTGTGTGTATATATTGTATATTCTTTCTCAAAAATAAAGTGGTCCATGAGTTTATTTTAATTGGGCAAGTGGTCCATGGCCTAAAACGAGTTGAGAACCACTGTTTTAGAGGAATAATTGATGCGCCTGACAATAGTTGGGCGAAATTTCATTTCTTGCATAATTGTTCGATAAAGTATTATTTCGACCAAATAAATTATTTCGTGACGAACTTTTAATCTTTTTTTTTTTGAAGTAATTTTAAGTTAAATTTACTTTACTGTGTACATTTTATTTTCCATTACCAACCATGTATCCTGGCGGTTATCTAAGTTTCAACACAGCATCAGCATTTTCTAGGACTTCCTTTCAAAGCTCTTTATATTCAATTGTTTGTTTTCACACAGGATATAACCTTATTGTAGACTATTTTCCAAGACCCTGGCATGCCCGAACACAATGGCCTGTCGCTGCGGCAACAGTCCGGAATAACTTCTTACAACGTATGGTTTCTGACCTAATTTTGTCCGTGCCAAACTTAATCACTCACTAAGTTCCTAATGCTCCCATGTGATGATCCAAAAACATATTTATTTCAGAAAAGGTTTACTTTCTCTTAGCAAGCATGCAGAATAAAACTTTATTGTAGACTTGTTTACCAAGACCCTGGCATGCACAAAGGAGAAACAAAACATACAAAGAAATGCTTTAAGCAAGGTCTGTCCAACATATCCAAATGTTCTCAATACTTTAAATCAAAATGTATCCGTGTTTGTCCTTGTTCTGCAAATCTATCTTAACACTTGCGCTAATTTATCTCGTTAAATATATTTTCAGATTAGCAGTAGACAATGATAGATCGGTTTGTGTCTCGACCCGCTTATTGTGCAAAGTCATTTACATCAATCCGCTCAATTTGAATTTCACGAAGTTTTGTGTGGATGTTGATAATGAAGTATTTGTAAGGTATATCTGGTAAAAAATTAGTTGACAACCAATTATTAACAACAAAGATCAATTTTTTGAATTACGAGGTCTCTTTTTGGGTAGTAACATAAATATTGAATTAAAAATGATAACGTTCCGATGAAGTCAGGTTCGTAGCACGTCAGGTCTGCAAATGCGTTGTACCGAGTCAAGCGGGTGTTAGAACATGTTCGTGCGCAATGTGCACTACATACTGCACGTCAGGCCGATTCCATGTACAAAGGTGGCGGTCGTTAATGCCACTACGCTATGCTGCACATGCGCCTTGTCACTCTTAGATGCTGGAAACACCAGCTTGCGTCGATATAACACTTATAATAAGTCTGACCAACTGTGTTAATACAATAGCATTTGAAAGCCTGGACTGACCACAGTAACAAATGTGACACCGCATTTATAGCAAACTTTTATTTTTCTTAAAATAATTTTCCTGTTTGTTATGTTTATCATTTACCGTTTTGGACAGTTTTTGATCAAGTGTACAGTTTATGTACACTTTTAGGCTTTAATTTAATTTAAATTTGTTCGACATACAGAGAAAAGAGCATTGCATAGGTAAATTTTCCTAGTGATGGCAGATGCCCCAACCGCTTTCGTTATCAACTAGCGTTGGGGCCCCAGTGAATCCCGATGCCTGAATTATGTTTGTTAAAACTGGTCATGGTTTTTCTTATGACCAAGCACATTATCTTTACACTGCTGTTGAGCATGTTCACTTAAAACCATTGTACTTTGGGGTGATATGTTGTGTATGCACCTAATAAAATAAAGTCCATGTGTTGTATAAAAAACAACCGCTGCTGCTCGGAGTTTTTCTTTTTTCAGTTGCAACATTGCCAGTTCACACCCGTTCAAATATACAAAGTGTCATGAAACGGAAATAGCTGAGCTGATGGTGCCCTCCTACTCCTCCACCCCACAAACCCATGGACGCATTTATCTGTGTATTTTTTATTTAATTGCTTTTTCTTTGCCGTTTTTTTATTTTTATTTTTTTATTTTTTTTATGTTGTACAGCTATCGTCACTATGTTTGTGTTGCACCTATTCTTCTGGCGCCGAAAACTATCCAACAGGGTTTCTTTTGGTGGTTTATTTTCCTGTTGAACCCCACCCTCTTTCCCTAACACGGGTGGTTAGCTTTTAGGTCCCAACCTGACTGGTTCCACCAACCTTCGCGCTTTATAACGTCCCAACGCTGCGCAGCTATTTCCGGCTTGGTGAATATTTTGGCGCAATTGTGCTACTACGATTTGTATCACCGCGGCGAAATAAACTCAACTCAACTCAAAAAATGCCGAAAATGGAGCCGGGCTATTACACTTATGGGGTTTTTAAGAAAACACTTTTTACTAGGTTTTGGATATTTTGTGCGCATGCATAGTATTGTATAGGGACAACGTTAATGTTTCGTGTTTACATTAACAGCTGCGGTATATAGTTTAACTTAAACCCGCAAAATAAACTGAAGAGATAATAAAATAACGATGCTTGCATTGGTGTTTAGTAACATTGCATTAAAGTTCGTTTGTGCACCCACATAAAAATATAGTTATTCGTTTACGTAAGGAAACAACCGTTATATCTTCGTTAAATATGCGTTTAATGCAACGCACAGTCCACGAAGTGCTGTTATATAAAAAAACAGTTATAATTTAAAATAAAAAACAGTTATAAATCACGTTTTATATCAATTCATATAAAAGTTACAATTCGTTGCTGCAAAACGGTTATTATAGTTTTTCTAACGCTTATTATGAGTAATTAGTAATTGATCGGTATTCGGTGCTATAGCCGCAAATAATTTTTTCATCGTTTACTTTGGTATTGGTTTCACTGCGTTGTATTGTTCAGAGGGTGTCGAAAAAACGCATTGTGTGCAAACTAAACTTGAAACCCAACATATGTATTGTACTGTTGGCGAAATATTCTGACTGACACAAAATTCAATCTAGCAATTTATGGTGGCGATGTATCCTTTACAAATCAGCCACAAAAGCCCTGTCAATCTGGTATGAGCCTCTAGACCAGGGGTTCCCAACCTTTTTTGTTGCTCGTACCCCTTTGTCACGTCAGAGTATTCTTCGTACCCCCCCAAAAAATGTGATGGAATTTTTCAGATATATATTGCTAAATTGAATTGCTTTCGCAATATAGCTTAATTAAACATTAATCCGGTATTTCACACAAAAATCACAAAAATAAATTAACCGTTAGTAGTAGATTTGCAGAAAGGCTACATTGAATGCGTCCTTTATCTGTGCAGTTTCTTCCTAACTTTGTTGTTTATTTCTGGCAGCAAGTAAAAGGCATTGTTATGAGACAATGAGGCTTCTTATTAACAAACAATTATTTGTAGATAATCGTTATTTTAAAGCAAAGACCGTAATCGCACAATATCATTTACAATACCAAAATAAAACTGTACTGTGAAATCTGTTTAATAAGATGCCGTGTGGCCCAACGATCTTCGTACCCCTTGATGTTCAATCTCGTACCCCCAAGGGGTACGAGTACCCCCGGTTGGGAACCCCTGCTCTAGACTGTTTCACCAATTTAGTAAACTTCCGATATTACTGCTATTACGGCTTACCAAAAAAGGGCGAATCGACCTAACACTGGTTTTACTAAAAGGGCATCCCGCGATTAGTATATTCTGTAATACATAGGCAACGTTACAACGACTTCAATACACCAGGTCTCTCCGCATAAAAACTAACAAGGCACATCAAATCAAAGCAATCGGAAATTGACCTTTTACAACAAGTGCCAAACGATTTCGTCTTGTGGCCTGTTGATTAATCATAGCCCCACACAATTTCTTGAAGGCTACCCGGTACATTTGTAATTGATGTGCCAAAAACAAACAGTGAAACAATTCAAATGAAACAACTTTAATTGAAAATTAGCGTAAACATAACGAAACGATGTAGGTGACGCTGAAAACAAAACATAAGAGAAACAGGTTTAACATTACAATGAAACATTATTATATAGAACACAAGTGAAGCATATGACATAAATAACATAACAAGGTACAGTTTGGTAAACAAAGAAATCAACCGGATAAAGAAAATTGTGCAGTGTACTTTGCAACCGATATGTAGCGCAAATAATTTCGCCACAGTACAAACACGTTATGTTAGAAAATCTTGTTTTGTTCACATTTTGTTAAAATTGGAGTTTTGCATGTCAGCATTTGCAATAAACACAAGGATACAAATATGAATGACATGTTAATTTTCTCTTTTCAGGAAATCTGCTGGCGAGTGGGGTAGGGGAAATGTCAATTATTCCATTTGTCGTAAATCGCAAAAAAAAAACGAATATGAAGAAAAAATCAATGGAAAAGTATAAATAGACTGTGAAATGACACAAATTGTCAGTTGAACCAGTTCAGTAAACAAGACAGGTCAGGCTAGTTTAATACTTAACATTTAACACAGTTTAGGTAACATCAGTTTTTCGTTCTCTTTTTTTATACAAGTTCAACTAAAATATTGGCATTTTAAGTTAAAAGGTGAGTGATTTGTTAAACATTTAAACAGCATTATGTAGTCATGTTGTGAAAATCGACAGATAACTTGTTCATAACATCTGCTAATACTTTTTTGTTTCTTTAGAAACCTCTGCGTGATGTTTGTTGCTGCAATATTGGTATGGTTCGTCGTACCCGCTACATGCTTAAATTTGAATCTAAGTAAGTTTACCTATAATCAACTAAATTTGTAGAGCAACTTTTAATTAATCAGTTCAATCAAATGTTTCATTGTAAACAATACTTTCCCAACATCATGATGAGGTAAATAAACGAATCGTGGAGCATTTTCTTTCGCCAAGTGTGTTTAATTGCTTTGTTTGACTTTAGTGTCCATCTTTTTGCAAGTCTTTTGAAATACGTTGTTCAAAACTTGGCTTGTGTATGGATCAATGCGCACATACTAAGTTAATATTGTGGTGATATTTCACATAATATTGTAGCTTATTTTCTGCCACAAACACACTGCTTCACTCACAACACCCTTGTCTTGAATGACCCCAAGCGCTTCGGCTAACAGCAACGCAATAAAATACGCCCACTTCGCGCCACATCAGTACAACGGTTCATGCACACAAAGATTATACGCTACATAACCCCCCACTTCCAAACAAAATTTCGTCCCCAAAATAACAGTAAAGAGAAAAAATAGACTACATAATGTAGTCCAATAAATTAGCCGGCAACCTACGTTGACGACCAAACATAAAAGTTCCACGATCGTTAACGACCGGGGACGGTAAAGAAAATGAATTATTGTTTACTTGTGAAGGAACATCATTACTTAAAGGTACATCACTGTCACGATTTTCAACAAGCCAATTAAACGGTAAATGTTCAGCAAAATATTTGCGTAAATGCTGTTGAGCGTTGAGCGACGGTGACCGTTGTTGATGATACAAAAGTGGGGACAGTTTATTAACAATCAAAAATGGGCCCACCCAAACTTGACCGAGCTTTTTTTACCGATTGGTGGGTAGTAATACCACACCCAATCCCCAACGTTAAAGTTAAAGGGCAACACAGTACGGTCGTAATCTCGCTTTTGACTTTTGGCAGATTGCTTTAAATGCAGCCTAGCCATTTTAAAGGAATTCCGCATACAATTATCGATGTGTTGCACATACTGCGTATAACATGCAGACTGCGAAACATGGGAATCAAAATTCGACATAATGTCTAGTGGCACGTGCACATTACGGCCCAACATAAGGTGATTCGGAGTAAATTTGATCGATTCATGTTGTGACGACCGGTATGCCATCATTAAATAGGGTACATGGATGTCCCAGTCATTGTGATGGTCGTTAACGAAGGCCGACAACATTTGCAATAGCGTTCGGTTAAACCGTTCCACCAATCCTGATGATTGCGGGTGGTATGGTGTGTTTCGGGTTTTCTTTATCTCTAGAAGAGAACACATTTCGCGAAAGAGTCTGTTCTCAAAGTCACGCCCCTGGTCTGAGTGAATATACTTCGGAGTCCCAAACCGACAGAAGAACTCGGTAACCAATGTATGAGCAGTTGTTTCCGCTTGCTGATCAGGTAGAGCAAACGACTCCGTCCACTTGGTAAAGTAATCACTGACTACTAATATGTACATGTTACCTCGCTCAGTACATGGTAATGGTCCAAGGAAATCAATGCCAATTCGCTCTAACGGAAAATGTGCTGGTTGTTGTTGCAGTTTGCCACGATGACGTCCATGAGTGGGTTTTCGCTTTGCACAGTTTCGACACCAACGACACCAAAGGCGAATGTCATTACGAAAACCAGGCCAATAAAAGCGTCGGCGAATTTGCTCTATAGTACGTGTTGTTCCCAAATGCCCTGCTGTTCTGGACACATGAAGATGGTCAAAAATCGTCCTTTGTAAAGATCTTGGCGCAACCAACAGACGAATTACTTCACCACCATCTTCGTCAGGTAACCATTCCCGATAAAGTACACCGTTTCTCACTAGTAACCAATCCCACTGAGCAAAGTAAGCTAAATTTCCTGTACGATCCACAAACTCTTCTCTACAGGGCCTATGTTGACTGATGGCCTTCAAACGCAGAATGGCTGACAGTTCTGGATCCTCATTTTACCATTTTCGAATATCTGCAATTGTCCATTCATCAAGCCAATTGCTGTTACCCATTGTAGAATCTCGTAACACTGGGGCTATTGGAACTGATTTAGGTTGTTCAGGTTGTTCAAACATGGAGCAGTCGACACACTCGCTTTGGTGACACCTTTGTCGCGACAAACCGTCTGCGTTCCCATGTTGTTTCCCAGGGCGATGCTCAACATCAAACGTGTTGGTTTCAATTACTGATAGCCAACGTGCTAACATTCCCTCTGGTTCTTTAAAGGTAAGCAACCATTTTAGAGAAGCATGATCTGTCCGCACTGTAAATTTATGCCCCCAGAGGTAGTGCCTAAAGTAGTGCAAAAAGTGCACCACCGCCAACAGCTCGCGGTACGTGGCACAATAACAACGTTCTGAGCGCCTCATGGCTCTACTGCCGTAAGCAACAACACACTCTGCATTGTTGTTTCCTAGTTGGGAAAGAACGCCTCAAAGGCCAGTGGAACTTGCATCAGTATCTAGAATAAACTCAACATCATGAACTGGAAATGAAAGTACAGGATTAGTCAACAAAGCTTGTTTTATAGAATCAAATGCTGCATCACATTCAGTTTCCACTGAAAATTCTTATTCTTCCTCGTTACGTCCGTCAATGGACTTGCAATGGTTGCATAATGTTTTATGAATCTTCGATAATAAGATGCAAAGCCAAGAAAACAGCGAACTTCTTTAACAGTAGCTGGTTTGGGCCAAGCACTTACTGCTTTTAGCTTGTTTGGATCACATTGAAGCCCTTTTTTTGCGAAACATTATGCCCAAGAAAACTAGATTCTCGAGATAACAAGCGACATTTCTTCGGCTTCAATTTAAGCCCCGCTCGCCTCAATCGCTCTTTCGAAATTGTTCGCAAACGATACTACATCGTCGACATATACCAAACACGAATCCCACAGTAAACCTTGCAAAACTCTTTCCATTAACCTTTGAAAAGTCCCCAGGGCATTTGTCAAACCAAACGGCATAACTTTAAATTGATATAACCCCTTACCGGGAATTGAAAATGCTGTCTTGGGCTTGTCCGACTCTTCCATTTCAACTTGCCAACTTGTATTTGTATGTACAAACGGTTTTACGTCACGATTTTCGTCATAGCATCTCTCTAAAATATCAACTCTTCTCTTAAGATATACATTCTCTTCTTTGAGTAAAAGTACAGCGCTCTCCAACACATCAATTCGTGTTTCTGACATGGTCCTGGCGTGCTCGCCAATGCAGCTTATTTTCTGCCACAAACACACTGCTTCACTTACAACACCCTTGTATTGAATGACCCCTAAGCGCCTCGGCTAACAGCAACGCAATAAAATACGCCCACTTCACACCACATCAGTACAACGGTTCATGCACCCAAAGATAATACGCTACAATAGCAAATACTTGGTACCAGCAGAAACATTAAAGCATGGGAAGATAGTTATTCTATTAGTGAATAATATGTCATTTACAGCAAACACTTGGTGACATTAGAAACATAAAAGCATATGAAGACATTTTTTCTACTAGTGAAGTAAGTCATTTACAACAGACACTTGGTTCCAGCAAAAATTTTAAAGCATATGAAGACAGTTTTTTCTTTAGTCAATTATGTGATTTACAGCAAACACTTGGTGCAAGCAGAAATATTAAAACATGTGAAGACACTTTTTTCATTAGTGATCTATATCATTTACAGGAAGCACTTGGTTGCAGCAGAAATATTAGAGGTAAAGACAGTTTTTCTATTAGTAAAATAAGCCATTTATAGCAAATAGATGGTACCAGCAGAAATATTAAAGCAGGTAAAGACAGTTTTTCTATTAGTGAACTAAATAATTTATAGCAAAAAGATGGTACCTGCAGAAATATTAGATCTGGAAAAAACAGTTTTTGTATCGGTGAAGTAAGTCATTTACAACCGACACTTGATTACAGCAGAAATATTAAAGCAGGTAAAGACAGTTTTTCTATTAGTGAAGTAAGTCATTTACTGCAAAAAGATGGTACCTGCAGAAATATTAAAGCATTTGAAGACAGTTTTTCTAGTAGTGAATTGTGTCATTTACAGTAAACGCTTGGTTCCAGCAGATATATAAAAGCATATGAAGACAGTTTTTCTATTAGTGAAGTAAATCATTTATTGCAAAAAGATGGTACCTGCAGAAATATTCGAGCAGGTTAAGACAGTTTATCCATTAGTGAATTTTGTCATTTATATTTAATATTTGGTAGCAGTAGAAATATTAAAGCATGTGAAGACAGTTTTTCTATTACTGAACTAAGTCATTTATACCAAATAGATGGTACCAGCAGAAATATCAAAGCATATGAAGACAGTTTTTCCATTAGTGAATTATGTCATTTCTATGAAATATTTGGTAGCAGCAGAAATATTAAAGCATGTGAAGACAGTTTTTCTATTGGTCAATTATCTCATTTACAGCAAGCACTTGGTACCATCAGAAAAATTAAAGCATGTGAAAACAGTTTTTCTATAAGTGAATAAAGTCATTAAAAACAAACCCTTGGTACCAGCAGAAATATTAAAGCATATGAAGACAGTTTTTCCATTAGTGAATTATGTGAAATGCAACAAACACTTGCTGCCAGCAGAAATGTTAAAGCATGTGCAGACAGTCATTCCATTAGTGAATTATGTCATTAAAGCAAATACTTGGTACCACCAGAAATATTAAAGAATGCGAAGACAGATTTTTTATCAGTGAAGTAAGTCATTTATAGCAAACACTTGGTACCAGCAGAAATATTAAAGTATAAGAAGACAGTTTTTCCATTAGTGAATTATGTCATTTTCAGCAAACACTTGGTGCCATTAGAAACATTAAAGCATGTGAAGACAGATTTCTATTATTGAAGTAAGTCATTTACAACAAACACTTGGTAGCAGCAGAAATATTAAAGCATATGAAGACAGTTTTTCTATCAGTGAAGCAAGCCATTTACAACAAATTGATGATACCAGCAGAAACATTAAAGCATATGAAGTCAGATTTCTATTATTGAAGTAAGTCATTTACAACAAACACTTGGTACCAGCAGAAATATTAAAGCATATGAAGACAGTTTTTCTATTAGTGAAGTAAGTCATTTATAGCTAATAGATGGCACCAGCAGAAATATCAAAGCATTTGAATACAGTTTTTCTATTAGTGAATTGTGTCATTTACAGTAAACACTTGGTTCCAGCAGAAACATTAAAGCAGGTAAAGAGCAGAAATATTAAAGCACGTGAAAACACTTTTCTGTTAGTGAAGTAAGTTATTTATTGCAAAAAAATGGTACCTGCAGAAATATTGGAGCAGGTAAAGACAGTTTTTCAATACGTAAAGTAAGTCATTTACAGCAAACCCTTGGTACCAGCAGAAATATTACAGCATATGAAGACAGTTTTTTTCTTTAGTCAATTATGTTATTTACAGCAAACACCTGGAAAGAGCAGAAATATTAATAGATGTGAAGACAGTTTCTCATTAGTGTATAATATCATTTACACAAACACTTGGTTCCAGCAGAAATATTAAAGCATATGAAGACAGTTTTTCTATTAGTGAAGTAAGTCATTTATAGCAAATAGATGGCACCAGCAGAAATATCAAAGCATTTGAATACAGTTTTTCTATTAGTGAATTGTGTCATTTACAGTAAACACTTGGTTCCAGTAGAAACATTAAAGCAGGTAAAGAGCAGAAATATTAAAGCACGTGAAAACACTTTTCTATTAGTGAAGTAAGTTATTTATTGCAAAAAGATGGTACCTGCAGAAATATTAGAGCAGGTAAAGACAGTTTTTCTTTTAGTGAAGTAAGCCATTTATAGCAAATAGATGGTAACAGCAGAAATATCAAAGCAGGTAAAGGCAGTTTTTTTATTACTGAACTAAGTGATTTGTACCAAATAGATGGTGCAAGCAGAAATATTAAAGCATATGAAGACAGTTTTTCTATCAGTGAAGTAAGTCATTTGCAACAAATAGTTGATACCAGCAGAAATATTTAAGCATATGAAGACAGTTTTTCTGTTACTGAACTAAGTCATTTGTACCAAACATATGGTATCAGCAGAAATATTAAAGCATGTGAAGACAGTTTTTCCATTAGTGAATTAGGTCATTTATATCAAATATTTGGTAGAAGCAGAAATATTAAAGCATGTGAAGACAGTTTTTCTATTGGTCAATTGTCTCATTTACAGCAAACACTTGGTACCATCAGAAACACTAAAGCATATGAAGACAGTTTTTCTATCAGTGAAGTAAGTCATTTATAGCAAACACTTGGTACCAGCAGAAATATTAAAGTATAAGAAGACAGTTTTTCCATTAGTGAATTATGTCATTTTCAGCAAACACTTGGTGCCATTAGAAACATTAAAGCATAAGAAGACAGATTTCTATTATTGAAGTAAGTCATTTACAACAAACACTTGGTACCAGCAGAAATATTAATGCATATGAAGACAGTTTTTCTATCAGTGAAGCAAGCCATTTACAACAAATAGATGATACCAGCAGAAACATTAAAGCATATGAAGACAGTTTTTCCATTAGTGAATTATGTGAAATGCAACAAACACTTGCTGCCAGCAGAAATGTTAAAGCATGTGCAGACAGTCATTCCATTAGTGAATTATGTCATTAAAGCAAATACTTGGTACCACCAGAAATATTAAAGAATGCGAAGACAGATTTTTTATCAGTGAAGTAAGTCATTTATAGCAAACACTTGGTACCAGCAGAAATATTAAAGTATAAGAAGACAGTTTTTCCATTAGTGAATTATGTCATTTTCAGCAAACACTTGGTGCCATTAGAAACATTAAAGCATGTGAAGACAGATTTCTATTATTAAAGTAAGTCATTTACAACAAACACTTGGTAGCAGCAGAAATATTAAAGCATATGAAGACAGTTTTTCTATCAGTGAAGCAAGCCATTTACAACAAATTGATGATACCAGCAGAAACATTAAAGCATATGAAGTCAGATTTCTATTATTGAAGTAAGTCATTTACAACAAACACTTGGTACCAGCAGAAATATTAAAGCATATGAAGACAGTTTTTCTATTAGTGAAGTAAGTCATTTATAGCTAATAGATGGCACCAGCAGAAATATCAAAGCATTTGAATACAGTTTTTCTATTAGTGAATTGTGTCATTTACAGTAAACACTTGGTTCCAGCAGAAACATTAAAGCAGGTAAAGAGCAGAAATATTAAAGCACGTGAAAACACTTTTCTGTTAGTGAAGTAAGTTATTTATTGCAAAAAAATGGTACCTGCAGAAATATTGGAGCAGGTAAAGACAGTTTTTCAATACGTAAAGTAAGTCATTTACAGCAAACCCTTGGTACCAGCAGAAATATTACAGCATATGAAGACAGTTTTTTTCTTTAGTCAATTATGTTATTTACAGCAAACACCTGGAAAGAGCAGAAATATTAATAGATGTGAAGACAGTTTCTCATTAGTGTATAATATCATTTACACAAACACTTGGTTCCAGCAGAAATATTAAAGCATATGAAGACAGTTTTTCTATTAGTGAAGTAAGTCATTTATAGCAAATAGATGGCACCAGCAGAAATATCAAAGCATTTGAATACAGTTTTTCTATTAGTGAATTGTGTCATTTACAGTAAACACTTGGTTCCAGTAGAAACATTAAAGCAGGTAAAGAGCAGAAATATTAAAGCACGTGAAAACACTTTTCCATTAGTGAAGTAAGTTATTTATTGCAAAAAGATGGTACCTGCAGAAATATTAGAGCAGGTAAAGACAGTTTTTCTTTTAGTGAAGTAAGCCATTTATAGCAAATAGATGGTAACAGCAGAAATATCAAAGCAGGTAAAGGCAGTTTTTTTATTACTGAACTAAGTGATTTGTACCAAATAGATGGTGCAAGCAGAAATATTAAAGCATATGAAGACAGTTTTTCTATCAGTGAAGTAAGTCATTTGCAACAAATAGTTGATACCAGCAGAAATATTTAAGCATATGAAGACAGTTTTTCTGTTACTGAACTAAGTCATTTGTACCAAACATATGGTATCAGCAGAAATATTAAAGCATGTGAAGACAGTTTTTCCATTAGTGAATTAGGTCATTTATATCAAATATTTGGTAGAAGCAGAAATATTAAAGCATGTGAAGACAGTTTTTCTATTGGTCAATTGTCTCATTTACAGCAAACACTTGGTACCATCAGAAACACTAAAGCATATGAAGACAGTTTTTCTATCAGTGAAGTAAGTCATTTATAGCAAACACTTGGTACCAGCAGAAATATTAAAGTATAAGAAGACAGTTTTTCCATTAGTGAATTATGTCATTTTCAGCAAACACTTGGTGCCAATAGAAACATTAAAGCATATGAAGACAGATTTCTATTATTGAAGTAAGTCATTTACAACAAACACTTGGTACCAGCAGAAATATTAATGCATATGAAGAAAGTTTTTCTATCAGTGAAGCAAGCCATTTACAACAAATAGATGATACCAGCAGAAACATTAAAGCATATGAAGACAGATTTCTATTATTGAAGTAAGTCATTTACAACAAACACTTGGTACCAGCAGAAATATTAAAGCATATGAAGACAGTTTTTCTATCAGTGATGCAAGCCATTTACAACAAATAGATGATACCAGCAGAAATATTTAAGCATATGAAGACAGTTTTTCTATTAGTGAAGTAAGTCATTTATTGCAAAAAGATGGTACCTGCAGAAATATTAAAGCATTTGAAGACAGTTTTTCTATTAGTGAATTGTGTCATTTACAGTAAACACTTGGTTCCAGCAGATATATAAAAGCATATGAAGACAGTTTTTCTTTTAGTGAAGTAAGTCATTTGTTGCAAAAAGATGGTACCTCCAGAAATATTGGAGCAGGTTAAGACAGTTTTTCCATTAGTGAATTATGTCATTTATATTAAATATTTGGAAGCAGCAGAAATATTAAAGCATGTGAAGACAGTTTTTCTATTACTGAACTAAGTCATTTATACCAAACAGATGGTAGCAGCAGAAATATTAAAGCATGTGAAGACAGTTTTTCAATTGGTCAATTATCTCATTTACAGCAAGCACTTGGTACCATCAGAAAAATTAAAGCATGTGAAAACAGTTTTTCTATAAGTGTATAAAGTCATTAAAAACAAACCCTTGGTACCAGCAGAAATATTAAAGCATATGAAGACAGTTTTTCCATTAGTGAATTATGTGAAATGCAACAAACACTTGCTGCCAGCAGAAATGTTAAAGCATGTGAAGACAGTCATTCCATTAGTGAATTATGTCATTAAAGCAAATACTTGGTACCACCAGAAATATTAAAGAATGCGAAGACAGATTTTTTATCAGTGAAGTAAGTCATTTATAGCAAACACTTGGTACCAGCAGAAATATTAAAGTATAAGAAGACAGTTTTTCCATTAGTGAATTATGTCATTTTCAGCAAACACTTGGTGCCATTAGAAACATTAAAGCATATGAAGACAGATTTCTATTATTGAAGTAAGTCATTTACAACAAACACTTGGTAGCAGCAGAAATATTAAAGCATATGAAGACAGTTTTTCTATCAGTGAAGCAAGCCATTTACAACAAATTGATGATACCAGCAGAAACATTGAAGCATATGAAGTCAGATTTCTATTATTGAAGTAAGTCATTTACAACAAACACTTGGTACCAGCAGAAATATTAAAGCATATGAAGACAGTTTTTCTATCAATGAAGTAAGTCATTTATAGCTAATAGATGGCACCAGCAGAAATATTTGAGCATATGAAGACAGTTTTTCTATTAGTGAAGTTAGTCATTCATAGCAAATGCATGGTACCAGCAGAAATATTAAATTATGTGAAGACAGTTTTTCAATTAGTGGAATCAGTCATTTACTGACAACACTTGGTTCAAGCAGAAATATTAAAGCATATGAAGACAGTTTTTTCTTTAGTGAATTGTGTGATTTACAGCAAACGCCTGGTACCAGAAGAAATATCAAAACATGTGAAGACAGTTTTTTCATTAGTGTATTATATCATTTACACAAATACTTGGTTCCAGCAGAAATATTAAAGCATTTGAAGACAGTTTTTCTATTTGTGAAGTAAGTCATTTATAGCTAATAGATGGCACCAGCAGAAATATCAAAGCATTTGAATACAGTTTTTCTATTAGTGAATTGTGTCATTTACAGTAAACACTTGGTTCCAGCAGAAACATTAAAGCAGGTAAAGAGCAGAAATATTAAAGCACATGAAAACACTTTTCTGTTAGTGAAGTAAGTTATTTATTGCAAAAAGATGATACCTGCAGAAATATTGGAGCAGGTAAAGACAGTTTTTCAATCAGTAAAGTAAGTCATTTACAGCAAACCCTTGGTACCAGCAGAAATATTACAGCATATGAAGACAGTTTTTTTCTTTAGTCAATTATGTTATTTACAGAAAACGCCTGGAAAGAGCAGAAATATTAATAGATGTGAAGACAGTTTCTCATTAGTGTATTATATCATTAACACAAACACTTGGTTCCAGCAGAAATATTAAAGCATATGAAGACAGTTTTTCTATTAGTGAAGTAAGTCATTTATAGCAAATAGATGGCACCAGCAGTAATATCAAAGCATTTGAATACAGTTTTTCTATTAGTGAACTGTGTCATTTACAGTAAACACTTGGTTCCAGCAGAAACATTAAAGCAGGTAAAGAGCAGAAATATTAAAGTACGTGAAAACACTTTTCTATTAGTGAAGTAAGTTATTTATTGCAAAAAGATGGTACCTGCAGAAATATTAGAGCAGGTAAAGACAGTTTTTCTTTTAGTGAAGTAAGCCATTTATAGCAAATAGATGGTAACAGCAGAAATATCAAAGCAGGTAAAGGCAGTTTTTTTATTACTGAACTAAGTGATTTGTACCAAATAGATGGTGCAAGCAGCAATATTAAAGCATATGAAGACAGTTTTTCTATCAGTGAAGTAAGTCATTTGCAACAAATAGTTGATACCAGCAGAAATATTTAAGCATATGAAGACAGTTTTTCTGTTACTGAACTAAGTCATTTGTACCAAATATATGGTATCAGCAGAAATATTAAAGCATGTGAAGACAGTTTTTCCATTAGTGAATTATGTCATTGATATCAAATATTTGGTAGAAGCAGAAATATTAAAGCATGTGAAGACAGTTTTTCTATTGGTCAATTGTCTCAATTACAGCAAACACTTGGTACCATCAGAAACACTAAAGCATATGAATACAGTTTTTCTATCAGTGAAGTAAGTCATTTACAGCAAACACTTGGTACCAGCAAAAACATTAAAGCATATGAAGACAGTTATTCCATTAGTGAAATATGTCATTTCCAGCAAACACTTGGTACCATCAGAAACATCAAAGGATATGAAGACATTTTTTCCATTACTGAATTTTGTCATTTACAGCAAACACTTGGTACCATCAGAAACACTAAAGCATATGAAGACAGTTTTTCTATCAGTGAAGTAAGTCATTTATAGCAAACACTTGGTACCAGCAGAAATATTAAAGTATAAGAAGACAGTTTTTCTATTACTGAACTAAGTCATTTATACCAAACAGATGGTACCAGCAGAAATATCAAAGCATATGAAGACAGTTTTTCCATTAGTGAATTATGTCATTTCTATGAAATATTTGGTAGCAGCAGAAATATTAAAGCATGTGAAAACAGTTTTTCTATTACTGAACTAAGTCATTTATACCAAACAGATGGTACCAGCAGAAATATCAAAGCATATGAAGACAGTTTTTCCATTAGTGAATTATGTCATTTCTATGAAATATTTGGTAGCAGCAGAAATATTAAAGCATGTGAAAACAGTTTTTCTATTAGTGAAGAAAGTCATTAAAAACAAACCCTTGGTACCAGCAGAAATATTAAAGCATATGAAAAAGAGTTTTTCCATTAGTGAATTATGTGAAATGCAACAAACACTTGCTGCCAGCAGAAATGTTAAAGCATGTGAAGACAGTTATTCCATTAGTGAAATATGTCATTAAAGCAAATACTTGGTACCACCAGAAATATTAAAGAATGCGAAGACAAATTTTTATCAGTGAAGTAAGTCATTGATAGCAAACACTTGGTACCAGCAGAAATATTAAAGTATAAGAAGACAGTTTTTCCATTAGTGAATTATGTCATTTTCAGCAAACACTTGGTGCCATTAGAAACATTAAAGCATATGAAGACAGATTTCTATTATTGAAGTAAGTCAATTACAACAAACACTTGGTAGCAGCAGAAATATTAAAGCATATGAAGACAGTTTTTCTATCAGTGAAGCAAGCCATTTACAACAAATTGATGATACCAGCAGAAACATTAAAGCATATGAAGTCAGATTTCTATTATTGAAGTAAGTCATTTACAACAAACACTTGGTACCAGCAGAAATATTAAAGCATATGAAGACAGTTTTTCTATCAGTGAAGCAAGCCATTTACAACAAATAGATGATACCAGCAGAAATATTTGAGCATATGAATACAGTTTTTCTATTAGTGAAGTTAGTCATTCATAGCAAATGCATGGTACCAGCAGAAATATTAAATTATGTGAAGACAGTTTTTCAATTAGTGGAATCAGTCATTTACTGACAACACTTGGTTCAAGCAGAAATATTAAAGCATATGAAGACAGTTTTTTCTTTAGTGAATTGTGTTATTTACAGCAAACACCTGGTACCAGAAGAAATATCAAAACATGTGAAGACAGTTTTTTCATTAGTGTATTATATCATTTACACAAACACTTGGTTCCAGCAGAAATATTAAAGCATATGAAGACAGTTTTTCTATTAGTGAAGTAAGTCATTTATAGATAATAGATGGCACCAGCAGAAATATCAAAGCATTTGAATACAGTTTTTCTATTAGTGAATTGTGTCATTTACAGTAAACACTTGGTTACAGCAGAAACATTAAAGCAGGTAAAGAGCAGAAATATTAAAGCACGTGAAAACACTTTTCTGTTAGTGAAGTAAGTTATTTATTGCAAGAAGATGATACCTGCAGAAATATTGGAGCAGGTAAAGACAGTTTTTCAATCAGTAAAGTAAGTCATTTACAGCAAACCCTTGGTACCAGCAGAAATATTACAGCATATGAAGACAGTTTTTTTCTTTAGTCAATTATGTTATTTACAGCAAACACCTGGAAAGAGCAGAAATATTAATCGATGTGAAGACAGTTTCTCATTAGTGTATTATATCATTTACACAAACACTTGGTTCCAGCAGAAATATTAAAGCATATGAAGACAGTTTTTCTATTAGTGAAGTAAGTCATTTATAGCAAATAGATGGCACCAGCAGAAATATCAAAGCATTTGAATACAGTTTTTCTATTAGTGAACTGTGTCATTTACAGTAACACTTGGTTCCAGCAGAAACATTAAAGCAGGTAAAGAGCAGAAATATTAAAGTACGTGAAAACACTTTTCCATTAGTGAAGTAAGTTATTTATTGCAAAAAGATGGTACCTGCAGAAATATTAGAGCAGGTAAAGACAGTTTTTCTTTTAGTGAAGTAAGCCATTTATAGCAAATAGATGGTAACAGCAGAAATATCAAAGCAGGTAAAGGCAGTTTTTTTATTACTGAACTAAGTGATTTGTACCAAATAGATGGTGCAAGCAGCAATATTAAAGCATATGAAGACAGTTTTTCTATCAGTGAAGTAAGTCATTTGTACCAAATATATGGTATCAGCAGAAATATTAAAGCATGTGAAGACAGTTTTTCCATAGTGAATTATGTCATTTATATCAAATATTTGGTAGAAGCAGAAATATTAAAGCATGTGAAGACAGTTTTTCTATTGGTCAATTGTCTCATTTACAGCAAACACTTGGTACCATCAGAAACACTAAAGCATATGAAGACAGTTTTTCTATCAGTGAAGTAAGTCATTTACAGCAAACACTTGGTACCAGCAAAAACATTAAAGCATATAAAGACAGTTATTCCATTAGTGAAATATGTCATTTACAGCAAACACTTGGTACCATCAGAAACATCAAAGCATATGAAGACATTTTTTCCATTACTGAATTTCGTCATTTACAGCAAACACTTGGTACCATCAGAAACATTAAAGCATATGAAGACAGTTTTTCTATTACTGAAGTAAGTCATTTACAGCAAACACTTGGTACCAGCAAAAACATTAAAGCATATGAAAACAGTTATTCCATTAGTGAATTATGTCATTAACAGCAAACACTTGGTACCATCAGAAACATCAAAGCATATGAAGACAGTTTTTCCATTACTGAATTACGTCATTTACAGCAAACACTTGGTACCAGCAGAAACATTAAAGGATATGAAGACAGTTTTTAATTAGTGAATTAAATCATTTATAGCAAAACTTCGTACCAGCAGAAATGTTAAACCATGTAAAGACAGTTTTTCTAATAGTGAATTATGTCATTTATAGCAAAAACTTGGTACCAGCAAAAATATTAAAAGCATGTGAAGAGAGTTTTTCTATTAGTGAAGTAAGTCACTTGCAGCAAACACTTGGTACCCGCAGAAATAATAAAGCATATGAAGACAATTTTTCGATTAGTGAATTATGCAATTAAAGCAAATACTTGGTACCACCTGAAATAATAAAGCATGCGAAGACAATTTTCTATCAGTGAAGTAAGTCATTTATGGCAAACACTTGGTACCAGCAGAAATATTAAAGTATATGAAGACAGTTTTTCCATTAGTGAATTATGTCATTAATAGCAAATACTTGGTTCCATCAGAAAAATTAAAGCATGTGAAAACAGTTTTTCTATTAGTGAAGAAAGTCATTTAAAACAAACCCTTGGTACCAGCAGAAATATTAAAGCATATGAAGACAGTTTTTTCATTAGTGAATTATGTGAAATGCAACAAACACTTGCTACCAGCAGAAATGCTAAGGCATGTTAAGACAGTTATTCTATTAGTTAATTATGTCATTAAAGCAAATACTTGGTACCAGCAGAAATATTACAGCATGGGAAGACAGTTATTCTATTAGTGAAGTATATGTCATTTACAGCAAACGCTTGGTACCATTAGTAACATTAAAGCATATGAAGACAGTTTTTCTATTAGTGAAGTAAGTCATTTACAGCAAACACCTGGACCAGCAGAAATATTAAAGCATATGAAGACAGTATTTCCATTATTGAATTATGTCATTTACACCAAGCACTTGGTACCCGCAAAAACATTAAAGCATATAAAGACAGTTTTTCGATTAGTGAATTGTGTCATTTATAGCAAACACTTGGTACCAGCAGAAATGTTAAACCATGTAAAGGCATTTTTTCTATTAGTGAAGTAATCATGTGTTATGCATAGATGGTACCAGCAGAAATATTAAAGCTGATGAACACAGTGTTTCTATTAGTGAATTTTGTCATTTATATCAAGTATTTGCTACCAGCAGAAATATTAAAGCATGTGAAGACAGTCTTTCTATTGTTCACTTATCTCATTTACAGCAAACACTTGATACCAGCAGAAACACTAAAGCATATGAAGACAGTTTTTCTATCAGTGAAGTAAGTCATTTATAGCAAACACTTGGTACCAGCAGAAATATTAAAGTATAAGAAGACAGTTTTTCCATTAGAGAATTATGTCATTTTCAGCAAACACTTGGTGCCATTAGAAACATTAAAGCATATGAAGACAGATTTCTATTATTGAAGTAAGTCATTTACAACAAACACTTGGTACCAGCAGAAATATTAATGCATATGAAGACAGTTTTTCTATCAGTGAAGCAAGCCATTTACAACAAATAGATGATACCAGCAGAAACATTAAAGCATATGAAGACAGATTTCTATTATTGAAGTAAGTCATTTACAACAAACACTTGGTACCAGCAGAAATATTAAAGCATGTGTAGACAGTTTTTCTATCAGTGATGCAAGCCATTTACAACAAATAGATGATACCAGCAGAAATATTTAAGCATATGAAGACAGTTTTTCTATTAGTGAAGTAAGTCATTTGTTGCAAAAAGATGGTACCTGCAGAAATATTAAAGCATTTGAAGGCAGTTTTTCTATTAGTGAATTGTGTCATTTACAGTAAACACTTGGTTCCAGCAGATATATAAAAGCATATGAAGACAGTTTTTCTTTTAGTGAAGTAACTCATTTATTGCAAAAAGATGGTACCTCCAGAAATATTGGAGCAGGTTAAGACAGTTTTTCCATTAGTGAATTATGTCATTTATATTAAATATTTGGTAGCAGCAGAAATATTAAAGCATGTGAAGACAGTTTTTCTATTACTGAACTAAGTCATTTATACCAAACAGATGGTACCAGCAGAAATATCAAAGCATATGAAGACAGTTTTTCCATTAGTGAATTATGTCATTTCTATGAAATATTTGGTAGCAGCAGAAATATTAAAGCATGTGAAAACAGTTTTTCTATTAGTGAATAAAGTCATTAAAAACAAACCCTTGGTACCAGCAGAAATATTAAAGCATATGAAAAAGAGTTTTTCCATTAGTGAATTATGTGAAATGCAACAAACACTTGCTGCCAGCAGAAATGTTAAAGCATGTGAAGACAGTTATTCCATTAGTGAAATATGTCATTAAAGCAAATACTTGGTACCACCAGAAATATTAAAGAATGCGAAGACAAATTTTTATCAGTGAAGTAAGTCATTGATAGCAAACACTTGGTACCAGCAGAAATATTAAAGTATAAGAAGACAGTTTTTCCATTAGTGAATTATGTCATTTTCAGCAAACACTTGGTGCCATTAGAAACATTAAAGCATATGAAGACAGATTTCTATTATTGAAGTAAGTCAATTACAACAAACACTTGGTAGCAGCAGAAATATTAAAGCATATGAAGACAGTTTTTCTATCAGTGAAGCAAGCCATTTACAACAAATTGATGATACCAGCAGAAACATTAAAGCATATGAAGTCAGATTTCTATTATTGAAGTAAGTCATTTACAACAAACACTTGGTACCAGCAGAAATATTAAAGCATATGAAGACAGTTTTTCTATCAGTGAAGCAAGCCATTTACAACAAATAGATGATACCAGCAGAAATATTTGAGCATATGAATACAGTTTTTCTATTAGTGAAGTTAGTCATTCATAGCAAATGCATGGTACCAGCAGAAATATTAAATTATGTGAAGACAGTTTTTCAATTAGTGGAATCAGTCATTTACTGACAACACTTGGTTCAAGCAGAAATATTAAAGCATATGAAGACAGTTTTTTCTTTAGTGAATTGTGTTATTTACAGCAAACACCTGGTACCAGAAGAAATATCAAAACATGTGAAGACAGTTTTTTCATTAGTGTATTATATCATTTACACAAACACTTGGTTCCAGCAGAAATATTAAAGCATATGAAGACAGTTTTTCTATTAGTGAAGTAAGTCATTTATAGATAATAGATGGCACCAGCAGAAATATCAAAGCATTTGAATACAGTTTTTCTATTAGTGAATTGTGTCATTTACAGTAAACACTTGGTTACAGCAGAAACATTAAAGCAGGTAAAGAGCAGAAATATTAAAGCACGTGAAAACACTTTTCTGTTAGTGAAGTAAGTTATTTATTGCAAGAAGATGATACCTGCAGAAATATTGGAGCAGATAAAGACAGTTTTTCAATCAGTAAAGTAAGTCATTTACAGCAAACCCTTGGTACCAGCAGAAATATTACAGCATATGAAGACAGTTTTTTTCTTTAGTCAATTATGTTATTTACAGCAAACACCTGGAAAGAGCAGAAATATTAATCGATGTGAAGACAGTTTCTCATTAGTGTATTATATCATTTACACAAACACTTGGTTCCAGCAGAAATATTAAAGCATATGAAGACAGTTTTTCTATTAGTGAAGTAAGTCATTTATAGCAAATAGATGGCACCAGCAGAAATATCAAAGCATTTGAATACAGTTTTTCTATTAGTGAACTGTGTCATTTACAGTAACACTTGGTTCCAGCAGAAACATTAAAGCAGGTAAAGAGCAGAAATATTAAAGTACGTGAAAACACTTTTCCATTAGTGAAGTAAGTTATTTATTGCAAAAAGATGGTACCTGCAGAAATATTAGAGCAGGTAAAGACAGTTTTTCTTTTAGTGAAGTAAGCCATTTATAGCAAATAGATGGTAACAGCAGAAATATCAAAGCAGGTAAAGGCAGTTTTTTTATTACTGAACTAAGTGATTTGTACCAAATAGATGGTGCAAGCAGCAATATTAAAGCATATGAAGACAGTTTTTCTATCAGTGAAGTAAGTCATTTGTACCAAATATATGGTATCAGCAGAAATATTAAAGCATGTGAAGACAGTTTTTCCATAGTGAATTATGTCATTTATATCAAATATTTGGTAGAAGCAGAAATATTAAAGCATGTGAAGACAGTTTTTCTATTGGTCAATTGTCTCATTTACAGCAAACACTTGGTACCATCAGAAACACTAAAGCATATGAAGACAGTTTTTCTATCAGTGAAGTAAGTCATTTACAGCAAACACTTGGTACCAGCAAAAACATTAAAGCATATAAAGACAGTTATTCCATTAGTGAAATATGTCATTTACAGCAAACACTTGGTACCATCAGAAACATCAAAGCATATGAAGACATTTTTTCCATTACTGAATTTCGTCATTTACAGCAAACACTTGGTACCATCAGAAACATTAAAGCATATGAAGACAGTTTTTCTATTACTGAAGTAAGTCATTTACAGCAAACACTTGGTACCAGCAAAAACATTAAAGCATATGAAAACAGTTATTCCATTAGTGAATTATGTCATTAACAGCAAACACTTGGTACCATCAGAAACATCGAAGCATATGAAGACAGTTTTTCCATTACTGAATTACGTCATTTACAGCAAACACTTGGTACCAGCAGAAACATTAAAGGATATGAAGACAGTTTTTAATTAGTGAATTAAATCATTTATAGCAAAACTTCGTACCAGCAGAAATGTTAAACCATGTAAAGACAGTTTTTCTAATAGTGAATTATGTCATTTATAGCAAAAACTTGGTACCAGCAAAAATATTAAAAGCATGTGAAGAGAGTTTTTCTATTAGTGAAGTAAGTCACTTGCAGCAAACACTTGGTACCCGCAGAAATAATAAAGCATATGAAGACAATTTTTCGATTAGTGAATTATGCAATTAAAGCAAATACTTGGTACCACCTGAAATAATAAAGCATGCGAAGACAATTTTCTATCAGTGAAGTAAGTCATTTATGGCAAACACTTGGTACCAGCAGAAATATTAAAGTATATGAAGACAGTTTTTCCATTAGTGAATTATGTCATTAATAGCAAATACTTGGTTCCATCAGAAAAATTAAAGCATGTGAAAACAGTTTTTCTATTAGTGAAGAAAGTCATTTAAAACAAACCCTTGGTACCAGCAGAAATATTAAAGCATATGAAGACAGTTTTTTCATTAGTGAATTATGTGAAATGCAACAAACACTTGCTACCAGCAGAAATGCTAAGGCATGTTAAGACAGTTATTCTATTAGTTAATTATGTCATTAAAGCAAATACTTGGTACCAGCAGAAATATTACAGCATGGGAAGACAGTTATTCTATTAGTGAAGTATATGTCATTTACAGCAAACGCTTGGTACCATTAGTAACATTAAAGCATATGAAGACAGTTTTTCTATTAGTGAAGTAAGTCATTTACAGCAAACACCTGGACCAGCAGAAATATTAAAGCATATGAAGACAGTATTTCCATTATTGAATTATGTCATTTACACCAAGCACTTGGTACCCGCAAAAACATTAAAGCATATAAAGACAGTTTTTCGATTAGTGAATTGTGTCATTTATAGCAAACACTTGGTACCAGCAGAAATGTTAAACCATGTAAAGGCATTTTTTCTATTAGTGAAGTAATCATGTGTTATGCATAGATGGTACCAGCAGAAATATTAAAGCTGATGAACACAGTGTTTCTATTAGTGAATTTTGTCATTTATATCAAGTATTTGCTACCAGCAGAAATATTAAAGCATGTGAAGACAGTCTTTCTATTGTTCACTTATCTCATTTACAGCAAACACTTGATACCAGCAGAAACACTAAAGCATATGAAGACAGTTTTTCTATCAGTGAAGTAAGTCATTTATAGCAAACACTTGGTACCAGCAGAAATATTAAAGTATAAGAAGACAGTTTTTCCATTAGAGAATTATGTCATTTTCAGCAAACACTTGGTGCCATTAGAAACATTAAAGCATATGAAGACAGATTTCTATTATTGAAGTAAGTCATTTACAACAAACACTTGGTACCAGCAGAAATATTAATGCATATGAAGACAGTTTTTCTATCAGTGAAGCAAGCCATTTACAACAAATAGATGATACCAGCAGAAATATTTAAGCATATGAAGACAGTTTTTCTATTAGTGAAGTAAGTCATTTGTTGCAAAAAGATGGTACCTGCAGAAATATTAAAGCATTTGAAGGCAGTTTTTCTATTAGTGAATTGTGTCATTTACAGTAAACACTTGGTTCCAGCAGATATATAAAAGCATATGAAGACAGTTTTTCTTTTAGTGAAGTAACTCATTTATTGCAAAAAGATGGTACCTCCAGAAATATTGGAGCAGGTTAAGACAGTTTTTCCATTAGTGAATTATGTCATTTATATTAAATATTTGGTAGCAGCAGAAATATTAAAGCATGTGAAGACAGTTTTTCTATTACTGAACTAAGTCATTTATACCAAACAGATGGTACCAGCAGAAATATCAAAGCATATGAAGACAGTTTTTCCATTAGTGAATTATGTCATTTCTATGAAATATTTGGTAGCAGCAGAAATATTAAAGCATGTGAAAACAGTTTTTCTATTGGTCAATTATCTCATTTACAGCAAGCACTTGGTACCATCAGAAAAATTAAAGCATGTGAAAACAGTTTTTCTATAAGTGAATAAAGTCATTAAAAACAAACCCTTGGTACCAGCAGAAATATTAAAGCATATGAAGACAGTTTTTCCATTAGTGAATTATGTGAAATGCAACAAACACTTGCTGCCAGCAGAAATGTTAAAGCATGTGAAGACAGTCATTCCATTAGTGAACAATGTCATTAAAGCAAATACTTGGTACCACCAGAAATATTAAAGAATGCAAAGACAGACTTTTTATCAGTGAAGTAAGTCATTTATAGCAAACACTTGGTACCAGCAGAAATATTAAAGTATAAGAAGACAGTTTTTCCATTAGTGAATTATGTCATTTTCAGCAAACACTTGGTGCCATTAGAAACATTAAAGCATATGAAGACAGATTTCTATTATTGAAGTAAGTCATTTACAACAAACACTTGGTAGCAGCAGAAATATTAAAGCATATGAAGACAGTTTTTCTATCAGTGAAGCAAGCCATTTACAACAAATTGATGATACCAGCAGAAACATTGAAGCATATGAAGTCAGATTTCTATTATTGAAGTAAGTCATTTACAACAAACACTTGGTACCAGCAGAAATATTAAAGCATATGAAGACAGTTTTTCTATCAATGAAGTAAGTCATTTATAGCTAATAGATGGCACAAGCAGAAATATTTGAGCATATGAAGACAGTTTTTCTATTAGTGAAGTTAGTCATTCATAGCAAATGCATGGTACCAGCAGAAATATTAAATTATGTGAAGACAGTTTTTCAATTAGTGGAATCAGTCATTTACTGACAACACTTGGTTCAAGCAGAAATATTAAAGCATATGAAGACAGTTTTTTCTTTAGTGAATTGTGTGATTTACAGCAAACGCCTGGTACCAGAAGAAATATCAAAACATGTGAAGACAGTTTTTTCATTAGTGTATTATATCATTTACACAAATACTTGGTTCCAGCAGAAATATTAAAGCATTTGAAGACAGTTTTTCTATTTGTGAAGTAAGTCATTTATAGCTAATAGATGGCACCAGCAGAAATATCAAAGCATTTGAATACAGTTTTTCTATTAGTGAATTGTGTCATTTACAGTAAACACTTGGTTCCAGCAGAAACATTAAAGCAGGTAAAGAGCAGAAATATTAAAGCACGTGAAAACACTTTTCTGTTAGTGAAGTAAGTTATTTATTGCAAAAAGATGATACCTGCAGAAATATTGGAGCAGGTAAAGACAGTTTTTCAATCAGTAAAGTAAGTCATTTACAGCAAACCCTTGGTACCAGCAGAAATATTACAGCATATGAAGACAGTTTTTTTCTTTAGTCAATTATGTTATTTACAGAAAACACCTGGAAAGAGCAGAAATATTAATAGATGTGAAGACAGTTTCTCATTAGTGTATTATATCATTTGCACAAACACTTGGTTCCAGCAGAAATATTAAAGCATATGAAGACAGTTTTTCTATTAGTGAAGTAAGTCATTTATAGCAAATAGATGGCACCAGCAGAAATATCAAAGCATTTGAATACAGTTTTTCTATTAGTGAACTGTGTCATTTACAGTAAACACTTGGTTCCAGCAGAAACATTAAAGCAGGTAAAGAGCAGAAATATTAAAGTACGTGAAAACACTTTTCTATTAGTGAAGTAAGTTATTTATTGCAAAAAGATGGTACCTGCAGAAATATTAGAGCAGGTAAAGACAGTTTTTCTTTTAGTGAAGTAAGCCATTTATAGCAAATAGATGGTAACAGCAGAAATATCAAAGCAGGTAAAGGCAGTTTTTTTATTACTGAACTAAGTGATTTGTACCAAATAGATGGTGCAAGCAGCAATATTAAAGCATATGAAGACAGTTTTTCTATCAGTGAAGTAAGTCATTTGCAACAAATAGTTGATACCAGCAGAAATATTTAAGCATATGAAGACAGTTTTTCTGTTACTGAACTAAGTCATTTGTACCAAATATATGGTATCAGCAGAAATATTAAAGCATGTGAAGACAGTTTTTCCATTAGTGAATTATGTCATTGATATCAAATATTTGGTAGAAGCAGAAATATTAAAGCATGTGAAGACAGTTTTTCTATTGGTCAATTGTCTCATTTACAGCAAACACTTGGTACCATCAGAAACACTAAAGCATATGAAGACAGTTTTTCTATCAGTGAAGTAATTCATTTACAGCAAACACTTGGTACCAGCAAAAACATTAAAGCATATGAAGACAGTTATTCCATTAGTGAAATATGTCATTTACAGCAAACACTTGGTACCATCAGAAACATCAAAGCATATGAAGACATTTTTTCCATTACTGAATTTCGTCATTTACAGCAAACACTTGGTACCATCAGAAACATTAAAGCATATGAAGACAGTTTTTCTATTACTGAAGTAAGTCATTTACAGCAAACACTTGGTACCAGCAAAAACATTAAAGCATATGAAAACAGTTATTCCATTAGTGAATTATGTCATTAACAGCAAACACTTGGTACCATCAGAAACATCGAAGCATATGAAGACAGTTTTTCCATTACTGAATTACGTCATTTACAGCAAACACTTGGTACCAGCAGAAACATTAAAGGATATGAAGACAGTTTTTAATTAGTGAATTAAATCATTTATAGCAAAACTTGGTACCAGCAGAAATGTTAAACCATGTAAAGACAGTTTTTCTAATAGTGAATTATGTCATTTATAGCAAAAACTTGGTACAAGCAAAAATATTAAAAGCATGTGAAGAGAGTTTTTCTATTAGTGAAGTAAGTCACTTGCAGCAAACACTTGGTACCCGCAGAAATAATAAAGCATATGAAGACAATTTTTCGATTAGTGAATTATGCAATTAAAGCAAATACTTGGTACCACCTGAAATAATAAAGCATGCGAAGACAATTTTCTATCAGTGAAGTAAGTCATTTATGGCAAACACTTGGTGCCAGCAGAAATATTAAAGTATATCAAGACAGTTTTTCCATTAGTGAATTATGTCATTAATAGCAAATACTTGGTTCCATCAGAAAAATTAAAGCATGTGAAAACAGTTTTTCTATTAGTGAAGAAAGTCATTTAAAACAAACCCTTGGTACCAGCAGAAATATTAAAGCATATGAAGACAGTTTTTTCATTAGTGAATTATGTGAAATGCAACAAACACTTGCTACCAGCAGAAATGCTAAGGCATGTTAAGACAGTTATTCTATTAGTGAATTATGTCATTAAAGCAAATACTTGGTACCAGCAGAAATATTAAAGCATATGAAGACAGTTTTTTCATTAGTGAATTATGTGAAATGCAACAAACACTTGCTACCAGCAGAAATGCTAAGGCATGTTAAGACAGTTATTCTATTAGTGAAGTATATGTCATTTACAGCAAACACTTGGTACCATTAGTAACATTAAAGCATATGAAGACAGTTTTTCTATTAGTGAAGCAAGTCATTTACAGCAAACACCTGGACCAGCAGAAATATTAAAGCATATGAAGACAGTATTTCCATTATTGAATTATGTCATTTACACCAAGCACTTGGTACCCGCAAAAACATTAAAGCATATAAAGACAGTTTTTCCATTAGTGAATTGTGTCATTTATAGCAAACACTTGGTACCAGCAGAAATGTTAAACCATGTAAAGGCAGTTTTTCTATTAGTGAAGTAATCATGTGTTATGCATAGATGGTACCAGCAGAAATATTAAAGCTGATGAACACAGTGTTTCTATTAGTGAATTTGTCATTTGTATCAAGTATTTGCTACCAGCAGAAATATTAAAGCATGTGAAGACAGTCTTTCTATTGGTCACTTATCTCATTTACAGCAAACACTTGATACCAGCAGAAATAATGAAGCATGTGAAGACAGTTTTTCTATGAGTGAAGTAAGTCTTTTACAACAAACCCTTGGTACCAGCAGAAATATTATAGCACCTAAAGACAGTTTTTCCATTAGCGAGTTATCTCATTTTTAGCTAACACTTGGTACCAGCAGAAATATCAAAGCATTTGCAGACAGTTCTTCTGTTAGTCAACTAAGTCATTTATAGCTAATAGACGGTATCAGCAGAAATATAAAAGCATGTGAAGCCAGTTTTTCTATTAGTGGAATAAGTCATTTACAACAGACACTTGGTACTAGCAGAAATATTAAAGCATATGAAGACAGTTTGTCTATTACTGAACTGAGTGATTTATACCAATTAGACGGTACCAGCAGAAATACATATGAAAACAGATTTTCTACCAGTGAAGCAAGTCATTTACAACAAATAGTTGGTACCAGCAGAAATAGTAAAGCATTTTAAGACAGTTTTTCTATTAGTAAAGTAAGTCATTCATGGCAAATGCATGGTACCAGCAGAAATATTAAATCATGTGAAGACAGTTTTTCTATTAGTGGAGTAAGTCATTTACAGACAACACTTGGTTCCCGCAGAAATATCAAAGTATATGAAAACAGTTTTTCTATTAGTCAACTGAGTCATTTATAGCTAAAAGATGGTATCAGCAGAAATATTAAAGCAGGTAAAGACAGTTTTTCTATTACTGAACTAAGTGATTTATACCAAATATAGCAAACACTTGGTACCAGCAGATATATTAACCATGTGAAGACAGTTTTTCTATTAGTGATATACATCATTTACAGCAAACACTTTGAACCAGATGAATACAAAATCATATCCAGCCAGTTTTCTCATTAGTAAATTATGTCATTTAAAGGAAATATCTGTTTCCAACAGAAATATTAAAGCATATGAAGACAGTTTTTCATTAGATATATGTGTCATTTATAGCAAAAACTTGGTACCAGCAGAAATATTAAAACATGTGAAGAAGGTATTTCCATTATTGAATTATGTCATTTGTAGCAAATACTTGGTATCAGCAGAAATACTAAAGCATGTGAAGACAGTTTTTCATTTAGTGGAATAAGTCATTTACAGACAACACTTGGTCCAGCAGAAATATTAATGCATATGAAGACAGTTTTTCTATTAGTGAACTAAATCATTTATAGCAAAAAGGTGGTACCTGCAGAAATATTAGGTCAGGCAAAAACAGTTTTTCTGTTGGTGAAGCAAGTCATTTACAACAAATAGATGATACCAGCAGAAATATTCGGTCTTGCAAAAACAGTTTTTCTATTGGTGAAGTACGTCATTTACAACCGACACTTGATTACAGCAGAAATAATAAAGCATACGAAGACAGTTTTTTTTTTTAGTGAATTGTGTTATTTACAGCAAACACTTGGTACTAGCAGAAATTTTAAAACATGTGATGACAGTTTTTTTTTTCATTAGTGTATTTTATCATTTACAGCAAACACTTGGTATCAGCAGAAATATTAAAACATGTGAAGAAAGTATTTCCATTAGTGAATTATGTCATTTGTAGCAAATACTTGGTATGAGCAGAAATACTAAAGCATGTGAAGGCAGTTTTTCAATTAGTGGAATAAGTCATTTACAGACAACACTTGGTTCCAGCAGAAATATTAATGCATATGAAGACAGTTTTTCTATTAGTGAACTAAATCATTTATAGCAAAAAGATGGTACCTGCAGAAATATTAGGTCAGGCAAAAACGGTTTTTCTGTTGGTGAAGTAAGTCATTTACAACCGACACTTGGTTCCAGCAGAAATATTAAGGCATATGAAGACAGTTTTTCTATTAGTGATCTAAGTCATTAATAGCAAATAGATGGTATCAGCAAAAATATTATAACATGTGAACACAGTTTTTCTGTTTGTGAAAAAAGTCATTTACAGCAAACACTTGTTACCAGCAGAAATATTAAAGCATGTGAAGACAGTTTGTCTATTAATGAAGCAAGTCATTAAATGCAAACACTTGGTACGAGCAGAAATATTAAAGCATGCTAAAACAGTTTTTCTATTAGTCAAGTAAGTCATGCCAGCAGAAATATTAACACTTCGTGCCAGCAGAAATATTAAAGCATATGAAGAGAGTTTATCATTGGTGAACTATGTCATTTGTAGCAAACACTTTGAACCAGCAGAAATATTAAAGCATATGAAGACATTTTCCATTAGTGGATTATGTCATTTTTAGCAAACATCTGGTTCCAGCAGAAATATTCAAGCTGATGAAGATGGTTTTTCGATTAGCGAATTACGTCGTTTACAGCAAACACTTTGAACCAGATGAATACAAAATCATATCCAGCCAGTTTTCTCATTAGTAAATTATGTCATTTATAGCAAACACCTGTTTCTAACAGAAATATTAAAGCATATGAAGACTGTTTTTCATTAGATATATGTGTCATTTATAGCAAACACTTGGTACCAGCAGAAATATTAAAGTATAAGAAGACAGTTTTTCCATTAGAGAATTATGTCATTTTCAGCAAACACTTGGTGCCATTAGAAACATTAAAGCATATGAAGACAGATTTCTATTATTGAAGTAAGTCATTTACAACAAACACTTGGTACCAGCAGAAATATTAATGCATATGAAGACAGTTTTTCTATCAGTGAAGCAAGCCATTTACAACAAATAGATGATACCAGCAGAAACATTAAAGCATATGAAGACAGATTTCTATTATTGAAGTAAGTCATTTACAACAAACACTTGGTACCAGCAGAAATATTAAAGCATGTGTAGACAGTTTTTCTATCAGTGATGCAAGCCATTTACAACAAATAGATGATACCAGCAGAAATATTTAAGCATATGAAGACAGTTTTTCTATTAGTGAAGTCAGTCATTTGTTGCAAAAAGATGGTACCTGCAGAAATATTAAAGCATTTGAAGGCAGTTTTTCTATTAGTGAATTGTGTCATTTACAGTAAACACTTGGTTCCAGCAGATATATAAAAGCATATGAAGACAGTTTTTCTTTTAGTGAAGTAACTCATTTATTGCAAAAAGATGGTACCTCCAGAAATATTGGAGCAGGTTAAGACAGTTTTTCCATTAGTGAATTATGTCATTTATATTAAATATTTGGTAGCAGCAGAAATATTAAAGCATGTGAAGACAGTTTTTCTATTACTGAACTAAGTCATTTATACCAAACAGATGGTACCAGCAGAAATATCAAAGCATATGAAGACAGTTTTTCCATTAGTGAATTATGTCATTTCTATGAAATATTTGGTAGCAGCAGAAATATTAAAGCATGTGAAAACAGTTTTTCTATTGGTCAATTATCTCATTTACAGCAAGCACTTGGTACCATCAGAAAAATTAAAGCATGTGAAAACAGTTTTTCTATAAGTGAATAAAGTCATTAAAAACAAACCCTTGGTACCAGCAGAAATATTAAAGCATATGAAGACAGTTTTTCCATTAGTGAATTATGTGAAATGCAACAAACACTTGCTGCCAGCAGAAATGTTAAAGCATGTGAAGACAGTCATTCCATTAGTGAACAATGTCATTAAAGCAAATACTTGGTACCACCAGAAATATTAAAGAATGCAAAGACAGACTTTTTATCAGTGAAGTAAGTCATTTATAGCAAACACTTGGTACCAGCAGAAATATTAAAGTATAAGAAGACAGTTTTTCATTACTGAATTATGTCATTTTCAGCAAACACTTGGTGCCATTAGAAACATTAAAGCATATGAAGACAGATTTCTATTATTGAAGTAAGTCAATTACAACAAACACTTGGTAGCAGCAGAAATATTAAAGCATATGAAGACAGTTTTTCTATCAGTGAAGCAAGCCATTTACAACAAATTGATGATACCAGCAGAAACATTAAAGCATATGAAGTCAGATTTCTATTATTGAAGTAAGTCATTTACAACAAACACTTGGTACCAGCAGAAATATTAAAGCATATGAAGACAGTTTTTCTATCAGTGAAGCAAGCAATTTACAACAAATAGATGATACCAGCACAAATATTTGAGCATATGAAGACAGTTTTTCTATTAGTGAAGTTAGTCATTCATAGCAAATGCATGGTACCAGCAGAAATATTAAATTATGTGAAGATAGTTTTTCAATTAGTGGAATCAGTCATTTACTGACAACACTTGGTTCAAGCAGAAATATTAAAGCATATGAAGACAGTTTTTTCTTTAGTGAATTGTGTTATTTGCAGCAAACACCTGGTACCAGAAGAAATATCAAAACATGTGAAGACAGTTTTTTCATTAGTGTATTATATCATTTGCACAAATACTTGGTTCCAGCAGAAATATTAAAGCATATGAAGACAGTTTTTCTATTAGTGAAGTAAGTCATTTATAGATAATAGATGGCACCAGCAGAAATATCAAAGCATTTGAATACAGTTTTTCTATTAGTGAATTGTGTCATTTACAGTAAACACTTGGTTCCAGCAGAAACATTAAAGCAGGTAAAGAGCAGAAATATTAAAGCACGTGAAAACACTTTTCTGTTTGTGAAGTAAGTTATTTATTGCAAAAAGATGATACCTGCAGAAATATTGGAGCAGGTAAAGACAGTTTTTCAATCAGTAAAGTAAGTCATTTACAGCAAACCCTTGGTACCAGCAGAAATATTACAGCATATGAAGACAGTTTTTTTCTTTAGTCAATTATGTTATTTACAGCAAACACCTGGAAAGAGCAGAAATATTAATAGATGTGAAAACAGTTTCTCATTAGTGTATTATATCATTTGCACAAACACTTGGTTCCAGCAGAAATATTAAAGCATATGAAGACAGTTTTTCTATTAGTGAAGTAAGTCATTTATAGCAAATAGATGGCACCAGCAGAAATATCAAAGCATTTGAATACAGTTTTTCTATTAGTGAACTGTGTCATTTACAGTAAACACTTGGTTCCAGCAGAAACATTAAAGCAGGTAAAGAGCAGAAATATTAAAGTACGTGAAAACACTTTTCTATTAGTGAAGTAAGTTATTTATTGCAAAAAGATGGTACCTGCAGAAATATTAGAGCAGGTAAAGACAGTTTTTCTTTTAGTGAAGTAAGCCATTTATAGCAAATAGATGGTAACAGCAGAAATATCAAAGCAGGTAAAGGCAGTTTTTTTATTACTGAACTAAGTGATTTGTACCAAATAGATGGTGCAAGCAGCAATATTAAAGCATATGAAGACAGTTTTTCTATCAGTGAAGTAAGTCATTTGCAACAAATAGTTGATACCAGCAGAAATATTTAAGCATATGAAGACAGTTTTTCTGTTACTGAACTAAGTCATTTGTACCAAATATATGGTATCAGCAGAAATATTAAAGCATGTGAAGACAGTTTTTCCATTAGTGAATTATGTCATTTATATCAAATATTTGGTAGAAGCAGAAATATTAAAGCATGTGAAGACAGTTTTTCTATTGGTCAATTGTCTCATTTACAGCAAACACTTGGTACCATCAGAAACACTAAAGCATATGAAGACAGTTTTTCTATCAGTGAAGTAATTCATTTACAGCAAACACTTGGTACCAGCAAAAACATTAAAGCATATGAAGACAGTTATTCCATTAGTGAAATATGTCATTTACAGCAAACACTTGGTACCATCAGAAACATCAAAGCATATGAAGACATTTTTTCCATTACTGAATTTCGTCATTTACAGCAAACACTTGGTACCATCAGAAACATTAAAGCATATGAAGACAGTTTTTCTATTACTGAAGTAAGTCATTTACAGCAAACACTTGGTACCAGCAAAAACATTAAAGCATATGAAAACAGTTATTCCATTAGTGAATTATGTCATTAACAGCAAACACTTGGTACCATCAGAAACATCGAAGCATATGAAGACAGTTTTTCCATTACTGAATTACGTCATTTACAGCAAACAGTTGGTACCAGCAGAAACATTAAAGGATATGAAGACAGTTTTTAATTAGTGAATTAAATCATTTATAGCAAAACTTGGTACCAGCAGAAATGTTAAACCATGTAAAGACAGTTTTTCTAATAGTGAATTATGTCATTTATAGCAAAAACTTGGTACAAGCAAAAATATTAAAAGCATGTGAAGAGAGTTTTTCTATTAGTGAAGTAAGTCACTTGCAGCAAACACTTGGTACCCGCAGAAATAATAAAGCATATGAAGACAATTTTTCGATTAGTGAATTATGCAATTAAAGCAAATACTTGGTACCACCTGAAATAATAAAGCATGCGAAGACAATTTTCTATCAGTGAAGTAAGTCATTTATGGCAAACACTTGGTGCCAGCAGAAATATTAAAGTATATGAAGACAGTTTTTCCATTAGTGAATTATGTCATTAATAGCAAATACTTGGTTCCATCAGAAAAATTAAAGCATGTGAAAACAGTTTTTCTATTAGTGAAGAAAGTCATTTAAAACAAACCCTTGGTACCAGCAGAAATATTAAAGCATATGAAGACAGTTTTTTCATTAGTGAATTATGTGAAATGCAACAAACACTTGCTACCAGCAGAAATGCTAAGGCATGTTAAGACAGTTATTCTATTAGTGAATTATGTCATTAAAGCAAATACTTGGTACCAGCAGAAATATTAAAGCATATGAAGACAGTTTTTTCATTAGTGAATTATGTGAAATGCAACAAACACTTGCTACCAGCAGAAATGCTAAGGCATGTTAAGACAGTTATTCTATTAGTGAAGTATATGTCATTTACAGCAAACACTTGGTACCATTAGTAACATTAAAGCATATGAAGACAGTTTTTCTATTAGTGAAGCAAGTCATTTACAGCAAACACCTGGACCAGCAGAAATATTAAAGCATATGAAGACAGTATTTCCATTATTGAATTATGTCATTTACACCAAGCACTTGGTACCCGCAAAAACATTAAAGCATATAAAGACAGTTTTTCCATTAGTGAATTGTGTCATTTATAGCAAACACTTGGTACCAGCAGAAATGTTAAACCATGTAAAGGCAGTTTTTCTATTAGTGAAGTAATCATGTGTTATGCATAGATGGTGCCAGCAGAAATATTAAAGCTGATGAACACAGTGTTTCTATTAGTGAATTTGTCATTTGTATCAAGTATTTGCTACCAGCAGAAATATTAAAGCATGTGAAGACAGTCTTTCTATTGGTCACTTATCTCATTTACAGCAAACACTTGATACCAGCAGAAATAATGAAGCATGTGAAGACAGTTTTTCTATGAGTGAAGTAAGTCTTTTACAACAAACCCTTGGTACCAGCAGAAATATTATAGCACCTAAAGACAGTTTTTCCATTAGCGAGTTATCTCATTTTTAGCTAACACTTGGTACCAGCAGAAATATCAAAGCATTTGCAGACAGTTCTTCTGTTAGTCAACTAAGTCATTTATAGCTAATAGACGGTATCAGCAGAAATATAAAAGCATGTGAAGCCAGTTTTTCTATTAGTGGAATAAGTCATTTACAACAGACACTTGGTACTAGCAGAAATATTAAAGCATATGAAGACAGTTTGTCTATTACTGAACTGAGTGATTTATACCAATTAGACGGTACCAGCAGAAATACATATGAAAACAGATTTTCTACCAGTGAAGCAAGTCATTTACAACAAATAGTTGGTACCAGCAGAAATAGTAAAGCATTTTAAGACAGTTTTTCTATTAGTAAAGTAAGTCATTCATGGCAAATGCATGGTACCAGCAGAAATATTAAATCATGTGAAGACAGTTTTTCTATTAGTGGAGTAAGTCATTTACAGACAACACTTGGTTCCCGCAGAAATATCAAAGTATATGAAAACAGTTTTTCTATTAGTCAACTGAGTCATTTATAGCTAATAGATGGTATCAGCAGAAATATTAAAGCAGGTAAAGACAGTTTTTCTATTACTGAACTAAGTGATTTATACCAAATATAGCAAACACTTGGTACCAGCAGATATATTAACCATGTGAAGACAGTTTTTCTATTAGTGATATACATCATTTACAGCAAACACTTTGAACCAGATGAATACAAAATCATATCCAGCCAGTTTTCTCATTAGTAAATTATGTCATTTAAAGGAAATATCTGTTTCCAACAGAAATATTAAAGCATATGAAGACAGTTTTTCATTAGATATATGTGTCATTTATAGCAAAAACTTGGTACCAGCAGAAATATTAAAACATGTGAAGACAGTTTTTAATTAGTGAATTAAATCATTTATAGCAAAACTTGGTACCAGCAGAAATGTTAAACCATGTAAAGACAGTTTTTCTAATAGTGAATTATGTCATTTATAGCAAAAACTTGGTACAAGCAAAAATATTAAAAGCATGTGAAGAGAGTTTTTCTATTAGTGAAGTAAGTCACTTGCAGCAAACACTTGGTACCCGCAGAAATAATAAAGCATATGAAGACAATTTTTCGATTAGTGAATTATGCAATTAAAGCAAATACTTGGTACCACCTGAAATAATAAAGCATGCGAAGACAATTTTCTATCAGTGAAGTAAGTCATTTATGGCAAACACTTGGTGCCAGCAGAAATATTAAAGTATATGAAGACAGTTTTTCCATTAGTGAATTATGTCATTAATAGCAAATACTTGGTTCCATCAGAAAAATTAAAGCATGTGAAAACAGTTTTTCTATTAGTGAAGAAAGTCATTTAAAACAAACCCTTGGTACCAGCAGAAATATTAAAGCATATGAAGACAGTTTTTTCATTAGTGAATTATGTGAAATGCAACAAACACTTGCTACCAGCAGAAATGCTAAGGCATGTTAAGACAGTTATTCTATTAGTGAATTATGTCATTAAAGCAAATACTTGGTACCAGCAGAAATATTAAAGCATATGAAGACAGTTTTTTCATTAGTGAATTATGTGAAATGCAACAAACACTTGCTACCAGCAGAAATGCTAAGGCATGTTAAGACAGTTATTCTATTAGTGAAGTATATGTCATTTACAGCAAACACTTGGTACCATTAGTAACATTAAAGCATATGAAGACAGTTTTTCTATTAGTGAAGCAAGTCATTTACAGCAAACACCTGGACCAGCAGAAATATTAAAGCATATGAAGACAGTATTTCCATTATTGAATTATGTCATTTACACCAAGCACTTGGTACCCGCAAAAACATTAAAGCATATAAAGACAGTTTTTCGATTAGTGAATTGTGTCATTTATAGCAAACACTTGGTACCAGCAGAAATGTTAAACCATGTAAAGGCAGTTTTTCTATTAGTGAAGTAATCATGTGTTATGCATAGATGGTACCAGCAGAAATATTAAAGCTGATGAACACAGTGTTTCTATTAGTGAATTTGTCATTTGTATCAAGTATTTGCTACCAGCAGAAATATTAAAGCATGTGAAGACAGTCTTTCTATTGGTCACTTATCTCATTTACAGCAAACACTTGATACCAGCAGAAATAATGAAGCATGTGAAGACAGTTTTTCTATGAGTGAAGTAAGTCTTTTACAACAAACCCTTGGTACCAGCAGAAATATTATAGCACCTAAAGACAGTTTTTCCATTAGCGAGTTATCTCATTTTTAGCTAACACTTGGTACCAGCAGAAATATCAAAGCATTTGCAGACAGTTCTTCTGTTAGTCAACTAAGTCATTTATAGCTAATAGACGGTATCAGCAGAAATATAAAAGCATGTGAAGCCAGTTTTTCTATTAGTGGAATAAGTCATTTACAACAGACACTTGGTACTAGCAGAAATATTAAAGCATATGAAGACAGTTTGTCTATTACTGAACTGAGTGATTTATACCAATTAGACGGTACCAGCAGAAATACATATGAAAACAGATTTTCTACCAGTGAAGCAAGTCATTTACAACAAATAGTTGGTACCAGCAGAAATAGTAAAGCATTTTAAGACAGTTTTTCTATTAGTAAAGTAAGTCATTCATGGCAAATGCATGGTACCAGCAGAAATATTAAATCATGTGAAGACAGTTTTTCTATTAGTGGAGTAAGTCATTTACAGACAACACTTGGTTCCCGCAGAAATATCAAAGTATATGAAAACAGTTTTTCTATTAGTCAACTGAGTCATTTATAGCTAATAGATGGTATCAGCAGAAATATTAAAGCAGGTAAAGACAGTTTTTCTATTACTGAACTAAGTGATTTATACCAAATATAGCAAACACTTGGTACCAGCAGATATATTAACCATGTGAAGACAGTTTTTCTATTAGTGATATACATCATTTACAGCAAACACTTTGAACCAGATGAACACAAAATCATATCCAGCCAGTTTTCTCATTAGTAAATTATGTCATTTAAAGGAAATATCTGTTTCCAACAGAAATATTAAAGCATATGAAGACAGTTTTTCATTAGATATATGTGTCATTTATAGCAAAAACTTGGTACCAGCAGAAATATTAAAACATGTGAAGACAGTTTTTAATTAGTGAATTAAATCATTTATAGCAAAACTTGGTACCAGCAGAAATGTTAAACCATGTAAAGACAGTTTTTCTAATAGTGAATTATGTCATTTATAGCAAAAACTTGGTACAAGCAAAAATATTAAAAGCATGTGAAGAGAGTTTTTCTATTAGTGAAGTAAGTCACTTGCAGCAAACACTTGGTACCCGCAGAAATAATAAAGCATATGAAGACAATTTTTCGATTAGTGAATTATGCAATTAAAGCAAATACTTGGTACCACCTGAAATAATAAAGCATGCGAAGACAATTTTCTATCAGTGAAGTAAGTCATTTATGGCAAACACTTGGTGCCAGCAGAAATATTAAAGTATATGAAGACAGTTTTTCCATTAGTGAATTATGTCATTAATAGCAAATACTTGGTTCCATCAGAAAAATTAAAGCATGTGAAAACAGTTTTTCTATTAGTGAAGAAAGTCATTTAAAACAAACCCTTGGTACCAGCAGAAATATTAAAGCATATGAAGACAGTTTTTTCATTAGTGAATTATGTGAAATGCAACAAACACTTGCTACCAGCAGAAATGCTAAGGCATGTTAAGACAGTTATTCTATTAGTGAATTATGTCATTAAAGCAAATACTTGGTACCAGCAGAAATATTAAAGCATATGAAGACAGTTTTTTCATTAGTGAATTATGTGAAATGCAACAAACACTTGCTACCAGCAGAAATGCTAAGGCATGTTAAGACAGTTATTCTATTAGTGAAGTATATGTCATTTACAGCAAACACTTGGTACCATTAGTAACATTAAAGCATATGAAGACAGTTTTTCTATTAGTGAAGCAAGTCATTTACAGCAAACACCTGGACCAGCAGAAATATTAAAGCATATGAAGACAGTATTTCCATTATTGAATTATGTCATTTACACCAAGCACTTGGTACCCGCAAAAACATTAAAGCATATAAAGACAGTTTTTCGATTAGTGAATTGTGTCATTTATAGCAAACACTTGGTACCAGCAGAAATGTTAAACCATGTAAAGGCAGTTTTTCTATTAGTGAAGTAATCATGTGTTATGCATAGATGGTACCAGCAGAAATATTAAAGCTGATGAACACAGTGTTTCTATTAGTGAATTTGTCATTTGTATCAAGTATTTGCTACCAGCAGAAATATTAAAGCATGTGAAGACAGTCTTTCTATTGGTCACTTATCTCATTTACAGCAAACACTTGATACCAGCAGAAATAATGAAGCATGTGAAGACAGTTTTTCTATGAGTGAAGTAAGTCTTTTACAACAAACCCTTGGTACCAGCAGAAATATTATAGCACCTAAAGACAGTTTTTCCATTAGCGAGTTATCTCATTTTTAGCTAACACTTGGTACCAGCAGAAATATCAAAGCATTTGCAGACAGTTCTTCTGTTAGTCAACTAAGTCATTTATAGCTAATAGACGGTATCAGCAGAAATATAAAAGCATGTGAAGCCAGTTTTTCTATTAGTGGAATAAGTCATTTACAACAGACACTTGGTACTAGCAGAAATATTAAAGCATATGAAGACAGTTTGTCTATTACTGAACTGAGTGATTTATACCAATTAGACGGTACCAGCAGAAATACATATGAAAACAGATTTTCTACCAGTGAAGCAAGTCATTTACAACAAATAGTTGGTACCAGCAGAAATAGTAAAGCATTTTAAGACAGTTTTTCTATTAGTAAAGTAAGTCATTCATGGCAAATGCATGGTACCAGCAGAAATATTAAATCATGTGAAGACAGTTTTTCTATTAGTGGAGTAAGTCATTTACAGACAACACTTGGTTCCCGCAGAAATATCAAAGTATATGAAAACAGTTTTTCTATTAGTCAACTGAGTCATTTATAGCTAATAGATGGTATCAGCAGAAATATTAAAGCAGGTAAAGACAGTTTTTCTATTACTGAACTAAGTGATTTATACCAAATATAGCAAACACTTGGTACCAGCAGATATGTTAACCATGTGAAGACAGTTTTTCTATTAGTGATATACATCATTTACAGCAAACACTTTGAACCAGATGAATACAAAATCATATCCAGCCAGTTTTCTCATTAGTAAATTATGTCATTTAAAGGAAATATCTGTTTCCAACAGAAATATTAAAGCATATGAAGACAGTTTTTCATTAGATATATGTGTCATTTATAGCAAAAACTTGGTACCAGCAGAAATATTAAAACATGTGAAGAAGGTATTTCCATTATTGAATTATGTCATTTGTAGCAAATACTTGGTATCAGCAGAAATACTAAAGCATGTGAAGACAGTTTTTCATTTAGTGGAATAAGTCATTTACAGACAACACTTGGTCCAGCAGAAATATTAATGCATATGAAGACAGTTTTTCTATTAGTGAACTAAATCATTTATAGCAAAAAGGTGGTACCTGCAGAAATATTAGGTCAGGCAAAAACAGTTTTTCTGTTGGTGAAGCAAGTCATTTACAACAAATAGATGATACCAGCAGAAATATTCGGTCTTGCAAAAACAGTTTTTCTATTGGTGAAGTACGTCATTTACAACCGACACTTGATTACAGCAGAAATAATAAAGCATACGAAGACAGTTTTTTTTTAGTGAATTGTGTTATTTACAGCAAACACTTGGTACTAGCAGAAATTTTAAAACATGTGATGACAGTTTTTTTATTGGTCACTTATCTCATTTACAGCAAACACTTGATACCAGCAGAAATAATGAAGCATGTGAAGACAGTTTTTCTATGAGTGAAGTAAGTCTTTTACAACAAACCCTTGGTACCAGCAGAAATATTATAGCACCTAAAGACAGTTTTTCCATTAGCGAGTTATCTCATTTTTAGCTAACACTTGGTACCAGCAGAAATATCAAAGCATTTGCAGACAGTTCTTCTGTTAGTCAACTAAGTCATTTATAGCTAATAGACGGTATCAGCAGAAATATAAAAGCATGTGAAGCCAGTTTTTCTATTAGTGGAATAAGTCATTTACAACAGACACTTGGTACTAGCAGAAATATTAAAGCATATGAAGACAGTTTGTCTATTACTGAACTGAGTGATTTATACCAATTAGACGGTACCAGCAGAAATACATATGAAAACAGATTTTCTACCAGTGAAGCAAGTCATTTACAACAAATAGTTGGTACCAGCAGAAATAGTAAAGCATTTTAAGACAGTTTTTCTATTAGTAAAGTAAGTCATTCATGGCAAATGCATGGTACCAGCAGAAATATTAAATCATGTGAAGACAGTTTTTCTATTAGTGGAGTAAGTCATTTACAGACAACACTTGGTTCCCGCAGAAATATCAAAGTATATGAAAACAGTTTTTCTATTAGTCAACTGAGTCATTTATAGCTAATAGATGGTATCAGCAGAAATATTAAAGCAGGTAAAGACAGTTTTTCTATTACTGAACTAAGTGATTTATACCAAATATAGCAAACACTTGGTACCAGCAGATATATTAACCATGTGAAGACAGTTTTTCTATTAGTGATATACATCATTTACAGCAAACACTTTGAACCAGATGAATACAAAATCATATCCAGCCAGTTTTCTCATTAGTAAATTATGTCATTTAAAGCAAATATCTGTTTCCAACAGAAATATTAAAGCATATGAAGACAGTTTTTCATTAGATATATGTGTCATTTATAGCAAAAACTTGGTACCAGCAGAAATATTAAAACATGTGAAGAAGGTATTTCCATTATTGAATTATGTCATTTGTAGCAAATACTTGGTATCAGCAGAAATACTAAAGCATGTGAAGACAGTTTTTCATTTAGTGGAATAAGTCATTTACAGACAACACTTGGTCCAGCAGAAATATTAATGCATATGAAGACAGTTTTTCTATTAGTGAACTAAATCATTTATAGCAAAAAGGTGGTACCTGCAGAAATATTCGGTCTTGCAAAAACAGTTTTTCTATTGGTGAAGTACGTCATTTACAACCGACACTTGATTACAGCAGAAATAATAAAGCATACGAAGACAGTTTTTTTTTTTAGTGAATTGTGTTATTTACAGCAAACACTTGGTACTAGCAGAAATTTTAAAACATGTGATGACAGTTTTTTTTTTCATTAGTGTATTTTATCATTTACAGCAAACACTTGGTATCAGCAGAAATATTAAAACATGTGAAGAAAGTATTTCCATTAGTGAATTATGTCATTTGTAGCAAATACTTGGTATGAGCAGAAATACTAAAGCATGTGAAGGCAGTTTTTCAATTAGTGGAATAAGTCATTTACAGACAACACTTGGTTCCAGCAGAAATATTAATGCATATGAAGACAGTTTTTCTATTAGTGAACTAAATCATTTATAGCAAAAAGATGGTACCTGCAGAAATATTAGGTCAGGCAAAAACGGTTTTTCTGTTGGTGAAGTAAGTCATTTACAACCGACACTTGGTTCCAGCAGAAATATTAAGGCATATGAAGACAGTTTTTCTATTAGTGATCTAAGTCATTAATAGCAAATAGATGGTATCAGCAAAAATATTATAACATGTGAACACAGTTTTTCTGTTTGTGAAAAAAGTCATTTACAGCAAACACTTGTTACCAGCAGAAATATTAAAGCATGTGAAGACAGTTTGTCTATTAATGAAGCAAGTCATTAAATGCAAACACTTGGTACGAGCAGAAATATTAAAGCATGCTAAAACAGTTTTTCTATTAGTCAAGTAAGTCATGCCAGCAGAAATATTAACACTTCGTGCCAGCAGAAATATTAAAGCATATGAAGAGAGTTTATCATTGGTGAACTATGTCATTTGTAGCAAACACTTTGAACCACCAGAAATATTAAAGCATATGAAGACATTTTCCATTAGTGGATTATGTCATTTTTAGCAAACATCTGGTTCCAGCAGAAATATTCAAGCTGATGAAGATGGTTTTTCGATTAGCGAATTACGTCGTTTACAGCAAACACTTTGAACCAGATGAATACAAAATCATATCCAGCCAGTTTTCTCATTAGTAAATTATGTCATTTATAGCAAACACCTGTTTCTAACAGAAATATTAAAGCATATGAAGACTGTTTTTCATTAGATATATGTGTCATTTATAGCAAACACTTGGTACCAGCAGAAATATTAAATCATATGAAGACAGTTTTTCCATTAGTGAATTATGGCATTGATGGCAAACATCTGGTTCCAGCAGAAATATTAAAGCATATTAAGACAGTTTATCATTAGTGAATTATATAATTTACAGCAAACACTTAGTACCAGCAAGAATATTAAAGCATATGAAGACAGTTTACCATTAGTGAATTATATTATTTATAGCAAACACTTGGTAACAGCAGAAATATCAAAGCATGTGAACAGAGTTTTTCTGTTTGTAAGTAAGTCATTTACAGTAAACACTTGTTACCAGCAAAAATATTTAAGCATGTGAAGACAGTTTTTTCTATAAGTAAAATAAGTCATTTACCACAAATACTTGGAACCAGCAGAAATATTAAAGCATGTGAAGACAGTCCTCTTATCAGTGAAGTAAGTCATTTACAACAAATACTTGGTTCCAGAAGAAATAATAATGCGTGTGAAGACAGTTTTTCTATTAGTAAAGTAAGTCATTTACTACAAACACTTGGTTCCAGCAGGAATATTAAAGCATATGCAGACAGTTTATCATTACTGAATTTTGTCATTTGTAGCATAAACTTGGTACCAGAAGAAATATTAAATCATATGAAGACAGTTTTTTCCATTAGTGAATTATGTCATTTATAGCAAACATCTAGTTTCAGCAGAAATATTAAAGCATAAGAAGAGAGTTTATCATTAGTGAATTATGTCATTTATAGCATAAACTTGGTACCAGAAGAAATATTAAAGCATATGAAGACAGTTTATCATTAGTAAATTATGTCATTTATAGCAAACACTTGGTAACGACAGAAATATTAAAGTATGTGAACAGAGTTTTTCTGTTTGTGAAATAATTCATTTTCAGCAAACACTTGTCACCAGCAAAAATATTAAAGCATGTGTAGACAGTTTTTCTATTAATGAAGTAATGCATTAACAGCAAACACTTGGTACGAGCAGAAACTTTGAAGCATGTGAAAACATTTTTCTATTGGTCAAGTAAGTCATTTACAGCTAACACTTGGTACCAGCAGAAATATTAATGCATATCAAGAGAGTTTATCATTAGTGAACTATGTCATTTGTAGCAAATACTTGGAACCAGCAGAAATATTAACCATGTGAAGACAGTTTTTCTATTAGTGAAGTAAGTCATTTACAGCTAACACTTTGTACCAGCAGAAATATTAAATCGTATGAAGACAGTTTTTCCATTAGTGAATTATGTCATTTATAGAAAACATGTGGTTACAGCAGAATTATTAAAGCATATGAAGGGAGTTTATCATTAGTGAATTATGTCATTTATAGCAAACACTTTCCACCAGCAGAAGTATTAAATCATATGGAGACAGTTTTTCCATTAGTGAATTATGGCGTTTATGGCAAACATCTGGTTACAGCAGAAATATTAAAGCATGTGAACAGAGTTTTTCTGTTTGTAAGTAAGTCATTTACAGCAAACACTTGTTACCACCAAAAATATTAAAGCATGTGAAGACAGTTTTTTCTATAAGTGAAATAAGTCATTTACAACAAATACTTGGTACCAGCAGAAATTTTAATGCATATGAAGACAGTTTATCATTAGCAAATTATGTCATTTGTAGCAAACACTTGGTACCAGCAGAAATATTAAAGCATGTGAAGACAGTCTTCTTATCAGTGAAGTAAGTCATTTACAACAAATACTTGGTGCCTGCAGAAATATTAAAACGTCTGAAGACAGTTTTTCTATTAATGAAGTAAGTCATTAACAGCAAACACTTGGTACGAGCAGAAATATCAAAGTATGTGAAAATAGTTTTTCTATTAGTCAAGTAAGTCTTTTACAGCTAATACTTGGTATAATCAGAAATATTAAAGAATGTGATGAGAGTTTTTCATTATTGAAGTAAGTCATTTACAACAAACTCTTGGTAACAGCAGAAATAATAATGCACGTGAGTAGAGTCTTTCTGTTTGTGAAGTGAGTCATTTACAGCAAACACTTGTCACCAGCAGAAATATTAATGCATGTAAAGACAGTTTTTCTGTAAGTGAAGTAATTCATTTACAACGAACACTTGGCACCAGCAGAAATATTAAAGCATGTGAAGATCAGTTTTTGTATTAGTGAAGTAAGTCATTTACAACTTACCCCTGGTACCGGCAGAAATATTGAAACATGTGAAAAAAGTTTCTCCATTAGTGAATTATGTCATTTATAGCAAGTAATTGGTATCAGCAGAAATAATAAAGCATGTGAAGACAGTTTTTTTTGTGAAGTAAGTCATTCACAACAAACACTTGGTACCAGCAGAAATATCAAAGCATGTGAAGACAGTTTTTCTGTTAGTAAATCAGTCCTTGGATATTAAGGACACATGCACCCCTGATTAAGTTCCCCGTATTAAAAGATTGAAAGGAGGTGCAAAATACCTCCATTTAACAGTATTGTTGTAATTTACTTGTTGTTTCCATATGTTAATGACCTAATATATCATAGTGAGAACTAATAATATAAATGAAAATATAATGTAAGAGAAAGCAGAATGTTTTGTGCTTCTGTAACTTGAACTTCTGTGGGTTACTGTGGGCTTTCAGATTAGCAAATCTGAACTACAGGTTGCACGTTGCCTAAGAAATATTGAACCCCCTCCATTGTGATCGTTGTTCCATAACACAGTGTGATTTGTTCCCCGAATTCGATTTCATTGCTCTCTACTGACTTCCTGTGACCAAACTGTTAATCAAATATCCGACACTAATTGAACGTAAATAAATCCATTTAATTTCTTTTTTAGTTTGTAGTACTGGGCCAAAAACTTAACTGAATAGTCCATGGCACCTGACTCATACAGAGACACAAGAAACCTTGACCGGGTTTGTTCGCGGTAACGCCTAGGACTCAAAGCCTTTGAAAAGACATAGATGAATAGCTGGGATCAACCCTGAAGCACACTTATACTGAAATGATAGTACGTCAGGCCCTTTTAAATGCATCATATCGAATGCTTGGTGACTATGTGCAACGCCACTATTTGTAAGTAACAATCATGTAATGGATAGTAATGTCTTTTAAAATGACGAAAGGTTTTTTTTAGAAATTATTCTCACTAGGTACCTCCAGAGAGCTACTCGAATCAACTGGGTTTTGAAATTTTTGTATTCAGTCCGTTTTGATCGCCGAACAAAATACAGGGGTCGTACAGACTCCCATAGCACTTCTAAATGCACACATTTAAACGCGTTTTTCTCAGCGAGCTTCATGCAATGAGCCATAGCATTTCGTCGTATTGCATTGTATGCCTTAATACGAAAGCGTTAACCAAACGATTGTCGTGCAGTCAACCATTTCTCTCTGGACGAGCATAACTGTAGGGGAAAGCGGGGTATAATGGGACACTTACGCGGAAACCGTCGTAGCTTCGTTAACACTGGTAATATTGAACCCAAACTTACATGACAGGTAGTTTAATCTATCTCCTACAGAAACCAACCCCAATAGCCAAGCTTTACTTTACAAACAACAAGTTATTTTAAATTTCCCAAGGGTCCGTTTTTTCCCATTTTGCCCCATGGGTAGGGTAAAATGAGGTTTTGTCATACTGCACTAAAATGAGTAAGAAGAAAATACACGAAATAGCAACAAATTGTTTTTTTGCATTTATAAACAAAGTAGTTGCGAAAAACAACAACAAATACAACCAATAAACACTTTTTTTCAGTAACAGGCCTAATCACTGGCATAAATCGCAAATACACCTTCAAACTCTTCAACTCCAGCACACAAGTAATGTGCCTACCTAGGACAGATACAGCATCAAATCCATCCTTCTGCAGAATTGGAATAAAACTCACAAAATAAGCAGGCTGCATCTTCTTTTTGATTAACTTTCACATTGTTTGCAGCTTTTTTATACTTTAAAGACTTCTTGCAGCATTTTCCCTTTTTAGGTATTTTTTTCTTTGTTTCATGTTTGTAACTTCAGCTTTAACAGATAAGGGGAGCTAGTTAAAATACTTGTTGAACACCTCTTTTTTTCTAATAGTTGTTTGTTTGACTTTTGTAATTGGCATCACATCACAAATAGATTGGGCAAATGACAAATCACGATTTGATGTAGTATCTGTGATACTGGTAGGTGGTAGCATTGTCCATGTTTGGCTCAGCATTCAGCACTATGTTATTTAAACGACTCTTTTAAAAGTATTGTGACCGATGGAGTGGTGATAATAGATGGGTCAATATCAGTAGTTGTCAAGAGGGCATAATCTGCCTCATCAAAGACATTTTCATTTACTGGCCAAGTACCTGTTGTTTTAAATCAATTAATAACAGTACCAGTTTTGTCTATTAGTTTTTCTCTTATATATTCTTGCCATGCTGGTTGTCTAATGAAAATACAAACTTCGATAGATTACATTTAAATAAAAAATAATATAATTTCCAAATCCTAAAAGAATTCTTTGTGTCTTAACTGTTTGGCAGTTAGCCAGCTATGCTATACCAATAAAAATACTGGATAGCTTGCCATTGTGATAGCAAAAACAATAAATATGGGTTCGTTGTATTGCAATACCACAGTGGGGTAAAATGAAGTGGGGTACTTCATTTTGCCCTCCACCTGTACTGAACAGAAAAAGCTTTCACAAAAAATAATAATAACTGGAAAACTTTTTGATTCATTACCAATTGTTTTGTCTCAGCACTAACCAATCTAAATCACAGACTTTTTATTTCTTAACTGTATATGTCTTGGGAAAAAAGAATCAAAATTATGTCACTTATTTTAAGAAACAGGCTATTTTAAAATTTTTACTATAAACTTTTTAAATAACCGCCGAAATCAAAATCTTTCCTTGACAAGATTGATAGTCAAAATGGCCGCCTAAACACAGATTCGGCGCACGGTGGCGTAAGTAGGTCGCCTAAAAACGGTCAACTTCATTTTACCCCACCACCTCATTTTACCCCGCTCTCCCCTACATGTTATAACCGGGTTGAGTTTCGTGTAGTCTGCGAAAGTGCCTATTTATTGCATAGACATAATTGCTTTGTCAATAGTTAAGCTTGTTACAAGCACAATTATGCATGTACAAAGCCTTAGTGCTTGTTTTGAAAAAAAATTGTCAAGTAAACACTTGCAAAAGTTTTAAAAATGTACACGACTATTAGGGTGGTGACTTGTGTTCTTTTTTTAAGAAAAATACGTTGGAAAAAACTTACGTCTTTTATGCGATAAATTAAATTCTTAAGCTGCTCGGGACATGTGTCGACCTCATACACTGACATTTTGTGCCATAAGTGACTCTGAGTCGTTCGGATTGAATTTCTGATGCGGAACAATAGACAGGGAAGAGCCATCTAATCTATTTACTCATTGAAATTTCTCGGAATATCATTATTTCTTCAAAAAGATTCAAATCAAGCGCATTTTTACTGCATTTAGGAATTTATATTCTGTTGCGAAATGTGTATGTTGGTGCCCCATCATCTTTTTTCGAGTTTTGGATAACTTTAAATTTTGCTCATTGATCATTTTTTTAACATAACCAACAGATAGATGCATATGTACGTGGGAGCGTTTTTTTTTTGTTTTTGTTTTTGTCAAACGGGCCATTTGATTTTAAAATGGTCCGAAATGTTTTGATGCCGCACTGCGCTCAAACCATTCATGTGAGGCTGCGTGGCGTAAAGTGATGCGTTAAGAAAGATTTTAACACCATGGGCGCAAGACGACCGATTTCAGGTTTCGCGTATTGGACAATCAATGTCGTATCGGGATTGGATATAGCTTGACAAAACAAAACTATGACAATTATTACCAATTCCAAAAAAATGTGGTGAAGTTCTATTTTACGTGATTTTAGTAAATAAGGTTTGTAAAATACCAACACAGAAATGTGTTAATGTAAAAGCATGGAGCCAATAAATGATAAGCTGCCGACTAGCCAATATGGCCGATCTCTCGGTCACCAGATGCACTGATGAGATCTTATAGGTCGAAACAGTGTGAACTCTCTTCAGAAATGTATAATTTTTCTAAAAATTACTCGGGAATTGCAGTGGCATTCGAATATTTAACCATGATAGGCCAAAAATTTAAACTGTTAATTTAACCATGAAGGGCTCATTAACGGACGAAATTTAATATCTTGGATCCCGTTCTTGAGTCACAAGTACCGTATAACTTATATACACAACACAGTATGAGATTCTTTTTGTAAGCAACGATCATATGTAATGCATGTCAATGTCGTTTTAAAATCAATATGGTTTTGCTTGATGCTTTTCCACTAGGTGTCTAAACAGAGCTACTTAAATCAAATTTTGAATGGAAATTCTGTATTGATTCAGTCTTTATTCTGTATGAAGCCGAAATTAACACAAGGGTGATATAGTTTACCATAGAATATTTATAGGCACAAATTTCGACGCTTGTTTTCCAAGCGAACTTTGTGCATTCAGCCAAAACCCTTCATTGCATTGTGTTGTGTTGTATATACGTAAGCGTTTCGACCAATCGTCATGCAGAAAACGTGTTTCGTGTAGTCTGCAAATATACCTATTTATTACATGGACACAATCTCTTAGTCAATTATAGTTGTACTTGCTACATGCACGTACTAAGTCTTTTTGCTCATTTTGAAAAACAATGTGGACGATTTTAACATTTACAACCAAGTTTTTTGTAACGAAATGGGATTTGGGTGTTGCAATATCATAATCATATCCTTGGGCATTAAAATTTTTTTCACTATTTGTAAAATTAATTTCACCATTTATGGTGCCATTTGTTGCTTTTCGTCCCTCAACTAAAACGTATTACCAGGCGGGATCAAAGTAAAACACACAAATCATAACTGAAAGAGACAAAAGCGTCGACGTAAAACCGCATACATTGTCAAACAGTGTATTTCTTTAAAGAAGCGAATAATGAAACCAGCAAACAATTACCACACGCAAAATTGTATATTTGGAGGTTCGGAGGTGGGTTGTGATCTTGTTTTAAGGAAACTTTAATTGAATATAAAACAATATGTTTTTATAGCAAATTAACACCTTGCTTTACTTGGTGTGAGATCCTGTGCTATAATTAAACCCTGAAACGTCAGGTTGGCAATATTTGAAGCGGAACAACGTTTAGGAAACGTCAATCACAAATTTAATGGGAATCGTGGAAAATTTTGTAGTTCTTGTGCCTGATAGTAGTTCTGCGAATGTTTAATTCCTCGTAACTATAAATGAATTTGTTCCGAAATAAAACACGGAGCCTTTGGATTTGGACTTTTTATGTGGAACAACCACCAGGCTATTTCAATGATATATTTGCCATCGCAAAGTATCAGAATCGAACATAATAAGTCAAGTGCATTTTTGCTGCATTTAACAACTTTTAATCTGTTACAAACTGTGTATGCTTGCTGCACTTTTAATTACATTGCTACGTTTCAAAACAGCATAACAGTTTCCTAGTAATAAATAACTTAAAACATCTGTTTTATAGTTAATTGATTACTTCTCTACATAACCAACAGATAGTTGTATATCCAAGTGAGAGTGTTTTTTGACAAACGCACCATTTTGTTTTTGGTTCCAAATTTTTTAATAGCGCACTGCGCGCAAATCATTCATGTAAGGCTGCGTGGCGTGATGTGATGCGTTAAATTTGTTTGGCAATACCATGGGCACAAGACCACCGATTACAGGTGTGCAATCGGGATTGGATCTAGCTTGGCAAAACAAAACTATGATCTTAATTACCAATCACTAAATATCGTTACAAACCAGTTTGATTAAGTTATATTTTGATTTTAGGATTTCAATAACAAAAGGTTTCTAATATACCAACACAGGAATACATTAATTATGCTTACAAGCTACCCCAAATTACATTTGCATTCGAAACTTTATCATTATTCGCAGGTTTTATAAACTGTTCTATTAACCATGATGAGCCCATTGACGGACGAAATTCAATATCTTTGGTCGTCGTTCTTGAGTCACGACTAAAATATAACTCACTTACACAACAAAGTATATAACTACAACAAAGTTATGAAATCTCATTTTGTAAGCAACGATTATGGCAATAATGCATAGCAATGTCTTTTTAATTTCTTTATGCCTTTGCACTAGGCGTCTCAACAGAGCTACTCAAATCAAATTGTAAATGCAAATTTCTGCTTTGATTCCGTCTTTATACATTTTAAAGCCGAACATGACACAAGGGTCATACAGTTTACCACAGCACTTAACTGCAAAAATTAGACGTTTGTTTTCCAAGCCAGCTTTTGCAATCAGCCATGGCCTTCATTACATTGCATTGTATTTTAAGCCTAAATACGAATTCGGTGACATAAGAATAGTCGTCCAGTCAACCATTGCTCTATATTACAAACATAAATGTACACGGTTACAGAGAGTTTCCAAATAAATAGTGCACTTTAGCATGGTGCGTATTGACGTTCTAATAATTGCGAAAAATCGTTGCAACCCAGTTTATTCAATGACTATTTTCGTGATTGCAAGATATAAATACTTTAATGTTTGTGAAAACAACACAATAATGCAAAAATTATGTTATAAATCTAATCAATTTTGCCCGAAAAGCAAGTTGAGCATGAGAAACTTTATACTTTTAAAATTGTATATTTCTGTGTGATCGGAATAATGAAAATCCGCATATTTTCACCTGAAAAAGTCCGCAGGAATATTACTAGTTTCGTGGTGACTAGTTCTTGTTTTGTAGAAATACTGTCGCACAAAACAATATGTTTATATGTGGCATATTAAATACTTGCGTGACATGATGTAAGATTCTGTTCCAAAAATAAACTCTGATCCGTTCGGTTTGAATTTTTGATGGGGAACAGCAGACATGGAAATGTCAATCATATATTGCGAACCGAAATTTCCAGAATCGTAAATATTTATTTCCAAAATATATCAATGTAAGCGCATTATTACAGCTGCAAACAATTTAGATACCGTTACAACACAGCATTAACATTTGCGAGTAATGATTCATTTCAAACATTTGTTCATTTAAATTTTTCACTTTTTTATTTCCTATCAACTGATCGCCGCAAACTAAAATTTGGAACTGCAACCAGATAAAGTTTTATCGGATTTAACTACAACTTTGTAGGTTGTTTCTGACTAAAATTGTAACTTGGCTTGTGGCAACAGTTCGTTTCTAAATTTCTTTTCGCTCATCCGACAAGACCATAATTTTGCTGGCAGATTTTGTCTATATTTCTAACTTTGAAATACGTTCTTTTAATTTTTTATATCTCAGCACTCTCGTGTTTTAAAGCCACTTAGTTATATCAACAGCGAATTTCCTATGTAAAGCAAACGGGCCAATTGCACACATAGTGAGAATGTTGGTTCTTCGTTTTCGTTAAATATTTGGCAACAACTTGAAACTTGGCCAGCAGTTCGTACGAGTAATTTCAATTTGACTAGAGCAAACCGTTTAATTTTACTTAAATCCGATCGTGTTTGAGAGATAGTTAGTAATGCCAAGAGGAAGTTTATTTATTGCGGGAGTCTTCGTGCTATGCGAACAATGAGAACGTCTGTTTTTGATATTTCTTTCATCCGATGAGTGAAACGAGCAGCATTTTGCAACCAATTCTTGACCGCAATTCCCAGTTGGCTTGCAAAATCAACGTTTAATTTTGTCCTAGTTTGTTCGTGTTTTAGATTCAACTAGTTATGATAACAGCGAGGTGCTTCTGTTGCGTTAACGGTCGTCTTGGGAGAAATAAATATGATGCTATTTTGGTTTTGCTAACCTAAACAAACTGAAACTTTGCGAGTAGTATCTGAAAGCAATTCCAAGTTGGCTCGTGGAAACCATTTTATTTTATCTCTGTTTGTTCGTGGTTTAGAGGTTACTTGCTATGCAGAGAGCGAACTATTCTATCGTTTTAACGGCAGTAACTACGAAAATAGGAATGGTGTACGCTTGTGATTTCCGTTTCGCTAACCTGGACAATCTGAAACTTCGCGAGCAATTTCTCTCTGCAATTCTAAGTTGGCTCGTGAAAACCGTTTAATTGTATCTCAGTTGGTTCGTGTTGTGTAGCCAATAAGGTATGAAATTCGCTTGTCACTTCCGTTTCGCTAACCTGAACAATCTGAAACTTACAGTATCTGACTGCAATTCCAAGTTGGTATTTGCAAACTATTCAATTTTATCTCTGTTTGTTCGTGTTATAGAGCTAACAAGGTCCTACATAAAAGAAGAATGATGTACGCTTGTCATTTACGTTTCGCCAACCTGAATAATGTGAAATTTTTCGAGCATTTTCTAACTGCAATTCCAAGTTGGCTTGTCAAAAAACGTTTAATTTTATCTTTATTCGTTCGTATTTTGGAACCAATAAGTTATGGCAATAGCGAGGTGCTTCTGTTGCGTTAACGGTCGTCTGTGGAGAAAAAATATGATGTTATTTCGGTTTTGCTAACCTGAAGAATCTGAAACTTTGCGAGCAGTATCTGACTGCAATTTCAAGTTGACTCGTATAAACCGTATAATTTTATCTCTGCTGTTTGATCGTGTTATTAGAGCTAACAAGGTATAATGAAAGCGAATTATTCTATCGTTTTAATGGCCGTTCCTATGAAAATAACAATAATGTAAGCTTGTGATTTTCGTTTAAATATTATTTCAAACACGTTTTTTTTTTCGAACATGGGAAAGTTTGTTGGGCGATAATGAGGTTGGATTTCAGTTCTTGTGGTTGCATGCGTAAGTGACGTCATATTTTACGTCCGCCACTTTGTATTTTTGTAAAACTCGGCGCTTATATAGTTTTTAGACAAATACTGTCCGAATCCAGCGGACAGCACCCGGCAACCCTAGTGTTATAGTTTTAAATTGATTTTAGAGCTATTAGCTTACTGTACAAATTGTTGGATCCTTATTGCTAATTAAAATATAGTCTTGGAAAAAAGAAAGAAGGGTGGTGAAGCTAGTGTGTACCAGAAGGAATGGACAAACTGGTCCTTTTTAAGAATATGAAGGATAAACCTGTATTCCTTGTTGGTTGCAAATACGTAGCAGCAAAAAATTAAAATAAAAAAAGCGTTGAAATGCCAAGCCACTTGACTGCTTTGGGTATTTGATTCCCATATTTTTTAAAATTGGCCCGCTCGAAATGTTGTGCAATTCATGCGGCCCGCGGTACTAAGTAGGTTCCCCATCCCTGCCTTCGATGTTCAACTAGGATTGTGGGGCCGGGAAACCCTGATGCCAGGATTATGTTCTTAAAATACAGGAAATGGAGCCTGACTATTGAACTGATAGGGGTTTGAAGAAAACCTGGCATAAAACAGCAATGTTTTAAATGAAATTACTTGCTAAAATTAATGCATTCCTGCTCCTTACATTTATTCCACTAGGGTTTCAATATGTATTTGCGCATGCATAGTATTGTAGTAAGAGAACGTTAATGTTTCGTGTTGACACTAACAGCTGCTGTATACAGTCCAACTTAAAGAAGCACAATAAACTGAAGAGCTAATTAAATATCGATGCTTGCATTGGTGTTCGTATTGCAGTAAAATTTGTTTGTGCACCCACACGAAAATAGCGTTATTCGTTTGCGTAGAGAAACAACTGTTGGATCTTATTTAAATATGCTTTTACCTTACGAGATTATGCGTTTAATGCAACGCACAGTCCACAAAGTCGTTACTCTAAAAAAGAGTTATGAAATCTTGTTGTATATGAATCGATATTAAACTTACAATTTTCTCCTGCAAAACGATTAATTATGGTTTTAGTCTAATCATAATTATGAGCAGTTAGTAATAATATAGTTGTAAATAACTTATCGCCACCAAGATGTGGGATTTGAAGCCAAAACTCAATGCTCAAACATCTATCAGGCAAAAAATGATCAAGCTGTTAACATTTGAACAACGACAAACTATGAACGCCACGCTTAAACTGCCCCAAATTGTCACTTTCTGTGCAAAGTAAAATTGTGGCTCGTTTACTTTTGTAAGGGTTTGATGGAGTTGTGTTGTTTAGAATAGGGTGTCGATGAAACGCACTGTGTGTAAACCAAACTTAAAAACCAAAGTATGTGCTGTTCTGTTACCGAAATATTTTGACTGCCCCAAAATTCAATCTTGCAATTTATGGTGGCTATCAATCCTTTACAAAGTAAACCATAATAGACCTGCCAATCTGCTATATGCCCCGGGATTGTTTCCCCAATTTAGTAAACGTCTCATAACACTGCTATTATGGCTTACCAAGAAAATACTGGTTTTACAAAAAGAGCATCGCGCGGTTAGTATATTCTGTAATAGGTATGCGAAATTGCAACGACTTCAATACACCAGGTCTATCCACATGAAAACTAATACGACACATCAAATCAAAGCAATGGAAAATCGACTGTTCACCAGAAGCCTCTCAGCAGAACACAGTGTCGTTTTACAACAAGTGCCAACCGGCTTTAGCAATTGGGCTGTTGACTAATCACAGGCCCACACAATTTATTGAAGGCTACCAAATACATCCATAATTGATGTTTTAAAAATGACCGTGCAACTAAAACGAACAGTGAAACAAATTAAACGAAACAACAAGATTGAAAATTAGCGTAAAAATAACTAACAGATGCTGGTGGCGCTGAAAAGAAAACATAGGAAAATCACATTTGAAAATAAACAGATTAATGAAATATCATTATACAGAGCACAAGTAAAGCAGATGCCATGAAAAAAACATAACAAGATATACCTTGATAAAAAAGGGTGCTGTGTGCTTTGTAACTGAAATGTAGTGTAAATAATTTCGCCACAGTACAAACATGTTATGTTAGAAAAACTTGTTTTGTTTACATTTAGTGACATTTAGGTTCTGCACTTGCAGCATTTGCATTTGCAATCACTTGCAGCATTCATCATTTGCAAATGAACACGGATACAAATGACGTGTTAATTTTCTTTTTTCAGGAAATCTGCTGACGAGCGAGGTAGGGGAAATGTCAGTTATTCCACGTGTCGTAAATCGCAGAAAAAATCCGAAAAAAAAGAAAAAATAATTTTAAAAGTATAAATATGCTGTTAAATGACACAAATTGTCAGTTGATCCAGTTTAGTAAACAAGACAAGTCAGGCTATTTTAATACTTAACATTTAACACATTTTAGGTTACATCAGTTTTTCGTTCTCCTTTCTTACACAAGGTCAACTAAAATAACATCACTGTAAGTTAAAAGGTGAGTGACTTATTAAACATTAAACAGCATTATGCAGTCATGTTATGGAAATCTGTGATTTGAGTGACTAGTGAACAGATACATTGTTCACAACGTGGGCTAATGTTTGTTTATTTGTTTAGAAATCTCTCCATGATGTTTGTTGCTGCAATCTTCATATTGTTGTTTGCACCACCTACATGCTCTCAGTGTAAGTTTTCATAAAATCAACGTATTCTGCGCAATAACTTTTAATTCATCAGTTTACTCAATATTCATCCCTAAAAAAATTGTCCCAACATCATGATAAAGTGAAACAATCGTGTAGCATTCTTTGTGGCCAAGTGTGTTTAATTGCTTTGTTTGAGACTAATAGTGTCCAGTCTTTGCAAGTCTCTTAAAATGCCTATTTTAAAACTTGCGTTGTGTATAGATCAATGCGCATATACCTAGTTAATATTGTGGTAATATTTCTTATAATACCATGGTAAACATTATGTATATTGCTCATGCTACTATAGACGCTATCATATAAGTGTTGTTTATACAGTTACCACAGTCCGTCAAACACCTTCGCCACACCAGAACTCACATCAGCCGAAATTTAGCTAAATACCGATAGGCAGCGCAAAGAGTTAAATTATTAAAATAGCTGTAAAACAGGTTTAGTGTTAGAAACAAATTTAGTAGGTTTTAAGTTAAAAATGAAAAAAAAAATACATTTGATTTGATCTCTTTGATACAAAACCCTATCACAAAACAAACAGCCCTAACCTTCAGTATCTTAACAGAAATATATTTTTAAATAGACACAAGTGCTTCCTGTGCCTTCTAGAGTGTTAAGCAAATTATCAGCTCTCGTGTGGTATGATGTCAGTTCATTTTCCTTGTCACAAAAACGATTTATTTACTTTACAACAAATATAACTGTTTATTCGCGACGTGCTGACATTTTATATGAAAACAATTTTAACAAATGCTTACTTACTAGCAACATTTGCACATTTATTTGCTAAAATTTGGTGACTGGTTTGAAGTACGTTTACTGATTGTCACTGTGATGTAAAACAACGTCAACAATCCGCCACAATGTTTGTGTTTGTTACAGTTTTCAACTGCGAAGGTGGTCGAAGTGCTTTATATGCCCGGTTTTTTTGTAATGGATATCGGGAATGCGGTGACGGAAGTGATGAGAAACAAGTCACATTTTCCACCAACCCTGAAAACTTAACATCAACCTATATCAGGTGAACGTTACATTTTTTGTTTTGTTTTAAAAATTTTAAAGTAACATAACATCAAAAGCGAATAATGAGGATTATATTTGTATTCAATGTTAAGATTCATTTTTATTAATGTTACGAATTTCGTTAATCATCGTATTTAATAATTGGATACTTGTCACATTAAATTCATAATATTTCACTTTACAGCTGCGACAACACGCTTAACGGTGTGAGTAAAGTGTGCGCACTGCGAAGACAAGAATATTGCATGGGTGACATTCCATGTCGGGATAAAACACTTTGTGACGGCATATTGTGCCCCTCCCATTTCCGATGTCCGAATTCAACTTGTTGGAAGCGTTCGACTGTGTGTGATGGCGATCCCTGCAATGACTGTCCTGCGTTTCAACACTGGAATAACGGATACGGCTTCAAATGTTTCAAAAACAACCGAATGTGCTCACTCCCGCAAATGTTCTTGTGGGATGAAGTGAAAGATTGTGATAATGGCTCTGATTTGTGTTTCACTCCCGAAAATGGAGATGCCAGGTAAGGTCAATTGTGTTCTATTTTTGTTTTGTTTAGTATCGCTTTCGAATACCTTACTGTCTGTACGAGGAAGCGTCAAGCGATTAGATTTGCTAAAGTGATGACCATATATACTTGAGTCAACAGCCCAGAGAATAAGCCCAATATAAAGCGTCAAACACGGCATAGGTATGGCAAACCATTCTTTCAACATAGATTTCGATTAAAAATGTATACGTGATGCTTATATAGTTTGATTGCAAAATTTACGGTTGGCTTAAACAGACAAATACGAATCAGAGTTTTACCATTGCTATAATTTGACTTAAATTCTATACACGCTACTATTATTTAAGCGCATAGGTCCTATAATAAGCAAATTGCGCAGTAAATCTTTTCACATTAATAAAATTTCATTTTAAGTGAAGCAACTGCGACAATTCAAGGTCATTAAATCAGATCAGGACGCAAAAAGAAACAAGCAAACACGGTAGTAAAACCAAAGCGATTGCAGTCATCGATCTGTCGGAAGAATATTGATTCACTTGAATATTGATTGTGGTTCCGTCAAACTAAGCCATTTATTTTCACAAATATCCAACTTTTCTGGGCGAGGTTCAACAAGAGTCACATTGGAACACTGTGCAATACCTAACTTTTTGTTTAAAATGTTTACTGTGGTAATGCTGATGAAGGGCCTCTACACTTATGTCAGACGTCCGCGAACAGCTCGATGTAGACTCCATCGGGTTAAAAACTAATTTTTGTTTGACTGACATATTGCTCTGAACATTCCATACACGTGGCAATGTATGCAGTAACTTCAAAACGTAAGTCGCTTACGTAGGTGAAAAAATCTTGGTCGTGATCGCAAGTCAGTCACCGGAAAAACCATTCGGTTGGCTTTGGCGTGGTGACAGCACAGGGCATATTTGTCACAACATAAGATCCTGTTTCGCAATTTTCTGTGTCGTGCGCTAATTTATGGTATCGCATTAAGGCAGCGCCGATGGTGAAAGGTCGCTTGTACACTATACACGCCGATAGTGAAGGGTCGCTTGTACGCAATACACGCCGATGAATTCAATTGCCTTTCCCTGTCAGTTGGTTGCAAAATGTTGGTGAAGGAAGTAGCCCAAACAATTCGTTTTCGTTCCGGTGTCTGCTTTTGGAAGTTTGGGGAGCGAAACGCTCCTTCCGAAAGGAAGCCACAGTATAGGAACATCGCACAGAATAGTTCAATGTTTTTTGAAAATAAATGGCTAAATTTGATGGGCGCCTAAATCTTTTATTGGCGCGCATATGTCGCACAATATACATAATATATAAACAAAACAAGTACTATAAAAGGTTGATACGGATGTAAACAAACAAAACATAAGAAGTTAACGAACAAAAACATATCCCAACAACACAGAAAACAAAAACGAAAGGGCGCTAAAGATGTAAACACTGAAGAAACGAGAAGCACTGTGTGATTGGTCCACGAAACGGCCAATCAGAGGCTTCCCAGAAAGAACGTGCACAAGAGCGCATACTTCGCAAAAATATAGAAAAAGCACCCAATACGGACCAAAAAACGCACTGAATAGCGCATACATTGCAATATATACAACATGTTAACAGGCATACGAGGCAGAACACGCGTAGGTGCGTAAATAACAAAAACAAAAGGCACACAATTACAAAACAAGCCCTATTTGATTGGATCGCGTAGAGTCAATTCAGAGATATGGCATATGGATAAACTTATAAGTTTGAGAGCGCATATGGTGCAAATCAAAAATAAATAAAAGGCCTTTGTATGATTGGTCGATAAATCGGTCAATCAGAGGCATACGAGACAGAACAGACGTAGGCGCCTATATAACGAAAACAAAAGTAAACAATTGCAAAACAAGCGCTATTTGATTGGATCGCTGTTTGCTGGTGTGCGCGCTCGATGTTGAGGAGCCGGAGAAGGAGTGCATGCGTTTTATGAACGTTTCTTCTTCCTCCTCTTTGCTATTTGTGCTTATTTGGGTAGAATTAGTCAGTAATTTTAGTTCGTGGATCAGTGCAGGATCTCCCAATAGTAGGCCGTCACAAGGGTTCTTCTTCTTGGGCCTTTCTATTCCGCTGCTTTCTGTTACTCCGTCTTTGGCGGGGGCGTCCGAGAGACGGCCTTCAGGATGCATGTTGTCTTTAGCGGGGCTTCAGAATTCGGTTGTTGGTCTGCGGGGGCGGAGGTCTCTGTCTCTCCGTCAAGATTTGCGGGGGCGTAAGAGACGCGGCCCACAGTATGCGGTTGTTGGTCTGCGGGGGCGAAGGTCTCCATCTTTTCGTCATCTTCAACGAGGCGTCCGAGACACGGCCCGCAAGATTCTGATTCTCTTCGGCGGAGTTGGCGGCCTCTAAAACACCGTCATTATTTTCTTCAGCGTCTGTGTTGCCATCTTGGAGGTCGACAGGACCCTCTATGGCAACATTAGCTAGAGGGGCACTGCTCGCAGCAACATCTTCTGCATACAAAACACAGTGGGGGTAGTCCTTCAGACCACACGTAGAATGAGAATCCCCCGATTCGTATTCTCGAGCCGATTGGGTTTTCTCTCAACTCAGCCGTCTTGAGGTAAAAACCTCGTTTTCCATCTTGGACCCCGCAACGGTCCTTTACCTTCTCTGCCTTCTTGACAGTGGCATGTCTAGAGGCGAGTTACCCGCTATCCTCATCAACGGAGAAACACAGCGGTATCTCTTTGACTAAAACTGTGGTCATCTCGAGATCGTGCAAACGGGCGAACTCGTCCGCTCGTACCGTCTTCAGCTTCTCTGCAAGCTCTCTCGGGTTCTGCATGTAAAGTCTGTTAGACCCCCGCGTCGTTCGACAATTCCCTCCAAGTTGCGGATAGGAAAATTGATTTCAGCAAGCATTTCAAAAATTAAATTGCCTCGATTTCTTGGTTGGCAACTTAGCCAAAACCTCGGTTCCCCTACTGAAGGCAGGAACACCCCAGGAGACCTTGGTGGACAACTTTGTTGCACGCCGTGGGAACTCAGCTTTTTGCTGACGTCATGGTCGAAATGGTCTCGACCTGTGACGTATGTTGTCGAAATTGACCGTTGTCTCAATTTGTGCAAAATAGTTAGTGCTTGCAAGGATCTCAGTTTGCAACATACCACGTAGAAACTGTCCTTTATCGGTAACTAAACAAATGCAGCAGATGTATGCTCCAGGAGCGTAGGGTCCAGACCGTTTAGTTCTACCGCGCATGGGTCCTGAAAAGGACCGGGTTTGAGCGAACTAGGGACGGTTGTGGGGGGGGGGTTCCGTACGTCTTAAGGACGCACAGAAGGGAGTAAGGAGGATCGGACCATCGACCACTAGGGCGCGGTTGCCGGTTGGGGAAAGGTGACTATCCTTTGTGGTGTAAGCACGCGCGGAAGGTGGGTAAAAAAGGAGGGTGCAGCCAATTCTCGAAAAATCCCCAAGCATTGGTGGCACTGACAAGGGCCCAACGGGCAGCGGCGGAGGGTAATGGAGGCAAGGAAGTGTGCACAGAGGAAGGAGGAGAGGATTTACGTTCTAGAGACAACTTCTGATTCCGGGGAGCCGACAAAGCTTCTAAAGCCGGGCTAGATCCGCCTTAAAACCTGTTGACTTCGTTGGCTGTTAGCCTCAACTCACAAGGGGCAACCGGTCATCGTGCCGGATGCTTACCTTGTGCGTTTTTTTGCGGTTGGCCTGTGCGTATGTGCATTTTTGAATTGTTTTTGCTTGATTTATTGCTGTTATCCCGGTTTTATATTGACAATGATTTTGCATCTAAAAGCGAAATGCATTTGTTTTCGTAAAACCAATAAAATACAGAGGCTTTCAAGCTGAAATTTCTTGAAGCAAATTGCCCATCACATTTATCTGCACACGTACAGCCAATTCATAAGCAATTTGCGTTTGTAGAGACATTCGGCAATCTTCGTTGGCCACATTCAACAATCTATTGTGCTTTCAATGTGAAAATGACTCAATGATCATTGCAAGATCAAGTGTGTGTAATGGCATCCAAGATTGTCCTGATATGAGCGATGAATGTAGTTGTGATGAAAAAGTTCCAGAAATGTGTAAAAACCTCAAACTTCTATCAAAATATAAGAGGTAGGTTTGTTTATTTGTTGTTAGAAAACACTTGTAGCAGAAAAATACGATTTGTTTAGATGTGATTGTTTCGACATTGATGGAGTTTGTCACAATATACTGGATCCAACCAACACTTCCTGTGCTTTGACAAAAAGTGACGTATGCAAAGCACTTGCACCATGTGATGGAAATTCCCACTGTGAGAATCTCTGCCCCTCCCACTTCTGGTGTTCGGAATCGGTTTGCTGGAAGCGTTCATCAGTGTGTGATGACGATCCATGTACCAACTGTCCTTCGTTGCCCCAAGCAAACGGACACGGCTTCAAGTGTGTCAGAAACGGCAAAAAGTGTACGTTGCCTCAGCAGTTGTTGTTCGATACGATCCAGGATTGCGACGATTCAGCTGATTTCTGCTTTACATCTGTTGGCGAAAAACTAACAGAAGATCCCAGGTAAGTTTAAGTGATAGTAACACTAAGCGAATCAACCAGAATTTTCAACTGTTTTCTTCTTTTGCAGAGATGTTCGCGGTTTCCCGTTTGTCACCTTCAATCACAGTTTGTGCCTCCAGTGCAAAAACGACCCCACGATTATTTCAAGGTCAAGCGTGTGTGATGACGTCATCGACTGTCCTGATAAGAGCGATGAGTGTCTTTGCGAAAGGAACCAAGTGAAGAATTGTGGAAAGTTGTCAATGTAGGTGTGAACACATTATTTGAAGGTTTTATATAATGGAAATCTTTGAATACGTTTGTTTAATACAGTGGTTTTCAACCGGTGGGGGTCGTTTGCCGTTTTACTCGCGTCGCGGAACCTTTTGATTAACATTACATATTTATCAGCAATAACATGTTGAAAACATATAAAAGCAATAAAACAGTCAAACCACTTGATTTCAACCCATTTTTTCCGATTATGACCCCACCATCCAAAACAATAGCTTTATTACGCCACTTACGTTATTGTACAGAATATTCGCAAGTGCCACAACACCCGTGAGCAAACGAATGTCAAAACATTAAAACTCATATAGTAGATGTTGCGTGTCAGTTTGTTGTAACATAATATTTGATGTATGATAACCGAACAGACCAAGCTTCTTAGACCCATTGTTATATCACAAAGTGATAATTTATTCTAGTGATTATTAAATAAATACGAAAACTTTTGAAAGTGAGTCACAAGTTACATTTGGTTGCTAAAATGTGTCGCGACATGGTTGAAGGTTGAAAACCACTGGTTTAATATGTGGACATAGTAAATGGTTTTGTGGTAAATAATGTTAATGTGTTTAGTGGTAATGAGAGCGTGGAGGCCGATTGCTCAAACTCAACAACAACCGACACCATACTTAAAGGCAGTTGGCTTTGTTACAGACATGGGGTAAGCATATAAGTTGTGTTGTTTGATACTCTGAGTGTAGATGCTAATCTATCCACTTGAATGCAGTACATGATTGTTTTAGAATTAGTAGTTACATAGGAGTATGTGCGGATGAAAGTTATAAAACGAAATAAAGTTGTAGAACCATTTTTGCTACCTTTTTTGGGACATAATTCTGGTATTGAATGTTTAGCAATAAAAAGGCGTAAAAACGGTAATATAAACAAAATAGTTGACGACGGAAGAAAAAAATATTGTTTTCGTTTTTGCACTTATTCTCGGCCATGGATTTAAATTTATCCGCTTTAATGCGGCAGAGAAACATGTTAGTTGGTACTCGCCACGCAATTTAAATAATCGCACAAAATAACACATAACTACCACGACTTATGCTTCAGAGTTTCAATCTCGCTGTAAACAAATGTTAACATTGCTATAAAATACTAAAATTCACGATGTTGATAGAAATTTGCAAATGTAAAATTGATTAATTTGTCCCAATCTGATAAAGTTTAATCTTAAAATTTTGTTTATGGTTTAAAAATTGCTGAGACGCACTGATTATCGTACTAAATATTTAAACCGAAGAAACTAGATTTTACACTGATGACAAGGGTTTTAAATTCCACACTGTTACGATGGTAAGAAACTAGCGCGACATGAAAATCTCCTTATTACATCAATGTTGATTTGCGATTGGTTTGTATTTATTATGTTGGTGGATAAGCACCACCATTTATACTTATCATACACTGTATTGCTGCAACTTCATTAAACATTTTCTTTACTGATTACATAGATTTTTTTAATATTTTTATTTATGGTTTTGTTGTCGAAGTTTTAGTTTGATCATTTGCGATTTAACTTAGTATGCCATATTTATATACATTTTATTATTGCACGTTTTCTTTTTAATTTCGGATCACGACAAAGTTGTAAGTCGAGCCGAGCTTTTTCCATTTTATTGAAACGGGTGTGCCAATAACTGGGTGATTTCCCCAACTTAATTCGAGCACGACATCACACTAGGCCACATAGTTGTAGTAATTTTACTTTCGTTGTTATAATTTTTGATACTGTCTTGAGTATAATTTTAACGAATTTTCCTGTTCGGGCTGCAGTTTTGAGGCTCCCTACTATTCTCGATCACGAACCGACATTTTATCATAAATACGTCTTTTATGTTTTCATTGCGCGGGTTAAATTAAAGTAAAATTGAGGGTATCTGTTTTTACCAGCTTGTTTGTCACAACATAAGCAAGATAACAAGTCTGTGCTGTTGTTATCGACAAAATTGTTTTGTATGTTTCGATTGGAAGAAATGGTATACAAACACCAAACTGTTGTGTGACGGGAAAAGACATTGTCCACATTGGATTTACTACGGTAATCGAAACTTCAATCACGATGAGGATCCTCTTCTTTGCAAAGGTTTAAAATATTGTCCAGTGCCTGATGGACTTTTTCACATCCTTCAATCTCAAGTTTGCGATGGCGTCATGCAATGTCAAGACGGAAGTGACGAAACTGCATCCGAAATTCCAAATAAATTTCGTTCAAAAGTTTGCGACGGTATTGTTCACTGCAAAGACAAGAGTGACGAACAACCTGAAAAGTGTACAAAGCAAGATAGATTCTATTGCTCAGCGTTAAATGGAGTTAAGGTATGCTGTTTCAGAAGGTAATGATTTTTGATTGCAACATAATTCTTTGTTTTCAGGTTTCCATTAGCAACGCAGAGGTTTGTGATTTCACTATGAACTGCGATGATGGAAGTGATGAAAAAAACTGCACGAGTGACGGAAGGTTCTATTGCGAAAACAAACAACCACTCTTTGTTAAAAAGGAAAAGGTATTACTACATGAAATGACAACTGGGTAATTCCAGTTTTCATCATAATAGTGTTGCAAACCAACAGAAGTTCAACGGATTTGGAGATTGTTCTGACTGGAGTGACGAATGTCCATCAAAATCGACAAGAACAGATGAGAACATTTTCTCCTCGCGATACGAGCTGATCGCTAATCCATTTTTACGAGCTGTTGTGTGGATCATGGGCTTTCTTGCAATCTTTGGAAATTTGGTATGTTTAGACTTGATTTACTTATACCGCATGAAATGCAAAATAAAAACAACACATGAAGAATTACAGTTGAATGTTGCATTTACATCACAGGTCGTCATGGTTACGGAAGCAAAAACTCTGATGACAACAGAATCACAAACGGCTGCATTTCGCACCAACCATCTTCTTGTCCTCAATCTTTCTGTTTCTGACCTGCTCATGGGAGTTTATCTGCTCATGCTGGGTGCAGCTGGTGTTCACTACTCTGGAAATTACTGCGCCAATGACCTTGTTTGGAGGTCAAGTGGAAGTTGCACTACAATGGGAATATTGGTTTTGCTTTCCAGCGAAACATCAGTATTTACAATGGTTTTGCTGACATCATTTCGACTCTATGCTGTAAAATACGTGAGTAATTCAGTTGTATTCATGTACATCCATGGTTCATTGAAACTATTTTTGCAGCCTTTCAACGCATCTCTACACCCGAAGCTTAAAGTTGTCATCCTTACCATTCTATTGTCGTGGTCAATTTCATTCACTCTAGCATTTATTCCTCTCACATCCCAATTCCAACATTTGTTCGAAACCAAAGCTTGGATAAAGAAAAACCCATTTTTTCAAAGTGCTGCAGTGGACTTTTCAAGTAAGATTTTGTACTTCCATTCAAATCATAGTTAGTTATTGATTCGGTTTAAAATGGTGTATTTTGTGAAGGCATGGAGAATTTCATGGAGCAGTTTGTAGATTTTCAACATAATTTCACTCTCAACGGTTCCCAGCAGTATGAAACTGCAATTGTGAAGCTAGAAAATGCTTATTCCTGGACGGATTTTGTGGATGTTCTCAAAGACTATAACTACACTGAAATGTTTGACATTGCAGGATATTTCGGGTATGTGGTTGCAATACTGATGGGTTACAAAGTATTGAGTATTTTAATACCTTTATATATTACTCATAGATATTACAGCACCAACAGCGTTTGCATCAGCAAACTTTACGTAAAACCAACAGACAAGGCTTGGGCATATTCACTTGGTATCATCATACTCAACTTTTTGGCTTTTCTATTTGTGGCAGTGACGTACATTTGGATTTACAAAAAGTCAACGGCCCGTGGCAGGAAAGTAAACGAGAGGGCGAGAAACCCAAGAGCGGAAAAACAAAACCAAGGTAAACCTAATGAGATATGTTTGTGTAAGAAAAACAGTAAAACTGTTTTGTTTTTCACAGAAATGCAGAAGAAAATCATCCGACTGATCTTCACTGATTTCTTCTGCTGGATTCCAATTTCGATAATGGCTTTCTTGAACTTCGGTGGAACAACTGTACCTGCAGTGATCTACGCAGTTTCGGCAATAATCCTGCTTCCCGTCAACAGCTCCCTCAATCCTCTCATCTACTCCAACGCACCAAAAATGCTCTATGATTATATTCGTGAGCGTTTGCGTGAGTTTCGTCCACGTCAACAGCCTGAAGCCGACCGACGAGTGAACGTGATAGTTGTGGACGAAACCCCACTTTAAATGATACATGAACATGTTGTAGGATTGACAAATCGGACTTGTATACCAAACAGACAATATCTTGTAAGCCATGTACATATTTATCTTCGCGTGTTTACTGTTTCAGTTGCTGGAAAATGTTTTAATTTTTTTAAATGATTTTTCCACGTTTTTCACGTTGATTGTTCTTTTGCATTCCTGTGTAGAACCAACCTGTGGTAAATTGTTTCAAGGCCTAATAAAATGTAAATACGTTTTTGATTTAATGTGTGAATAGGCTTGTTAGTTTGCAGGTTTCGGTTTCAGGCTGTTGGGTTTGTTTTGCTTTTGTTATTAGTATATTAATGCATTGAAATCTTTTCTTCTTACAATGACCTTGCGCATGATTTCGATTTGGTTTAAAATACTGGCTAAAATTTGTTTGCCATAATGATACCAGCTCGTTCTGGACATAAACAATATCAATCCAAATTGTTTTGCTAAACACACTTTAGCAATATTTTCGATCTATAGATACTTTGATCCGTTATGTAAAACCACTCAGTATGGTTGCATTAGCAAACATCCTGACAACAGGAAAATCCTAAAGTCATTTAGGTATTGGTATATTTAAAAGCATATTTATATATATATTGAAACACAAACTGTCATTTGGACATCGCCATCACACACAGTTGAACACCTAAATTGGAAATGTCCTTGCCATTACAAAGAGATTTCTCACATAGCAAAAACCTATAGCAGGCACTTCTGTTAAATATGAGCATAAAAGTTAACATTAGGTATTCACTTAATCATAAAGTTACTTTATGTATTGGAAATACCAATACTGTATTGGGAATAACACGAATGCCTGGATGCTCGACAAAATATTTGTTTGAAACTTTGGCTTATTTTTAGCTTTCATAATTCTGAAGTAATTTATATTTTTCATTTGATAATTAGGATTTCCGTTCTTACAATGTTGGGTTCATCAAGGTAATCACAACGTTTGTTCCCCTATGAATAGTCTCTGTAATATGTCGAATGGCATTATAACAAAATTGTATATCACACTATGTCAGAGTATTTTCCAATAATAATTTTAATTTGAGGACTGTTGTAACGGCTAATAAATGAAAAAAAAGAAAATTAAATGTTCCGAACCACACTACTTATGGTTAAATTTTAGTACATGATCCTACACTATTTCACGAAAAAATCTTCTAAACATCTCGTTGAAAAAAATGCAGAAAAAAGTAAAACTAAGGAAACAGAATAAAAAAGAGGTTTTTGTACTGTCATGGTTATCGATTTGATTAAAAAGTATTTTACCAAATTAAAAATACAAAATCACTATCTATCGTATTTTTGTCGTCACAATCCATCGCATATAATTTACAGGTAATATATTTTTAATAAATTTAATGATTAATGACATGTTACAAATAATTGAAATCTACTGAAAAAAGTAAAAACATATAACTTAGTACAACTTTGTACGTGCATGGTCGGACATTAAAATAGCGTGTAATAATTGACTGTGTGATTGAATACAAGCAATATATAGGGTCTATATGAAATGCACGAGCAATCCCTTTGTAGAAAAAGTTCGCTTGGAGATTGACTTAACTGTCAGACAAGTACAATGATTTAGTTTCATCCGATGAGTGTAGAAAAATGAAAAGAAGATTGCCATCAAACCAGCAGCCACTAGTATAAGACCGTTTGCACAATCGCAGAAAGATGCTCTCTGGGAAAATTAACCAGTATACAAACTGAAATTAGGTAGGATAAAATCCAACGGTTTTAACAAACTAATCAGGTTGAAATTACTTCAAAAACGGTTGCATAGTTTTAGTTTAGAGCAAATAGTTAAACGGAATAGGAACACGAATAAATTGCGATAAAAAAGAATTGAACATGCTAACTTGTAATTGTAGAGAGGAACAGGTTTTATTCGAACATTTCATTATTCGCTTAGCATAGTCGATCGCCCGTTAGTAAATAGTCGCATTTGTCATATGTAACTGGCTGTAAATACGGATTAGATTCAACTAAACGCTTTTCACAATCCAACTAGAAATGGCAGTCAGAACCTGATTGAAAAGTTTTAGTTTCATCCGGTGGCGGACAAAAAAGACAAACGAATTATTCTAACTATTTAAAAAACACGAATATGGAAATAAAATTGACCGGTTTGCACATTTTCACTTGTTAAATGCAAATGAGAAACTATCACCTGCATTATCAAGTAAAAATGTGCAAATCGTTCTAATTTATCTGTATCCATTCGCGTTTTTTTACATTGCAGTCACGACACTTAACACAACAGAAGCACGTCGCTGTTATCATACCTAATTGGGTCTAAAACACGCACGAACTGAGAACAAAAAATTGAACGGATTTTAAGTTTTGACTTGAAATTGCATTCAGATACTCCCCACAGAGTTTCAGTTTATTGAGGTTAGCAACATCGAAATTATGTCATATTTATTTCTGCTTGTTGTTCAGGTTACCTCGTTGTTACCATACCTAATTGGTTCCAAAACACGAACGAACCAAGATAAAATTAAAGGGTTTGCACCAGCCAACTTGGATTTGCAGTGAGAAAACGTTTGCAAAGTTTCAGATTGTTCAAGTTAGCAAAACGGAAATGACAGGCGAACGTCATACTTATTTTCCATAATCACCTTCGTATGCCAGCTTGAGCAATTTCCTGTTTTCAAAGGGTCGTGATTCTTTCACTGTTGTTTAACATGGCTGCATATATTCAAGCAGAATCTGACGTAAAATCAATTTGCAGTATGTTGATTGAGAAATTTGTTAAACAGATGTTAGTTTAGTTGTAATTGAGTTGCTATAATTGAAAATGTTGGTCTTGCATTCACTATGTGGTTTAATAAGCATGATGTAACTGAATCGAGTAGAGTTTTAAAAAAATATTTTTTCAGTTTTGCTTGAAAACAAGCTGGATACTCATTGGTTGTATGTTTTTATTTATTGAAACACTGTGTATTTTTTAAATTTACAATCGCATTTTATAACGCAATTTTCTTTCAATTTTAAATGTCATCATAGATTTGCTCGGTAACACTTAAAAGTAATGCACAGGTACAGAAAACAGCTACTAAAACAATACTGTTGCTTTTAAACATCGCGTTTCTTTTTTTAATTTAAACGGGAGCGCAATTTTCTACCACATATTATTGTTGTACGACTTGCTGATACTTTAAACAGTTTTATTCACCGTATTATGTACGTCTATTTATAAATAATTCGGTTCTATAGTGGCTTTATAGATGTCATATCCTGTTTTTTATAGAGTCATGCGTCATCCATCTTTCTTCCTTATTCCTGTATCGTAATGTGCTTAAGGTATCAGGCAATCGATTAGTGCTTGCTGATAAGTCTGTGTATGTTATTCTTTAGAGTTAATATACAGTACTTGTTAGACAATAGCCCACAGAGTAAGGAAAAGTTTTTTAAATACCAGCAAAAAAATGTTGTACCACACAGACATAACTCATTACGTTTCTCAGCAGAGAAATTAATATTAACTAATGGTAACACAAATTGTGATATTAAACCACACAGACATTGCTGCAATATTTTTTTTTTGCTTTTCTACAAGATTTTTCGTGGTTGCGATGACCCATAGTATAATATAGCTGACTTCCATTGTCTTTTTGGGGTTGCATCCTGGATTTAATGAGTCATTTGCCGTCAATCATTATTCGTTTTTCATAAAAGAGTTAGGATCAAAATCATAGGGCAATATACTGCAGTTGGTCGCCGATTCGTTAGCGTTTTGTAAATCGTAGTTGAAGTGACAACAAAGGTCGTTGTTTATGTGTTTCTTTGTGTCAAATATGTATGTAAAAATAATAATAATATAATTTTACCTTTACATCGAACCTTAGATCAAGTGCGTTATTGTTATTTCTACGTCGAAGTTTAAAAATCTGTAATTTTGGGTTGGAGGATGTGCGGTTAGAACAAGCAGAGGGGAACAAAACAAGGCTTTGACGACGTTTATAGGGCTCGCAATATAGCCAAGTAGCAATCGAAATAAAAAACTGGAAGAATGAAAACACAGACGAATGCAGTTTATCGCATAACCAATATTTTAACATAAGTATGCGATTAACCTTATTTTGCAAATGATCGGACGACTTTCCCAACAAGTAATATACTTGGCTACTAACCTTAATAATATGCACCATATGATTAACACTCTCTTGTAACCTTAGGGTACTTATTTGTAATGCAACCAAAATTATTTGTTGTAATTGTTGTAAAAATTTGAGGGTTTGAACAAAATTTTGTTGATGTCATATCACCGTAAAAAGTTACTTGTGTTATACTTGACAAGTGCGTGAAGGAAACAATATCCTAATCATCCTGATCTAAACTCTAATGTAGTTTTAAACATCACAGAAACATATATTTGAGTATTAAGTTCAAATGCATACTTTACCGCATTACAAAGCAGTTTCAGTTGAGTTATAGAATACCTTTATTCTTGAGACAATAGTGATAAATTATAGGTTGCATTATCGCATTCGCATGCCCGCTTGAGTAATTTCCTGTTTTCAAAGGGTCATGAGTCTTTTACCATTGTTAAATATTGCTGCATATATTCAAGCAGAAACTGTCTTAAAATCGATTTGCAGGAGGATGATAGAGAAAATTGTTGAATAAAAGTATCTTACAATTGCAAACGTCGGCATTGCTTGAAGTAATGTACTTAAAAGTAATGTACAGGTACAAAAACACTGCGTTATTCATCTTTCTTCCTTATTCCTGAATCGGAATGGGCTCAAAGTTTCACACAATCGGTTAAAGCTTGCTGATTTGTTGTTACGTAACAGAACTAGCAAGCACCAACTTGTGTCTATGAAGATTAAATGTGTATAGGTGACACGAATTCACACGAACGCAAAGTTCCCTCATATAACTTACCATGATCCAAAGGATTACTGCGTCAACAAACTAGTCGGTAATTTTTGCGCCATGGCGTAGAAACTGAAAGATCGGGTACTTGTGTAAATTTGGTGTTAAATTAGGAAGTAACTGTGTCTAGTGCGCCAGAATCCGTTTCAACTGCAAAAGAATGCAACAAAGTCGCCATAGTGAGACGCATCATGAATAGGTTTGCCCTACGCCCCGGTTTAGCGTGGTGAGTCCCGAATTTAAATCTCTGTCCCAGTGTTTAGCCCGGAATGGATGTCACGCCCTGTTTTCATCCATCTTTCTTCCTTATTCCTGTATCTTTATGTGTTTAAAGTATCAGGCAATCGGTTGGCGTTTGCTGATTTGGTGTTACTTAACAGAACTAGCAAGTACAAACGTATGTCTATGTCAATTCAGATGGGTGTTTTTCTCTAGACTCAAGAAACGGTATTAATTGGGCACTTGCCACGGATTTGGGTTAACTATTTGTAAAGGTCTGCAACAAAACATTTTGACCACACAGATATAACTGCTTCCTATTGAGCTTTTTTTGGCTGAGATAACACATAGTATCCTATAGCTGACTTCAATTGTGCTTTAAGGGTTGCTTCCTGACTTTAAAGATTCATTTGCCGCCAATCATTGTTCGTTTTTCAAGAAAGAGTTAGGTTTGAAAGCGTAGTGAAATACAAAAGTGCAGTTGGTCGACGATTTGTCAGCATTTTGCAAATCTTACTTAAACTGACGACAAATGTTTATGTATTTCGTTGTGTCAAAAATGTGTGTAATAAAGTTTTTAACCCACTTTTAACGAGCTTTATTTTTGTATTGTCATCTTCAAAATGTAAAATTAAAATATATTGATAGAAAATGCCATTAGGTATAAGGAAGTGTAGTTAACTAAGGTTTTGGTAGCTAATACAAGGCTGTGACGACGTTTATAAGACATGCAGTATCAAATTGATTGTCACTAAACATGTCAGAAAGCAATCAAGATCAAAAAAAGCTGTCAGTTAAAAACACAGACCAAGCCGGTTTATATTGTAGTAATTGTTTGGTCTACTGATTTGGCTGCTGTCCTTTTTAATGGATAGCATAATAATAACATTTTCTTGCAAACTTAGTGTGGTAGCTTGTAATTAAATCAACCCTCATTTGGTTGCAATCTCTGAGAAAGTTTGAGAATTGGTAAAGTTTGTTTGTTCATCCAAAGTGGACCGCGGTTACGATTTAGTGATATTTAACGATTTTTTCTCGGTATCATACGCTTATTGTAGGTGTTTCGGTGATTAATAAGATTCTATATTGGCTTTATGATGTCACTTCCTGTTTTCATAGAGCCATGCGTCATCCATCTTTCGTCCTTATTCTGTATCTTGAGCTCATAGTATGGGGCAATCGGTGAAAGATTTTTTCACAGCGGGCCGGGTAATTAATAATCATGCGGGAGGACAACATGGCTCAAAAGCCCTCACGCTACTTTGGAACTCGCGAGGCATTTTTAATAGGGCCACCAAGGGCTTATGGATATTCCACAATCTTGTTTGAGGTCAAATAGTGCCGCTGTTAAATTGTTAAATAATGAAGAATGTAAAAGTGTTTCAACTACAAACTAATGCTCTTTTATTCTATTATCAGCAACAAAAGAAAGACAACTGTATAATTACTATTATTTTGATCTTGTCTGTGATGTGACAACCCGCTTTTGGATCATATTTACGCGTTGTAATCCTGTTGGAATCCATTCCACAGGTTTGCGCAAACTTTAACGTATTACGTTGCAAAATGTTCTATACGTTTCGTTAAGCCAGAAATACCTTCGCCGGCCGGGTAAAATAAAGCAGAGCGCCGGACCGGGCGCGCGGGCCGTAGTGTGGTAACCTGTGGGTTAAAGCATGTTCATTTTCTCTTTCTCAACCGAACTAGCAACCACAGTCGTATGTCTAGTTCGATTTAGATGTGTATAGGTAATGCGAATATTCATATGTACGCATAAACATAACTTAGCATTCGTCCAACATATGGCCCGTGAAACAGTTTTGTTGTACGTCGAAAACCGAACGCTTCGAACACAAAGATATTTTTTGTTTCTAATTTATTGAAATGGAATAATGAAACAACACAAAATACTGTAAAATCCTCTAGTGTGGTATTGTCATTTGTAGTAAGGAGTTTCTGCTCCAACAAACTAGTCGGTCATTTTCGGGCCTTGGAGTAGAAACTGAAAATTCATAAACGGCTGCTACTTGCATAAATTTTTTGTTCAAGCTACTGTGTCAAGTACGCCACAGAACCGTTTCAGCTACTAAAGAATACAACAAAATCGCCATTATGAGACGCATCATGAATAGCTATGTGCACCCTTCCGAAATGGTGCAAATTAGGAAAATAGTCAGATGAGCAAGCGTGTATTATCAATAGTTAGTGCGTCAGAGAAGTTACCGAACAAAATTACTCTAAACTTGGTCTTACAGTTTATAATTGATACGATCAATTCATGCAGTGCATTCCGATATTCAAAACACACTTTCCAAAAGTGATTCACTTATCCGTGTTGCTTTAATAGAATATATTTGTATTTTTGCGCTTTGTTGTTATTTTTTAACTGGTTGTTTTCCTTCCCATCATAACTCTCTCTTTTTTGACTCTACAGAGATTAATAAGGTTCTATATTTACGTTTTTATCGAAGGCGCTTCCTGGTTTCGAACAGTCGCGCACCTTCGTTTTTCTTAGCGATGATCAGATTCTTCGAAAGACTTGGACAGGTTTTTAATAGTGCGCTTGTGGACGATGTGTAGAAGAGAAAAGTGGCTAAATGTGCGCAAATTAGTAAACTTAAACTGCACGTTATGTCTATGTTTATAAAAAGTCACTAAGCTTCCAATGCACAATCTAGTGTTAAAATTTCAGAACAAGAAGCTTGCTTACACAATTAAGACAGAAGTAAGGAAATAAGTAGCGGCAAAAAACAAGTCGTTCCTCGACATTTTGAACAAAATGAAGTGGTCTAATATATCATATATTGTGTGCATTTTTGCAAACGTGCGTGGGCAGATTATGAGAGACAGTTTTGTTCCAAGAAGAAAAAATAAAAAGCACACTAACGTAACGTAGCACAACTATGATAAAAAATTGACACAACAGTGTAAGAAAATATATATAACTGTGCTTCAATACAACAATCAATGCATGTTTTATGCACACATAATTTTAGTAAACTAGTTAGTTGCGATTAAACAGTTTGTTCCTCTTTCTGCTGAGCATGTGAAAACAAATTTATTTTGTTGCAATCGTTAAAAAAATTGAAAAGAATTTGGTTGGTACCATACCATCGCCAAAATCTCATTTATTATACTTGAGAAGTGTGTGAAGTGAAAATAAACCTTTTGCTAGAATGTTTATATGCGACTCACGCGAGCCATTGTAAAAGCTGTACGGTGAAAGCTGTACGGTGTAAATTATCTTATTTAAATCTATACTTTGACGCAGTCCAGACATCACAAAACATGTCTTAGTGTATGAGCAATATTAATGTCAAAAGCATGCTTTGTTTTATTTTAAAGCAGTTTATTTTGAATTATAGCAAACCTTTATTCTTGAACCAATAATAATAATCAATCGGGTTACTTAATAAGGTTCTATAGTTACGTTTTGAAAAGCGTTTCCTGGTTTCGAAAAGTAGCGCGCCTTCATCGTTTTCTATTCCTGCACTTGCGTAGTATATTTAAAATTAAAACGCTTCTTAATTCGTTACGTGTGGAATAGATGGCCCTCGAAAATTGTGCAAACAGTGTAATATGAATATTAAGTAAGTCAGAGCTGTTACGGAGCAAAATTGCTGTAAACTTGGACTTGCTTTGTTTTACTGATACGACTAATTCATGTAGTGCATTTCGTTATTCAAAATACACTTTTCAAAATGGTTCCACTTACAAGTGTTGCTTCAATGCAATACAAACAATTTCTTAAACTGGTTGTTTTCCTTCCCATCATTACTCAGTCCTTGATAAGTCTACAGCGTCTAACAAGTTTCTATATTTATTTATTTATTTATTTATTTTCGTTTTCATCAAAGGCGCAACCAATAGTGATCAATTAGCTTCCATAATCACATTCGCGTGCCTTCTTGAGTATTTTCCACCTTGAGTAGCACTTCCTGGTTTCGAAGAGCTGCGCGCCTTATTCGTTTTTTAATGATCAGTTTATTTGCGAGGGACTTGGACAGGGTTTTAAGCGGTTAAATGGGCGCAAATTAGTGACCTCAAAGTGCACGTTATGTATATTCTTTGCAAAAGTCTCTAAGACGCTAATGCACAACTTATAGTATATAAGCTATTGCTGCCAGGCTAAATATTAAACACATAGAGCTCTTCTGGCAATTGTATTTTTATTCCGACATTTCGACGTCCTATAAAGGTCGTCTTCATTACGGTAAATAACACTGATTGCGCGTAGTACAGTGAACGATATAAGAGAAAACAATTAGACGCAAGCACGTCACAACGCAACAACCTAGTCTTAGGATTTTAGAACAAGAAACTTGTATACACAAGTTAAGCAAATGTAAGGGAATAAGTAGTTGCAAAAAAAGAAGTCGTTCCTCGATATTTTGAAGGAAATGAAGCAGTCTAATGTATTAAATATTGTGTGTATTTTTACAAATGTGCATAGACATATAATGAGAGACGGTTTTGCATTGTTCCAAGAAAAAAGACTAAAAATTAACGAAAATAACCATATTAACATAATCATATGTGGCTTTAATCTTGTACACAATTTACAGTTTAGATACAGTACTTGTTAGACAATAGCCCACAGAGTAAGGAAAAGTTTTTGAAAAGCCCGCCAAAAATGTTGTACCACACAGACATAATTCACTATGTTTCTTAGCAGAGAAATTAATATTAACTGACGGTAACACAAATTGTGATATTAAACCACACAGACATTGCTGCAATATTAAATTGTTTGTTTTTCTCTGCTTTGCAATAAGACTTTTCGTGGCTGCGATGAACCATAGTACCATATAGCTAACTTCCATTGTCTTTTTGGGGTTGCATCCTGGATTTAATGAGTCATCAATCATTATTCGTTTTTCATAAAAGAGTTAGGATCAAAAGCATCGGTCAATATACTGCAGTTGTTCGATGATTCGTTAGCATTTTGTAAATCTTAGTTGCAGTGACGACAACTGTCGATGTTTATGTGTTTCTTTGTGTCAAATATGTATTATTATAAAGAATAATAACATAAGAATACCTTTAGATCGAACCTTAGATCAAGTGTGTTATTGTTATTTCTACGTCGAAGTTTAAAAATCAAATCTATTTAGTAATATTGGGTTAGAGGATGTGCGGTTAGAACAAGCAGAGGGGACTAAAACAAGGCTTTGACGACGTTTATAGGGCTCGCAATACAGCCAAGTAGCAATCGAAAATAAAAAGCTGGAAAAATGAAAACAAAGACGAATTCAATTTATCGCATAACCAATATTTAAACATAAGTATGCGATGAACCTTATTTTGCCAATGATCGGACGACTATCCCAACAAGTGATATACTACGCGCTCACAAATCTAGTGTCGTTAAATACCTATGTGATTTTCCTTCGTGTGATTTTTGACGATTCACGCATTTTTTCTGCTTTGCAATTACCCGAGTCATTCATTTAACCGGTTCGGTGTTAATAATACTTTAGAAGGATGTTGATGAGACATAAATTTGAAAACCTGGGCTAAGTTTAATGTTCTGTAACAACGTGTAGTAAATGTTTGCGCTACTGTAAACTTAACGACATTATCTGCAGTTGACGAGTGTTGATCGAGAATTTGCCGTGGTTATGTGACGTAGCTACTGTCCTTAATAATGAGTAGCATATGATTAACACTCTCTTGTAACCTTAGGGTACTTACTTGTAATGCAACCAAAATCGTTTGTTGTTATTGTTGTAAAAATTTTAGGGTTTGAACATAACTTTGTTGATGTCATATCACCGTAAAAAGTTACATGTGTTGTACTTGACAAGTGCGTGAAGGAAACAAAAAGTAATGTACAGTTTTAGCTACACTGTTGTTCATGTTGGTGAGTCGTTGCGAAAGGTATAAGTCTTTAGAATGCTGTTTTTGCAATAGTGAAAATTTTATCCTAACCATCCTGATCTAAACTTTAATGTAGTTTTAAACATCACAGAAACATGTATATGCAGTGCCATTATAACACAATTGGCTTACAATGGCAAACGTCGGCATTGCTCGCTTGTAATTAAAAGTAATGTACAGGTACAAAAACACTGCTATTAAACAGGTACAAAAACACTGCGTTATTCATCTTTTTTCCTTATTCCTGGATCGTAATGTGCTCAAAATTTCACACAATCGGTTAAAGCTTGCTGATTTGTTGTTCCGTAACAGAACTAGCAAGCACAAACATGTGTCTATGTCGATTTAGATGTGTATAGGTGACACGAATTCACATGATCGCAAAATTCCCTCATATAACTTACCATGATCCAAGGGATTACTGCGTCAACAACCTAGTCAGTTATTTTTGCGCCATGGCGTAGAAACTGAAAGATCGAGAACGGCTGCTACTTGTGTAAATTAGGTGTTCAAGTAACTGGGTCTAGTGCGCCAGAATCCGTTTCAGCTGGAAAAGAATGCAACAAAATCGCCATAGTGAGACGCATCATAAATAGGTTTGCCCTAGGCCCCGGTTTAGCGTGGTGAGTCCCGGATTTAAATCTCTGTCCCAGTGTCCAGCCCGGAATAGATGTCACGTCCTGTATCATAGAGCCATGGGTAATCCATCATTCTTCGTTATTCCTGTATCTTTATGTGCCCAAAGTATCAGGCAATCGGTTGGCGTTTGCTGATATGGTATTACTTAACAGAACTAGCAAGTACAAACGTATGTCTGTGTCATTTCAGATGGGTGTTTTTTCTCTAGACTCAAGAAACGGTATTAATTAGGCACTTGCCGCAGATTGGGTTAATTATTTGCAAAGGTCTGCAATAAAAAAATTTGACCACGCAGATATGACTGCTTCCCATTGAGCTTTTGTTGGCTGAGATGACACTTAGTATCCTATAGCTGACTTCAATTGTGTTTTAGGGGTTGTTTCCTGACTTTAATGAGTCATTTGCCGTCAATCATTGTTCGTTTTCATGAAAGGGTTAGGATCGAAAGCTTAATGAAATACAAAGTGCAGTTGGTCGACGATTTGTCGGCATTTTGTAAACTTATTTGAAGTGACGACAAATGTCGATGTTATGGTATATCTTTGTGTCAAAAATGTATGTAATAAAGTTTTTAACCCACTTTAAACAAGCTTTATTTTTGTATTGTCATCTTCAAAATGTAAAATTCCAATATATTCATAGAAAATGACATTAGGTATAAGGAAGTGTAGTTAACTAAGGTTTTGGTAGCTAATAAAAGGCTTTGACGACGTTTATAAGGCATGCAGTATAAAATTGATTGTCACTAAACATGTCAGAAAGCAATCAAGATTAAAAAGCAGTCAGTCAAAAACACAGCCCAAGCCGGTTTATATTCTAGTAATTATTTGGTCTACTGATTTGGCTGCTGTCCTTATTAGTGGATAGCATAATAATAACATTTTCATGTAAACTTTGTGTAGTAGCTTGTAATTAAATTAAACTCATTTGGTTGCAATCTCTGAGAAAGTTTGAGAAAATGAAAAGTTTAAGAAAATGAAAGATTGAGAAAATCAAAATGAGCGCAATTAACCGTATATTATTTTTACGATTCACTGACATTAAAATTGTTTTTCACTTGATACTAACGTTTATTGTAGTACTATCGGTAATGACTAAAGTTCTATATTGGCTTGAGGCAATAGTGAACAATTAGGTTCCATACTCGCCTTCGCATGCCTTCTTGAGCAATTTCCTGTGTTCAAAAGTTCATTAGTCTTATACAATTGTTAAATATTGCTGCGTATATTCAAGCAGAAACTGACGTAAAATCCAGTTACAGCATGTTGACTGAGAAATTTATAGAACAGAAGTGAGTATAATTGTAATTGAATTGCCATATTCGAAAATTAAGGTCTTGCATTCACTGTGTGTCTCAAAAAATATCGTATTTTAACCGAAGTTTTATTTTAGTTTTGAATAAAACAAATGATATTTTTCGGTTTTATGTTTTCATTAACTGAAGTACGATGTATTTTTTATAATTGCAGCGCCATTATATTGTCTTTTAATTGCAAATGACAGCACAGATTTGCTCGGTTACATTCAAAAGTAATGTATAGGTGCAAACAAACTGCTATTACAAAATACAGTTGAGTTTGAACATCACGTTTGTTTCTTTATTCAAAGTGGAGCGCAATTTTCTACCACACATTATTGTTGTACGTTTTTTTGATAATTAAAGCAATTTTTTCACCGTTTTGTATGCGTCCATTCTAGTAGTTTCGGTAATTAATAAGGTTCCATATTGGCTTTATGGATGTCACTTCCTCTTTTAGAGCCATGCATCATCCATCTTTCTTCCATATTCCTGTATCTTTATGAGCTCAAAGTATCAGGGAATCGGTTAAATTTTTTTGATTTGTTGTTCCTTAACAGAACTTTTGTCTATGTCGATTTAGATTTTTTAGAGCGTATAGGTTATACGAATTCACATGTAGACAAAAATATGTCACATACTTAACGTGGTCCAACAGATGGCCCGCGAAACAGCTTTTTTCACAGCGAAAAACGGACGTTTTGTAGACAACCGGAATTACTTTTTCAATTAATACAAATAGGAAAGTCAGACAACACAAAATACTGTAAAGTTTAGTGGGTGAGTTTATTTGATTTATCTAGTGTGTTTTTGCGCCAACAAACAAGTCGGTCATTTTTGCGCAATGGCGTAGAAACAGAATGATCGGGAACGGCTGCTACTTGCATCTATTTGTTGTTCAAGCTACTGTGTCTAGTGGGCCAGAATCCGTTCCAGCTACAAAAGAATACAACAAAATCGCCATTATGAGACGCATCGTGAATTTAATTATTTCCTATGATTGATCTAAAAACTAAAAGTCAAAGCCAACTTGAAAACAATGCTTACACAACAACCAACATTTACGGTTATACGAACTCATTAAGAAAAGAAGCACCTTGGCCATAAATGTTGCTTTATTGGCGAAGTCCTTATTATCAAAAAAAAAACTTTTCTAAGCCTATGTTCCAAGCTAAACAATACCTAATAATGAATTTTGTATTAGTCCGTTTTTTTTCTCTACTGCCTAGAATCAGTATTCATTAGACAACGGCCGCGAAATAGGTTAAACCTTTTTGGCACCCGCAACAAAAATTTCGCCGAACAGGTATAACTTATTACTTTATGTAGCATATTAATTGCTTATGGTAACACAAATTGTGAGACTTTTCATATAATGGAGTTGCGATTCGCTGCAATATTAAAATATTCTGTCCTGCTATCCAATAAGCCCATTTATGGCTGATATGACACATAGCATCCTATAGTTAACTTCGATTGTCTTTCAGGGGTTGCTTCCTGGATTTGTTGAGTCATTTGACGTTAATCATTATTCGTTGTTCATGAAAGAGTTAGGATCAAAAGCATAGGGCAATATAAAACTGCAGTTGGTCGACGATTTGTCAGCATTTTGATCTGGTGATGCGACTGTTAAACTGCATAGTTAGGCTAATCTTACCAACAATACTTGTATATTATGTCACAAGCAATCAAAGAAGGCAATTGTTAACACTTGTAGTCTTGTTTGTGACGCAACAAGCTGGCTTTGGATCGTTGTAATCCTATGAAACTACGTAATATCAATTCTACATAGCACTTTCGCAAGGAGTAGATTAAGTTTTGAATGTTACAAGGTTATCAATACGTTTCGGCAAACCAAAAAATGTGGTCGCGGGCCATAGTTTGGTGGCACCTGTCATAGGGGATACGAGTTCAAATGTAAATTCTGTTAACTCAGCGTGATAGAACGGATGGCCCGCGAAACAGTTTTGTTGTACGAAATAGCGGATGTCTTTTGGACCAGTGGTGGGCAACCGCGGCCCATGTATCCCGGAATGATAAACTAATTTAGTCGTTTTTATTGCAGAATATTTGTATTTTTTCAAAGGCCGGTCCGCGATAAAATTCCAGTTTCAAAAACGGTCCGCGGTGCAAAACAGGATGCCGACCCCTGTTTTATACAACCGTGATTTTTGTTTTCAATTGACTAACTTCGGTAAATTGCTCAAAACATTATACTGTAAAAGCCTCTAGCGTAAACATGACGAGGTAATGTCATATATAATGAAGATTTGGAGTAGAAACAGAAAGTATTTGAACCGCTGCTACTTGCATAAATTAGGTTTTCATTCTACTGTGTCTAGTGCGCCAGGAGCCCTTTCAGCTGCAAACAATACATCAAAATCTCCATTATGAGACGAACACAAATTCATTACTCTATAAAATCTAAAAACTAACAGTCGAATTAAGCTAACTTGAAAACGATTTTTGCCCAACTGCTTACGGATCGCCTCAACCAAAATTTTCGTGCATACGAACGTATTTTGAAGAGAAGCAACTTGACCACAGATGTTGCATTAGTGGCGAAGTCGCTATTATTAAAAACGTACGTTTTTAAACTTATTTCAAAGCTAAACTATACCTAATGAACGTGATGTTTTGATTTTTGTATTAGTATGTTTTCTCTCTCTAGACACTTTAAGTTAAATATTTTTAAGGACAACAAACAATTTCGGCGACATAGATAACTTATATTTTTTTTTTATACATATGTTTTATGTATTTTATGTAGCACATAAATTAAAACTAGTTCATAGGAACTCAAAATATGGTAATAAGCCACACAGATTATTCGATAAATTGAGTAGCCGTTTGCTGCAATATAAAAAAGTTTGTTCTGCTTTTCACTGCCGTTTTTGGGCTGCAGTATCACATGCTGTCCTATAGCTAACTTCGATTGGCTTTTAGGATTTGCATCCTGGCTATATGAGTCATTTGACGTCAATCATTGTTCGTTTTTGATGAAAGAATTAGGATCGATAGCGTAGTGAAATATGAAAGTGCAGTTTTTCGACGATTTGTCAGCTATTTAAAAATCTTATTTAAACTGATTACAAATGTCGATATTTATGTGTTTGTTTGTTTCAAAAATGTCTGTAAGAATTTTTTTAAACGCCCTTAAGACTAGCTGTATTTTTGTGTTGTCTTGTCGAAATGTAAAAATCAAATCTATTCATAGTAAATGACATTAGGTTTATGGAAAGTAATTAGAACAAGCAGAAAAGGCGAAAATAAGGCTATGACGACGTCCACAGGGCTTGCAGTTTACAATTGGTTATCAGTAAACATGTCACGGCGCAATCGAAAATAAAAAGCTGACAGTACAAAAACACAGACGAATCCAGTTTATCGCACAACCCATATTTAAACATAACTATGCGATTAACTCGATTTTGCAAATAATCTGACGACTTTCCCAACAAGTTATAGACTACGCGTTCACGAACCTAGTGTAGTTAAGTATCTAAGTGATTTTCCTCCCTGCGATTTTTGACGATTCACGGTTGATAACTGCTTTGCAATTACCCGAGTCATCCAATTAACGCTTGGTATTTTAATAGTAATTTTGAGGGATGTTGATTGCACACAAAAGTTTCATATTAAATGTTCAATAATAACGTGTAGTAAATATTTGCGTTACTGTAAACTTAAAGACATTGTCTGCAATTGACGAGTGTTGATGGAGAGTTTGCCAAGGTTATATGACTTACTGTCCTCAATAATGTGTAGTATGTATATAACATTTTCATGTGAGCTAACCCACTTTTTGTTATTAAAAAAATCATTTTGCTCCAATCATAGGGAATATTTAAGAATTTGAAAAGACCTTGATGTAATATCATCGCCGAGGTCTTCTTGTATAATACTTGTGTGAGGAAAAAAATGGTTTGGCAACACTGATAATTCTAATTGTTTTGTTGGCAACCATGATTTTCGGGCCACTTATAAAATGTGCCTACAGGCCAGCAGACCTTCAATCCGGCACTGCTCTTTGCTACTATCTGATCCTAAACTTTAACCCAGTTTTAAAAAAAACTCAGGTGTATGTCGTTCTGTTGCTGTAGTAATATTGCTTTTACAGATTCAATTTTCTGGTTTGTTTCCCGTTAACTCAACTAGCAATTTATGCCAACTTCAAAACAAATTATCCACTGCGTATTGGCATCTTGTGAAGATTCCAAAAAACTGACCTACGAACCTAAGCCTCGCATATGGCTTTGTCACATTGAAAAATGTCTTGGTTATTCCTAAACAACCGAACCACCCAAACTTGTTGCAATGATCTCTCCGCTGCAACAACCACAGTGTCACACACATTCTGCAAAAGCAGTCGCAAAAATAATCTTAGGAATGTAAACGGTTTTCGAAACAATTAAACTAATATAAGTCAATCCACAAAGTTGGAAAAGCCCACTAACGAACTGATTTGTTTATAGCACTAACGAACTGATTAGAAATGACAAATAGTACACTAAAAATATCCGTAACTCGACATAAATTGACAATTTAACTATTTTCAACAAACTGTGTTTAAATTAATTAATTAATAATCTGTTATTTTGAGCAGTTTAGGAAACATTGTGTGGTGATTTGTAACTGAAACATCAACAAGAATAACAGCACTGCCAACAGGAAGGTGAGTGACTTATTGAACATGATGACAGCATGATGTAGTCATGTTATTCCTGTAAATCTGTGATATAAGTGACTAGTGAACAGATACATTGTTCACAACGTGGGCTAATGTTTGTTTATTTGTTTAGAAATCTCTTCATGATGTTTGTTGTTGCAATCTTCATATTGTTTTTTGCACCACCTACATACTCTCAGAGTAAGTTTGCATAAAATCAACATATTTTGGACAATAACTTTTAATTGATCAGTTTAATCAATTTTTCAAAATGATAAAGTAAAACAAAACGTATCGTATCGTTTTCTTTGGCCACGTGTGTTTAATTGCTTTGTTTGCCCTTAGTGTCCAGCCATTTGCAAGTCTCTCAAAATCCGTATTTTAAAAATTGACTTGTGTATGGATCAATGTGCATATACTAAGTAATTATGGTGATAATGTTTTTTATAACACCATGGAAAATATTATGTTATTGTATTCTTTATGCTATATAGATGCTATATCCTATATAAGTGTTGTTTATACAGTTACCGCAGTCGGCCAAACACCTTTGCCACCAGAATTCACGTCAGTCGAAAATTTGCCTAATACCGATAGGTAGTGCAAAGAGCTGAAGTATAAAAACAGATGTCAAATTGACCGAATGGTCTAGCGCGCCTGCCACATCTACATTCATAAAAAACCTTCATCGGGATTCGTCCCCGGGAGTGTCCTGGGTTTGAACCCCGTGAAAAAAAAAACAGGTTTCTGGTTTCTGTAAAAATCAGGACGCTCCCGGGGACGAATCCCGATCAAGGTTTTTTATGACTGTATGTGGGTCAGGCGCGCGAGACCATTCAGAAAAAAGAAAAAAACAGGTTTAGTGTTAGAAACTAATTTAGTAGGTTTTAAGATAAAAAAATTCAATTGTTTTTTACAAGTTCTTACAATTGTTTGAAACAAAACCCTATCTTAAACCAAATAGACCTAACCTTCAGTATTTTAACAGAAATATATTATTAAATAGACTCAAGTGCTCTTTGTGCCACCTATAGTGTTAAGCAAACTATCTGCTCTCGTGTGGTATGACGTCTTGTCACGCACTCGATTTATTTACTTTACAACAACATAGCTGTTTCTTCGCAACGTGCTGACATTTTATATGAAAACATTTTTACCAGTTTACATAGAATTTTAAACTAGTCAATCAAATGCTTACTTACTAACAACATTTGCACATTTCTTTTATCTTTTTACAAAAAATAAGAAAACTGGTTGTCACTGTGATGGTAGTTTGTAATACAACGTCAACAATTCATGATCATGTTTGCGTTTGTTACAGGGTTCAAATGCGAAGATGGTCAACAAACTTTAAGTTCCTGGGGTTTTTGTAATGGAAATCAGGACTGCCATGACGGAAGTGATGAGAAAGAAGTCAAATTTTCCACCTACCCTGAAAACTTAACATCAACCTACATCAGGTATACATTACATTTTTTTGTTTTGCATTAAAAAAATTTAAGTGACGAAACAACAAAAGTTTTGTTTCATATTTATAATGTCAATCATTTTGAAATCTATTGATTGTCTTCAAATTTTGAGTTTTTGCTCAATACAATTTACAAGTGAGTCGATAACATGGAAAGTATACCAACAAGGACAGTTTTGAATGATATTAGAAAACTAAACTTCGTGTGTTAATTATAACCCAATCTGTTCATTATCTTCACATCATATGTTTCAAACCACTACTCTAAAAAGCCTCTTTGATTCCTTGAACACCAGTCCTGCACAATAGTTATGTTTGAAGTGAATAAAAAGGATTATATTTGTATTCAATGTTAAAAAATATTTTTTATTAATGTTAAGGATTTTGTTAGTAATCATATTCAATAATTGGACATTTGTCACATCAAATTCATAATATTTAATATTTACAGCTGCGACAACACGCTTAACAGTGTGAGTAAAGTGTGCGCACTACGAAGACTAGAATACTGCAAGGGTGACATTCCATGTCGGAATAAAACTCTTTGTGACGGCATATGTCCCTCCCTCTTCCCATGTCCGAATTCAATTTGTTGGAAGCGTTCGACTGTGTGTGATGGCGATCCATGTAACAACTGCCCTTCGCTGCACCGAGCAAACGGACACGGCTTCAAGTGTGTCCGAAACGGCAAAACGTGTACGTTACCTCAGCAGTTGTTGTTTGATACAATCCAGGATTGCGACGATTCAGCTGATTTCTGCTTTACATCGGTTGATGAGAAACTAAATGAAGATTCCAGGTATCTTTAAATAATAGCAAAACCAAGTGATTCAAACAGGATTTTTAACTGTTTCCTTTCTTTTGCAGAGATATTCGCGGTTTCCCGTCTGTCACCTTTAATCACAGTTTGTGCTTCCAGTGCATAAACGACCACATGATAATTTCAAGGTCAAGTGTGTGTGATGACGTCATTGATTGTCCTGATAAGAGTGATGAGTGTCTTTGTGAAACGACCCAAGTGAAGAATTGTGGAAAGTTGTCAATGTACGTGTGAACACAGTTTTTTTAAGTCGCAAATCATGAACTTTCTTTGAATACCTTTGTTTAATACGTGAACAAAGTAGATTGTTTTGGTAAATAATGTGAATATGTTTAGTGGTAATGAGAGTGTGGAGGCCGATTGCTCAAACTCAACAACAACCGACACCATTCTTAAAGGCAGATGGACTTGTTTTGGAACCGTATGTATATAAGTTGTGTTACATTGTTTTATGCTCTGATTGTAGATGCTAATCTATCCACTTGAATGCAGTACATGATGAATCAGTGGTTATGTAGTAGAATCAGTGGTTATGTAGAAGCATGCGTGGATGTTATAAAACGAAATAAAGTGGTCTAAACAGTTTTCTCCCTTTTTTGTAGACATAATCCTGGTATTGGATATTTAGCAATGAAAAACGAAAAAAACAGTAACATAAACAAAATAGTTAACGACCGAAGAAAAAGTATTGTTTTCGTTTTTAAACTTATTCTGGGCCGTGGATTCAAATCTATCTGCTTTATTGCGACAGACAAACATAATGAGTGGGACAATTTAGTTGGTACTCGCCACGCAATGTAAATAATCGCACTAAACAATACATAACTGTCACGGTTGATGCTTCAGAGTTTCAATCTCGCCACAAACAAATGTTGACATTGCTACAAGATAATAAAATTTACGATGCTGGTAGAAAATTTGCAAATGTAAAATTGATTAATTTGTCCCAATCTGATAAAGATTAATCTCAAAAAATGTTGTTCATGGTTTAAAAATTACTAATACGCACTGATTTCGTACCAAATATTTAAACAAGCAATCTAGATTTTACACTGGTGACTAGGGTTTTAAATCTCACACTTAAATTGCTACAACTTTATTAAACATTTTGTTTACTTATTAGACTGAGTTTTAAAAGTTTTAATTTTTCGTTTCGTTGCTTTTGATGAAGTTTTAGTTTCATAATAAAGTCGAGCCGAGCTTTTTTCATTTTATTGAAACGGGTGTGCCGACAACTGGGTGTCTTCCCCAACTTAATTCGACCACGACATCACACTAGGCCACATGGCTGTAGTAACTTTACCTTTGTTGTTATAATTTTTAATACTCATTCGTGTTTTGTTTTAACGAATTTACCGCATTTTAACTACGTACTCCTCTCGATGAAGAACCGACATTTTATAATAAATATATCTTTTATGCTTCCATTGTTCGCGTCAAATCATAGTAAAACTCATAGTCACTGTTTGTACAAGCTTGTTTGTCACAACATAAGTAAGAAAACAAGTCTGTGCTGATTTCATTGACCAAATTGTTTTGCATGTTTTGATCGGAAGGGATGGTATCCAAACACCGAACTGTTGTGCGACGGGAAAAGAGATTGTTCATCTGGTGTTAACTACGGTGGTCGAGACTTCAATCACGATGAGGATCCCCGTCTTTGCAAAGGTTTTAAGTATTGCCCAACACCTAATGGACTTTTTCACATCCTTCAAGCTCAAGTTTGCGATGGCGTCATCCACTGTCAAGATGGAAGTGACGAAACTGTATCCGATATTCCAAAAAATTATCTTTCAAAAGTTTGCGACGGTTTTGTCCACTGCAAAGACAAGAGTGACGAACAACCCAGAAATTGTACAAAGCAGGACAGATTCTATTGCTCAGCGTTAAATGGAGCTAGGGTATGCTGTTTTACAAGGTTATGATTTTTGTTGCAACATAATTTTTTTTTTCAGGTTTCCATTAGCAACGCAGAGGTTTGTGATTTCACTATAAACTGCGATGATGGAAGTGACGAAAAAAACTGTACGAATGACGGAAGGTTCTATTGCGAAAGCAAACAGCCACTTTTTGTCAAAAAGGAAAAAGTATTACTACATTTAATGACTACTGGGTCATACGAGTTTCAAACTTAAAAAATGTTGCAAACCAACAGAAATTCAATGGATTTGGAGATTGTTCTGACTGGAGCGACGAATGTCCATCAAAGTCGACTAGAACAGATGAGAACATTTTCTCCTCGCGTTACGAGCTGATCGCTAATCCACTGTTACGAGCTGTTGTGTGGATCATGGGCTTTCTTGCAATTTATGGAAATTTGGTATGTTTAGACTTGTTCTACTTATACCCCATTGAATGAAAAATAATAATAACACAAGAAGTATTACGTTTAAATTTGCAATTATATCACAGGTCGTCATGGTTACGGAAGCAAAAACTTTGATGACAACAGAATCACAAAGAGTAGTATTTCGCACCAACCATCTTCTTGTCCTCAATCTTTCTTTTTCTGACTTGCTCATGGGAGTTTATCTGTTCATGCTGGGCGCAGCTGGTGTTCACTACTCTGGAAAATACTGCGCCAATGATCTTGTTTGGAGGTCAAGTGGAAGTTGCACTGCAATGGGAATATTGGTTTTGCTTTCCAGCGAAACATCAGTATTTACAATGGTTCTATTGACATCATTTCGACTCTATGCTGTAAAATACGTGAGTACTTTAGTGGTGTACATGCAGATCCTTGCTTTGTCAAACAATAAACATTTTTTTTAGCCTTTCAACGCATCTCTAGACCCGAAGCTTAAAGTTGTCATCCTTGCCATTCTATTGTCGTGGTCAATTTCATTCACTCTGGCATTTATTCCTCTCACATCCCAATTCCAACATTTGTTTGAAACCAAAGCGTGGATGAAGGAAAACCCGTTTTTCCAAAGTGCTGCAGTGGACTTTTCAAGTAAGATTTTGTACATTTATTCAAATCATAGTTATTGATTGGTTCGATTGAAAATGTTTTATTTTGTGCAGGCATGGAGAATTTCATTGCGCAGTTTGTAGATTTTCAACACAATTTTACTCTCAACGATTCCCAGCAGTATGAAACTGCACTTGCAAAACTAGAAAATGCTTATTCCTGGACGGATTTTGAGGATGTTCTCAAAGATTATAACTACACTGAAATGTTTGACATTGCAGGATATTTCGGGTATGTTGCTGCAAGTAGTAATGGTTATAAAATATTGAGTGTTTTAATACCTTAATATGTTTCCTAGATACTACAGTACCAACAGCGTTTGCATCAGCAAACTTTACGTGAAACCAACAGACAAGGCTTGGGCATATTCACTTGGTATCATCATATTCAACTTCTTGGCTTTTTTATTTGTGGCAGTGACGTACATTTGGATTTACAAAAAGTCAACGTCCATTGGCGGGAAAGTGAATGAGAGGGTGAGAAACCCAATACCGGAAAAACAAAACCAAGGTGAACGCAATAAGATGTGTTTGTGTATAAAAGCAACACAGTAAAATTGTTTTGTATTTTACAGAAATGCAAAAGAAAATCATACGACTGATCTTCACTGATTTCTTCTGCTGGATTCCAATTTCGATTATGGCTTTCTTGAACTTCGGTGGAACAACTGTTCCTCCAGTGATCTACGCAGTTTCGGCAATAATCCTGCTTCCCATCAACAGCTCCCTTAATCCTCTCATCTACTCTAACGCACCGAAAATGCTGTATGATCATATTCGGGACCGTTTGCGTGAGTTTCGTCCATGTCAATAGCCAGAAGCCGACAGTCGAGAGAACGTGATAGTAGTGGACGAAATCCCACTTTAAATGATACATGACCATGTGGTAGGAATGACAAATCGGACTTGTATACCGAACTGACAATATCTTGTGAGCAATGTACATATTTATCTTCATGTGTTTACTGTTTCACTTCCTGGAAAATGTTTTAATTCGATTTTTAAGATGATTTTCCACGTTTTTCTTGTTCTTTGTTCTCTTGCATTTTTGTGCAAAATGAACCTGTGATAAATTATTTGAACCGTGGCCTTTAATAAAGTGAAAATACGTTTTTGAGTTAAAGTGTGAATAGGTTTGTCAGTTTGCAGGTTTCGTGTTCAGGCTGTTGGATTTGTCAAGCGAATCATTATATGGAATCAAACTGGGGTTCACAGCATCTTTCAGTGTCAAGATACATGTGCAGCATAGCGCAGTGAAACACGACCGCCATCTTTGTGCTTAGGATCGGCCTGACGTGCTATGTTTAGTAAACATTACTCACGTCGTGTCACTTAAACATGCTTCAAACACCCGCTTGCAAAGTTTAAGTTTGTTCTGGTTAGCGAAACGGAAATGACAAGCGCACACAACACGTATTTTCATGGACATTACCTTTACGCCATGGAAGTTTTTCACTTCCAGTACACCTTATTGGTAATTAAACACATGCAAACTGAGATAAAATTAAACTTTTTTCATGACCAACTTGGAATTGCATTCACAAACAGTTAAAAAAGTTTCATTTGCGACTATCATACTTATTTTTACGGACCCGACTGTTAACGCGATAGAAGCACGTCGATGTCACCATACCTTATTGAGTCCAAAACACGAACTAACTTTGATAAAAGTAAAGGGTTTCCCTGCTGGGTTCCCATTGGTTCAAGTTAGTAAAACTGAACATCATACTTATTTTAGTGGACACAAGCGTTGACACGCAAATAGGCATTTCATTATACCTTATTAGCTCCGATAACGAACAAACGAAATAAAAATTAAACCGTTTTGAAATAAAAATTAAACCAGCTTAGAATTGTAACAAGAAACAGTTAGCGATGACGAATCCGAAATGACAACGAGCAGCAAACTTATTTTCGTGGACACGACCATTAAAGCCAACATGGAGTTGCTGCCACAAGGGTCGAGCAAACATTGTACTTATTTTTGTGGGCACGACCGTTGACGCGATAGAAGCACATTGCTGTTACCGTACCTTATTGGCTCTATAACACGAGCGAATTAAGATTAAATTAAAAGGTCTTCACGAGCCTACTTGAAATACAGTCACATACAGCTCGTAAAGTTTCTGTGTCAACAGGTTTTCAAAATAGAAATGAAAAGCACAAATCATACTATTTTAGTGGACTTGACCGTTAACGCTATACAAAAGCAGGTCGATTTCAGATAATCTTATTTGTTTTAAGACACGAACGAACTGAGATGAAACTAAACGGTTTTTACAAACCAACGTGAAATTGCAGTCGCAAAAAGCTTGCAAAGTTTTAGAAATAAGATAATATTTATTTTTGCAGGCCTGACTGTTAACGCGATAGAAGGACGCCGCTGTCAGCATACTTAATTGGCTCCAAAAGACGAAGGAACTGAGATAAAATTCAACGAGCCAACTTGGAATTGTAGTTAAATACAGCTTGCTAACTTTCAGATTGTTTAGGTTAGCAAAACCGAATAGACTAGCGAACATCATACTTATTTTCGCGGGCATGACCCTTAACACGACAGAGGTAGTTCGTACTGAGTATACCTCATTGCCTAAAAATCAGTAATGAACTGAGAAAAAATAAGATTTTTACTAGTCAATTTGGAATTGTAGTCAGAGACAGTTCGCAAGTTTGTGTTTGGTCAGAAAAAGCAAAACAAAACAGCAAAACAGAACTAACGTCATACTTATTTTCAAGGACACAACAATTAACGCGATTGAAGCAGGTCGCTCTAAATATACCTAATAAGCTCTAAAACACGAACGAACTGAGATGTAATTAAACTGTTTTCACGAGCTAAGTTGGAATTGCATCAAAAGTAAAATATAATTGACATTTCCTTGTGATTCCAAGTCTAACTGATTTTGGTTTTGTTTAATAACGAATTTATTTACAAAGACGAATAATAAAAATTTCGCCGAACTATTATTAGGCACAAGAACTACAAAATTTTCCACGATTCCGATTAAATTTTTGATTGACGCTTTCTAAACGTTGATCTGCATCAAATTTTGCCAACCTGACGTTTCAGTGTCTAATTATAGCACAGGGTCTCACACCAAGTAAAGCAAGATGTTAATTTTCCACAAAAGAAAACATATTAATGTAAAAGCATATGAGCCAATAAATGATAAGCTGCAGACAGTGCACACTGTCTGCAGCTTATCATTTATTGGCTCATATGCTTTTACATTGATACTGTGACACTGAGCCGACTTCACTGTGGTTCCCAAGCAGTTGCTTGGCCACTGTGAGCCAGTTTCATTTGTGCTGTATGCCCAGTTGTGGCATCGCACAGACTGGGTGATGTATGGGGTTGTACCCTGTTGCTCACCACAAACTGGAGTGCCGTTTGATGGCTACACTAGCCAATGCGGCCGATCTCTCGTCACCAGCTGCACTGATGAGACCTTATAGGTCGAAACAGTGTGCACTATCTGCAGAAAACATATTGTTTAGTATAAAAAGAGAGTTTCCTTAAAATAAGACAAACCACCCCCAAACCTCCAAATATGCAATTTTGCGTATGTTGAGAGTTTGCTGGTTTGATTTATTCGCTTCTTCAAAGAAATATACTGTGTGACAATGTATGCGGTTTTACGTGGACGCTTTTATCTCTTTCAGCTATGATTTGTGTGTTTTACTTTGATCCCACCTGGTAACACGTTTAAGTTGGTGCATGCAGTGAGCAGTTGTTGTTGAAGCTACTCACTTTTTAAGGCACGAAAGCAATAAATAGCACCACAACTGGTGAAATTAATTTAATTTTTAATGTCTAAAGATATGTTTATGAGATTGCAACACCAAAATAACATTTTGTTACAAAAAAAAAACTTGTTAAAACTTAACAATGTTAAAACCGTCAACATTTTTTTTAAATAAGCAATAAGGCTTTGTACGTGCATAGTCGTGCATGTAGCAAGTACAACTATTGACTCAGCGATTATATCCATGCAATAAATTGGCACTTTCGCAGACTACACGAAACTCGTTTTCCATATGACCATCGGTCGAAACGCTTACGTATATAAGCAAACAACGCAATATAGGGATATGGCTGAATGCACAAACATCGCTTGGAAAACAAACGTCCAAATTTGTGCATATAAATTTTCTATGGTAAACTATATCACCCTTGTGTTAACTTGGGCGTCATAGAATAAAAACGGAATCAATACACAATTTCTATTCAAATATTGATTTGAGTAGCTCTGTTTAGACACCTAGTGGAAAAGCTTCGAGCACAACCATATTACTTTTGAAACGACATTGCCATGCATTACATATGATCGTTGCTTACAAAAGGTGATCTGGTAACTGTGTTGCGTAAGTACGAGATACTACTGTTTTCACTCAAGAACAGCGACCCAGGATATTTAATTTCGTCCTTTAATGGGCTCATCATGGTTAAAATAACAGTTCATAAATTCTGCGTATGATGGTTAAATATTCGAATGCGAATGCAATTCCCGGGTAGTGTGTTGCGAAATTAATACATTTATGTGTTGGTATTTTATAAACTTTACATTATTAAAATCCTAAATTCACAGAAATATAACTTAATCAAACTAGGTCACCACAATTTTTAGCGACTTGTAATAATTGTCATAGTTTTGTTTTGTCAAGCTATATCCAATCTCGATTCCACATTACTTGTCTAATACCCCATGCCTGAAATCGGTCGTCTTGCGTCCATAGTTTTACGAAACAATTTTAACGCATCACATCACGCCACGCAGCCTTACAAGAATATTTTGCGCGCAATGCGGTACCAAAACGTTTGACAAGAAACGCTTCCACGTATATATATATATATATCTTGTTGGTTATGTAGAAAAATAAACTAGGTACTTTAAAGTTTAAAGTTTAAAGTTATCCAATACTCGAAAAAAATTGATGTTACTGTCATTTACGTGGGACGCCGGCATAAACAGTGTGTGACCGAATAGAAATTGTTGAATGCAGTTAAAGTGCGCTTGATTTGAATTTTTTAAGCAAGTTTTGAAATTCCCAGAATTTTTAGTTAGAAATACATGATTGATTTAATGCCTGTCTGTTGTTCCGCATCACAAATTTAATCCTAACGGCTCAGATTTTATTTTTGGAGCAAAATCTCAATTCATGTCACGATAGATGTTTTCCTCATAAATAAGTATTCTTTTGTAGAATAATATTTTTTCAAAAAACAAGAACAAAAGTAACCCTTTTAATAGTCATGTATGTTGTTTCAGGTGAAGATACACTGACTTTTATTATTCCCGTTATGACAGAAATAAATTATTTTGTAGAGTATAATATTGTTGTCCAAAGCTGTAACATCTTTTTCGGTTAAAATTTATTTTATCTGATTATCCTCATCTGGCATAAGAACATCCTATTGTCATTTTGTAAAGTTAAGAAAAAATGTTAATACTGACTACATTTTTTAAAAAAAGGCTTTGTACGTGCATAGTCGTGCATGTAACAAGCTCAACTATTGACAAAACAATTAGGCACTGTGGTTGATTGCACGAAACTCTTAGGGAAACCCGCTCTAACCATGTACATTTATGCGATGCTCGCTTGGAAAACACGCCTCCAAATTTTCGCATGCAAAAGTGCTATGGTAAATTCTATGCTCCTTGTGTTAAATTCGGCGTCAAATAGTATGCACACGGAATCAAAGCAGAAATTTCTATTTAAAATTTGATTTTCGTATTTCTGTTTAGACACCAAGTAGAAAAGCATAGACCAAGATTATACTGCTTTTAAAGAGACATTGCCATGCATTATACCTGATCGTTTCTTACAAAATGAGATGTCATAACTATATTGTGTAAGTTATATTGCAGTTGTCACCAGGGCCCTGGAGAGAAAAAAATATGTTGGTGCAAGTCAATTTCTGGGCCCCCCTTTGAACACTATTTATGTGCTGATGATCAAGCGTTTAATACGTTTATTCGCCAAAAGAACAAACTAAAGCAAGCTAGCCTCACTCATTAACAGCTTGGACAATAACGTCAAACCTTCAGAGTTTTAGAAACCTAAAATTCCTATATTTTTACTGCATGCACTATAGCGTTCGTACAGCAAAGTAAACGCTCAAAAGCAAAGATTGGTCTTGACATGTACTGTGTTTGCTTAAACCAGGGGTCACCACAAACTTTTTTCAGCGCCAAGACATGGTATTTCTAAAATCCCAAAATCTGGTAATGCGACTGTTAAACTGTGTAGTTCAGGGGTCGTAACCTTTTAGGCGAGGCGTGCCAAAGGCTGAATTTTAAGACCAGGGCATGATAAAAACTATAAACAAGCAATGTAACAGGTTAAATTGTTACTTCAATATAAACACACAAATCGGTTGGCGTGCCATAAAAAAACACCTAGCGTGCCAACCTTGGCACGCGTGCCAGGGGTTGCCGACCCCTGGTATAGTTAGTCTCATCTGACGAACAATGCTTGTATATTACGTCACAAGTAACATAGGAAGGCAATTGTTTGTGTACAATTAACACTTGCAGTCTTGTATGTGACGTAACAAACTAGCTTTGAATCAATCATAGGCATTGTAATCCTATGAAACTATAGGCAATATCAATTCCACATATCGCGACAGGAAAACTTTCGTAGGAAGTAGTTTTAATTTTTGAATGTTACAAAGTTATCAATACAATTTCGCAAACCAAAAAAATATGGTCGAGGGCCGGATGAAATGACCTCAAAAATATAAAATATATATACTCGGTATACCAACAAAAATACCTACAAATCGCACAGTAAAGTTCTGCTATTGTTTAGTTAAAGCCAACTGAACAGGTTATCTGGTAAAATATTTCCTGTTTTTGTTGATATACCGAGTCAAGCCAAATCTATAACAGCTGAGAAGCTCACGTCAAGTCAAGTTTTCAAAAAATGTGACTTAAGTCGGACATGAGACCCCATTACTGCTAATTTGTTTAAAATAATAACTGCTTTGACGGTAATTTTCACATACGTACAGACCAATTAAAAATGTTAATACGAAGGACAGCAAAGTAAAGCAAAGTAAACGTCTTCACACACACACACACACACACACATAACTGTCGCTTTATCGCTTATGTACAATTAACAAATATGGTCCAATAAAGCAGTGCTCTTCAACCTTTTTTGGCTTGGTGAACCCTTAAAGTTGTTGTGACGAACTCATGCACCCTGTTTACCCAAAAGGTAAACTGAGGTAAAAAGTGACATGAAAAATTATTATCATATCATTATGTCAATTAAACCGAGCGGAACTGCCGAAGTATTACACACTGTCGTGCCCGTGAGACTTTTGACGCAAATTAACGTCAATCCGCACTCTACACAAAACGTCTTTTGACGTAGATATACGTCAACCGCACTGAAAGTGTTAGACATCAACATTTAAAAAAATACAGAGGTTCATTTATACATTAGTTGAAACCTATATTTTTTTAATATCCGGAAAAAACAAATAATAATGGACCATTAAAAGTTTGTGATGCTCACTTGTATACCTTTTTGTACTGGTGCACCCCGTGCATATTTTGGTGCACCCTAGGGTGCACCGTGCACACTGGTTGAAGAGCACTGCAATAAAGTACCTCGCTTACTACCAAAGCTGTAACCAAATCAAATACGTGCTATAAATGTATAACGAAACAACAAATGCTATTATAACGTCCATAAAACTCACCAGCACTATGTAGTCAGCGCAAATGTGCAGCATTCTTACCACACAACGGACACAACTGTGGCACAAAAACGTAGAAACATCAAAAAGAGATCTCGCTACAATTCGCGCATGCACCAACGTATAACAATCATAAAACTTGTTGCATAGAGTTGCACTACAAACAAATCAAACTCCACATTCGACAATCAGCAACATTTTTTCGTTTTAAAGCAATTTTAAAAACTTAATAATAATGGGCCCCCTAGACTCTCATGGGCCCCGGTGCGGCGCACCGGCTGCACCCACCTCTCGTGGGGCCTGGTTGTCACTCCAGATATTGAATATCGTCCGTCAATAGGCTCATTATAGTTAATATAACAGTTTATGAAACTTGGGTATGATGGTTAAATATTCGAATGCAAATGCAATTTCCAGGTAGTTTGTAGCATAATTTATGCGTTCATGTTTTCGTATTTTATAAACATTACGTAATTAAAATCCTAAAACACGTCAAATTTAACATAATTAAATTGGGTTGCATCGATATTTAGCAATTGGTAATAAATGTCATAGTGTGGTTTTGCTAAGCTTTATCCAATCCCTATTCTACATTATTCGTCTTATACGCGAAGTCCGAAATCGATCGTCTTGCACCCATCGTTTGGCAAAACAGATTTAACGCATCACATCACACCACGCAACCTTACACGAATGGTAGTGCACTGTTAAAAATTTCAAACCAATTTAAAATGACATAGCTAGACAAAAACACTCCCAAGTAAGTATGCATCTATATGTTGGTTATGTAGACACGTAAGCAATTAATTATGAACAGATGTTTAAAGTTATTCAGTACTCGGAATGGGTGATGTTGTGATAAAACGTAGTACAGTCATTACGTGGGCTGACAGCACGCACAGTCATGATTTTATCCAATACCGATTCCACATTACTTGTCTATTACGCGAGGCTTGACATCGGTCATCTTTCCCCATCGTATTGCGGAACGTTCCACATCAAAATTTCAAACCGAACAAATGTTTCCACTACACCGAAATATTCAAGATGAACATTCGACAATCTATAATACGGCAAAACAAAGAATTTCCAGAATGATTATAGTGAGCAATTGAGTTCCAGTTATGGTTATTTATTTTCGATGAGATTGAAACCTTCGGCACATCCCGATTAGGGAATTGATGAATGATTACAGTTCAGAACAACAACAATAGTTTTTTTCTCCAAATAAGTGATGCAAGGCACAGCCATTTATGTTACAAATGCAAGGATTGTTATCTAAACAGTTAAACAAGAATGCAACAGGACATTCTGCTTCGGAACGAAAATTGAACAAAGGCAAGGGAATTTTGAACGGTAAAAAAATAAATTGATTGTAATTGGAAGTAATGTTACAGCAATAAACAACAGTTACAAATGTCACCTTCTCACCCTCATTAATAATTGTTTCCTGTCTACGTGAGAGCAATCGTAGTTCCTAATTTATTTCGTAAGCTGCGCCAAAATAAGTATGCAAATAAGCATGCGGTAAACCGGAGGTCTTTTTGCCATTAGCATATTTATTGAAAGGAAGCTATTAAATTGCTTTGTGCTAGGTGTTGAAGCAATGCCATATAATGCTGTAATAAAAGTCTAACTCTCTCACTTGAGTTGATACGACGTACATAAAAGTCTTTCAAATCTCGAAGTGTAATGACCAGTTTGTATGATGATGTTCAAAAAATTAACAACTTCAAAAAACAAACAAAAGAATCTTAAAGTATCAAACGTATATAAGTTGGTAAATGTTGCTTAAATCAAATATTAAGCAACGAAGCGTCCTTAACAACACATGTCACACTAAGTATACACAATGACAAATGCCTAAAGCAAAGATATTTATAGCAAATTCTGAAATTTTCATGAAAATTTATAAAAATATTTACAAACAAATCCCGAAATTACATTAAAAATGGAGAAGCTATACCAACATATTTTAATCCCATCTAACAATCGTAACTTGTAGAAATGATTCTAATAATCCTTGAAAATTTCTGCAGAAGATGGAAGTGTTTGAAGTGAGTACTTGTGGCGTTCTTATGTGAATTTTACTGAACACAGAATAATATAATTCTTAGAAGATTCTTGTTGTATCGACAACGCTTGGAACGCAAGTTACAAAGCCAGGACGGCTATATTTGACCACAAAAGAAACTTGAGTTATTTTCTTAATTGTACTTTTACGACAGAAATAAACAACGTTGATCACGATCACCTTCGTTCGCCCTTTGATTGTCCTTTCCTGTCTATGCTATGCAGCAGCAATCGTGGTTCGTTTAGGGTTTAAACTTTAGGCGATAAAAAACATTGCTAAATAATTGTGCAAATACGATTTCAAAATACCTCAGCGTTTGCGATATAAGAAAGAGCGGAGAAGACAATTTGCACAGAAACCGCAGTCGTTTGTCAGATGTAAGCTGTTGTATTGTGCAATGTCGCAGTTTCGTAACATTTGTGTGAAAATGTCGCCATTAGTTTACTTTGTGATAATTGTTTAGGCAGTGTCACTGCAGATAGTGTTGGTCAAACAGTTCTAGGTACTTATATTGAAAACACTTTTCTAAATTTCAAAAGCGATTTTGCAATTGAGAACAGTTTTAATACATTGTCAGATGATGTTTCAAATATTTCAAAAGTGAAAAGAGAACTAGTTTGGAAAGCAAATCCATTTGTTAGAATTTTTCATAAATACAAACAGAGATCGATTTAAATTGAACCGATTTATCACAAGCATAAAGCACAATATTATTGAAAGTTGTTCAGTTTTAAAACTGTTTCAGGTGCCTTTGTTTGTTTTCTGGTGCGTAAAAGCTGATCACTGCAGTAACAACTTTGCTTTCAAAACTAAGGAAGTGCAAATGGTCCCAACACAAATTACAAATAACTTATATTAAAAGATTTAGCAACACTGGGGTGTTAGGCACAAATATTTGTCATGCAAAAAAATGCAAAGAACACATTTTTCCTCCGGTGCATGCTAATTTGATTTTTTGCGCGCAAATCGTACATTGTCGAAAATTCGGGCTTAAAAATCCGATGGCGCTTTGCGCCTATTTGCGTAAATCACATTTGCGACAAGACAAAACAACAGACAGTCAAAAGCTAATCCGTAATTTTGAATGAAATCGTCGAAAACATTTGGCTATAAAACTGAAACGTTTTGATGAAAATCCCCCAATGCAACTTACAGAATGACTACTACATTTTTTAACAAAAACTTATATTTGTTGCCGGAGAGAATTATGATAATATATGCGTGGAAAACAATAAACATTTGTGAATGTACGAATTGTGTTCTGTTGTGCATTTCATATAATAACGTTTCTAAATATTCAAGTATAGTTTTTGTTACGGGACGTGGCCAATGACCAAACGAACATTCTCTTTTCTGATTTGCACTGATTTGTAAAGTTGCAATTATCATCGATAACCAATGCTACCTTTTCTATCTTTAATTGTCGTATCCTATCCGCTTGAGTGCAATCATAGTTCACGATTTATTTCTAACTGTACAATTAACTGCGCCAAACGAATATGCAAATAAGTGATACATTGTTTCGGTTCATTAGCATATTTATTAAAAGAAAGAGATTCAATTGCTTGATGCTGTTGGTTGCAGCAAGCTTGGTGTATAATATTGTGATAAAAAAATGTTTTACAAATACATTAAAGATTTACTACCCAAAAATGATAAACACAAAAATATTTGCATGCAAAATATGCAATACACACAATTTTCCACAGATAAATTATGTGGAATTTTGAAACCTCTTAGCGCAAAACATCTATTGCCGGAAGTACAGGCTTGAAAATCTTATGCAACTTTCGTCCACTTGGCTTAAATGACAAAATAGCTGATGACAGTCGATAGAAATCCGTAATAATAAATAAAATCTTGAAAAACTTCTACATACGAAACTTAAATGTTGTTGTGAAAAAACACATTGTCACACACATATGTTTTAATCCCATTGCAGAAAAACTTTGTACAAAATCTGAATTAGTTTGAGTTTCGTTATTTTATTTGAAACAAATATAATGTATAATTTACATGGCCACAACGAGGTTATCTTTACGCCCTAAAGATAGTAGCTGCGAATTTGTGAAACGGCACATTGTGTTTGCTACACGAGATTAGAGATAGGCACACATAAAATTGAAAATTTCTTTTCAGTCGATTTAAAATATCATCGGCCATTTTCTAGTTTCGACGCTTACGACAGAAGTTAACATCGGTTATTACGATTACTTTCTCATCCTCTTTAATTGTTATTCGCTTCTGTTACGAGACAGCAATCACGGTTCTTATTTCCTTTTCTAGCTGTACCAAAAATATATGCAAATAAGTACGGGGTGAATCGAGGTCAAAGGTGTATTAGTGTATTTATTAACAAGGAGTGGTAAAACTGCTTTGTGTCGAATGTTTAACAAAACATGGCGAAGTATGTTGTATAAAGAGTTCTAAAACTTGCATTTAATTTTAACCCATTTTTGCATAGTTCAATCTTAAACTATGCTGAACGGCTTCCATGATGATGTCTGAAATGTAACAACCAAGATGAAGAAAAGAAAATAGCTTATAATAATAACTCTTTTTGTAATAATTTTCCTAATGAGTTAACTATAATTAAATGTACTCTTCAATGATCAGAATTGCTGAAATTCGGGTAGGTTTGTGTTGTTTTATACCCGGTGCACAGAACGATTTGATCTTCAAAAATGCCTTGATGTTGTTTTTTTAAAGCAAAATATTTCACTTTGTCGAAGCATTGAACGTATAAACTTATTTAAAAAAAAATTAATTTAATCATTGAGCAACGTTCATAAACCAAAAATGCGACACTGAGATTATACAATTATAAAATATTTGAAAGCAAGTTCTGAATTCGTCATGGAATGTCTTCGAAACGAGAAGGGTCTATTTTGTCACACATTAAATTTGACTTTATCTCAATCAAACTTTTCAATGCTTTGATGGAAATCACCTAATGTAACTTCACAAGAGTAATTTTCTATTTTATCTTATATTTGTTACTGAAGAGAATTTGTTATAATGTATCAATGAAAAATAATAAAAGCATTTGAGAATGTCTGATTTGTGTTCTGTTGTGTATTTTATATAATAATGTTACTTAATATTGAAAACTAAACTTCTGGTTACGAGAAGTGACCAATGACCAAACGAACATTCGTTTTTCTGACTTGTACTTATTTAAAAAGTTGAAGTAAACAAGGGTTACCAATGCTACCTTCTATCGATCTTTAATTGTTGTTTCCTATCTGCGAGAGCAATCATAGTTCCCAATTTCTTTTTCAAGCTGAGCCAAAAGAATATGCAAATAAGCATTAATCATCATGGCTCAAACAATTAAACTATTGCACTTTGTAGGAGCATCCAACGTACATTCGTATATAAATGTTTTCCAATACAACTATGAAGCAACGAATTGTGCACAAACGTCACGTGCGACACTGAGGATATACAATGACAAATGATGATTAAAAGCAAATGTTGGCAAATATACAAACTATAGGAACATATCTCTATCCCATCTAATACTTGTAACATTTAGAAGTAATTCTAATAATCCTTGATAATATTTAGAAGATGAAATTGTTTGGCTTTGGGCAGTGGTGGGATTCAGTCGGTTCGCACCGGTTCTACAGAACCGTCTCACGTATTTTAATCAGATCAGCGAACCGGTTAGCATTACTAGTTAATGTCAATGGACTTTTTGTAACAGAACCAGCAAAAAAATTGCTTTTTGTGATAGAACCGGCTGACAAAAATTTGAATCCCACCATTGGCTTTGGGTAATGTTATGTGTTTCTTAAATGAATGTTGCTATAAATACAAATAAAAGTCCTAAGGCTATATCTATAACGAGGTGGAAAGTTTTGACCACACAAAATTCTTGACTTATTTTTCCCAATTGTAATATTAAGACACATGTAAGAACATTGATCACAATCACCTTCGCTCGCCCTTTAATTGTCATCTCCTGTTTGTGAACAGCAATTATCGTGGTTATTATTGGCGATTTCAATTTGTACTCAAAAAGGTATGCACATATATTTTAAAATACCTTAGCGTTTGCGACATGAGAAAGAACAGAAGAGACATTTTACATAAACACCGCAGTCGTTATTCCGATGTAAGCTGTTGTATTGTGCAATGTCGTAGTTTCGTAAAATTTGTGGAAATTGTCGCTCTTAGTTAATCGACAGTTAACCAAGAATGCCAAACAGACATTTCGCTTCACCAGGCAATTTAACAAAGACAAGTGAATTTTGAACCGTAAAAAAATTAAATTTATTGCAATTTGAAGTAATGTTACCGCAGTAAACAGCAGTGACCAATGTCACCTTTTCACCGTCTTTAATAATCGTTTCCTGTCTGCGTGAGAGCAATCGTAGTCCCTAATTTATTTCCCAAGCTGCGCTAACAAGAATATGCAAATAAGCATGAGGTAAATAGAAGGCCTTTGATTCATTAGCATATTTATTGGCATGAAGCTTTTAAATTGCTTTGTGCTAAGTAAGTGTTGAAGCAATGCTATAAAACGTTGTAATAAAAGTCCTCTTTTACTTGAGTTGATACCACGTGTACAAAAGTCGTTTAAATCTCGAACTGTGCATTGAACAACTTGTATGATGATGTTCAATAATTTTAAAAAATAAACAAGCCTTAAAAAATCTTCAAAAAAAACTTAAAAAATAAAGTAAAAAGCCTGAATCATTTAACGTATATAGTTTTTAAATGTTTCTTAAATCAAATAGTAAGCAACGAAGTGTTCATTAACAACACATGCCACACTAAGTATACATAATGACAAATGTTTAAAGCAAAGATATTTTTAGCAAATTCTGAAATTGTGATGAATATCTACAAAAATATTTACAAACAAATCCCAAAAATACATTAAAAATGGAGCAGCTAGACCAACATATTTCAATCCCATCTAACACTTGTAAATTTTAGAAATGGTACTAATAATCCTCGACAATTTCTGCAGAAGATGGTTTGAATTGATTCACATTTTTGCAGGCTTGAAAATCGTATGGCACTTTGCGTCCTCCTGCTTAAATTAAATGTGCGACATTGAAGAAAAATAACATATTCAGTCAAAACAATTACGGAATTTTGAATGAAAACATTTTGGCTGCAAATCTCAATGTTTAACGGAAATTACCCTATAAATCACAACAATTTTCGTGAAGTTTCAGAAGTACATGTGTAGGCCCAATATACCTGACAACTTAAAAATTTGAAACCATTTTTTGTGTGTGTTGAATTTTGTTTATTAGAAGCAGGGAGTCGAACCGGAACTGAACCCGAACCCGCAAACCGGTTTCAGCGGGTAATTTCATGAAAACCGAACCCGAACCGCAAATTACGATTTTCTAAAAACCCAAACCGGAGCTGAACCCCACATTTTGTTTGGCGTTGGACCCGAACCGGAACCGAACCAGTAAAAAATGCAGTCTGTTTTGTATTTTGTGATTTTTTTTTCAAAACAGCGCACTGATTAATATACTATATAACACTTATAGGGCGTGTCAAAAATAACAGTGCACGGGCATAATTCTTTTGGAGTTTGATAAGGCCGGGTAGATGATGGGTAGAATTAAATTAAAACGAATAAAAATTTGAACCGGTTTAAAAACGGCAAACCGGTTCGGACCGGATAATTTGCCCAAACAGGAACAAAACCCGAACCCGAAAATATACATTTTTAAAAACCTGAACCGAACCCGAACCCTTAAAAACAAAAACCAAGTGAACCCGAACCAAACCTGAACCCATATGACAAGCGGTTCGACTCCCTGGTTAGAAGTGTCCACCTGTTACATTTAAAATAAAATTGGAAATTTTGTTCCTGCAATAAGATTACTTCCAAAAAAAAAACACTTAAACCCAGTCTCACTACATATGGATTGTTTTTCAAAGGTGGATGTACCAGAGAAAAAGTAGACGTGACAGAGATAAACCGATTGCATTTTTGAAATCAGAGCACTCGAATTAGTCAAAATCAGTTAAAATATTACTGGCACCTGTAAAAAAATATTTTTTTGTTGACCTGTGTTACAGTTTAAGTCAACTTCGGTAATTTTAAGTGATGCAGGGTAAAGCCATGCATGTTACAAATGCAGGAATTGTTATCTTAACAGTTAAACAAGAATGTCAAAATAACATTCCGCTTCGGAACAAGGACAAAGGAATGTTGAAAGATACAAGATTTAATTTATTGTAACTTGAAGTAATGTTACAGCAGTAAACAACAGTGACCATTGCCACTTTTTCAGCCTCGTTAATAAATGATTCCTGTCTGCGTGAGAGCAATCGTACTCCATAATTATTTCCCAAGCTGCGCCGAAAGAATATGCAAATACGTATGCGGTAAATCGGAGGTCTTTCGTTCATTAGCATATTTATTGACATGCAGCTATTCAGTTGCTTTGTGCTAAGAGTTGAAGCAAACATGGCATAATGTGGTTTAAAACGTTCAAATCTTTTCATTTAAGAATACCACGGTTGCCAAAAGTCTACAACACATGCATGGAAAATAACAAAGTATGTGTGAATGTTTGAATAAGTTCCGTTGTGTATTTCGTACAATAACGTTACAAAATATCTTAAACCATACTTCTTGTTACGAGAAGTGGTCAATGCCCAAACAATTTTGATGTCAAAACATTCACTTTTCTGATTTGCACTTATTTCTAAAGTTACAATTAACATCGATAACCAATGCTACCTTTTCTATCTTTAATTGTCGTTTCCAGTCTGCGTGAGAGCAATCATAGTTCCCAATTTCTTTTCTCAAGTTTTCTCAAGTTGCGCCAAAAGAATATGCAAATAAGTATGCGGTATATCCGAGTCTTTGGTTCATTAGCATATTTATTGAAAGGTAGTTATTCAATTGCTTTATGCTGTTGGTTGCAGCGAACTTGACGTATCGTGTTGTAATAAAAGAGTGGATATTACAAAAGTAACTTTTATATACTGAACTATATTGACCGACTTGTATGATGATGTTCGTTATATTAACAACCTATAGGAATAAACGAAAGAAGCTTAAAGCAATAAACGTACACAACTTTAAATGTTTCTTAAATCAATTATTAAGCAGCGAAGTGTGCACAAACCACACATACCACAATGAGAATACACAATTGCAAATGATATTTATAGCAAATCCTAAATTTGCCATGGATATCTACAAACATTTGCACACAACCAAAAACGACACTGTAAACGAAAACTTCTAACATACCTTGATAATTTATGCAGAAGTTGAAAGTGTTTAAATTGAGTACTGTTGTGTCTTTCTTATCTAAATGTTTGAATGTTACTGGTCATGCAAAAATATATTTCTCAGACGATTTTTTATAAAATCGGCTTTGCTTGTGACGCACAGTCCAAAATGAGGACGACTTTTTTGACCACAAAAGAAACTTTGCTTATTTTTCTCGATTGTACTTTTACGATAGCAATAAACATGTTTTTTTAATTATCCTTTCCTTCTATGCGACAGCAATCGTGGTTCGTTTGGGGCAAACAAAAATGAGCAAAATATATGTGGAAATATGTTTTTAACATATCACTGCGATTAACTATTGCACTAAGTGCAATGCACTTTGTCGGATCTTCGAACGTACATTCGTATATAAATGTTTTCCAATACAACTATAAAGCAGCAAATTGTGCATAAGCCTCACGTGCGACACAGAAAACATACAATGACAAATGATGTTTAAAAGCAAATTTTGGCAAAAGTACAAATTATACGAACATATCTCTATCCCATCTAAAACTTGTAACAATTAGAAATGATTCTAATAATCCTGGATAAAATTTAGATCAGCCGGTTAGCATTACTAGTTACTGTCAGTGGATTTTTGTAACAAAATCGGCTAAAAATATGACTTTTGTGATGGAACCGGTTGTCAAAAAAATTGAATCTTTGGGTAATGTGATGTCTTTCTCAAATGAATGTTGGTGTAAATACAAATAAAAGATTCCCAGACGAAATATCGACAACCCCTAAGGCTATATCTATAAGGAAAGTTTTGACCACACAAAATTCTTGACTTATTTTTCCCAATTGTAATATTAAGACAACTATAAAGAAAATTGAACCACAATCACCTTCGCTCGCCCTTTAATTGTCATCTCCTGTTTGTGGACAGCAATCGTGGTAAATATTGGCGATTTCAATTTGTACTCAAAAAGGTATGCAAATACATTTTAAAAGACCTTAAGCGTCTGCCATTATTCCGATGTAAGCGGTTGTATTGTGCAATGTCGTAGTTTCGTAAAATTTGTGGAAAATGTCGCTCTTAGTTAACTTTGTGCTAATTACTTAGGCAGTGTCATTGCAGATAATGTTGTACATAATGTTCTAGGTAGTTGTATTGAAATCGACAGTTAACCAAGAATGCCAAAAAGACATTCCGCTTCACAAGGCAAATTTAACAGAAACAAGTGGATTTTGAACGGTAAAAAAATTGAATTTATTGCAATTTGGGGTAATGTTACAGCAGTAAACATCAGTGACCAATGTCACCTTCTCAGCCACGTTAATAAGTGTTTCCTGTATGCGTGAGTAGCTTGCTCGTAGTTCTTAATTTATGTCCCAAGCTGCGCCAAAAGAATATGCAAATAAGTATGCGGTAAATCGGAGGTATTTCGTTCATTAGCATATTTATTGACACTAAGCTTTCAAATTGCTTTGTGCTAAGTGTTGAAGCAATGCTCTAATGTTGTAATAAAAGTCTAACGCTCTCACTTGAGTTGATACGACGTCCATAAAAGTCTTTCAAATCTCGAACTGTAAATACCAGTTTGTATGATGATGTTCAAAAAATTAACAACTTTAAAAGACAAACAAAAGAATCTTAAATAAGCTGTTGCTGCCAGGCATAGTATCAAGTCTATAGAGCTCTTCTGGCAAAAGTAAAAGAATCTTAACCCTTTAACGCCGTATGTGACGAATTCGTCACACTGTGCCTTACACCAATTTTTACAGTGCGTTTGGTGTTTTTTGGGCGGAAAACGGTTGTCTCGAATTCGTCTCGTCCAACTTATTCATAAAACATCACATTTGACCACCTAGCCAGAAAAACTAAAATTTGATGTATTTCCGGATTTTGTATTTCAACATTAGCAGAAATTTTTTTTCCATGAAACTCGCTGTCAAAGTTTTTTGATTTTTATCAGTTAGATGAGAAGAAAATAATCGTCTGTACATACAAAATGAATGCCTATTCTACAGCGCAATTTTTTTCAAAAAACTTCAAAAGGTGTACAAAATATGGGGGGTGAATGTCGTGTACCGAATTCGTCCCATTCGTCATTTGCGTCACGAAAGTACACGTAAATGGTCACGTGATCGCTAAAACATAAACACAATATCCTGGTCCTATACCAGCATTTATCAACTACATATTGTCATTTTGCACAATAATAAATAGTGTCATTGCAATGACAGCCAGTTTCGTGTCAACCAATTACGTCATAACGGAAAATCTCCTGTATGACGTCATACTACCAAAACCCTAAAACATCGTAAAATCAAGTTTTTACGTTGTTTACCGAGAAAAAACACACATTTTTGAAGCAAACATTAGATTTAGGCAAACACAAGCGGTTGATGTGGTTTTATTCTTACGTTGTTTACGTGCACGTTTTTGCAACCGGTTGCGTAATACTTGGCCGTTGAATGAATTATTTTTTTAATTTTATTTGCTGACATCACCTCTTTAACGTCATAACCATCGTGCTTTGTCCTAAACCCGAGTGTTAATCACTGTGTTTTCACGAACAATTACACAGAGGTCTCCAACACAAGGTTTACCACCACGCGTTGTGTGTCTCGACTATCAAAACTTGTTACATTTAGTACACCTGTTCTAGAACAAATGTATTTACTTTGCATTTTTCGTAAAATTGCATATTCCAAAATATTAAAATTTCTGGCGTCTGGGACGTTTCGTTTCGCTTTCAATAGAGACGCACAAAAAGTAGGTTACGAGTATTGACAAGGCAATCTCAAAGTGGTTTTAAACGAAACAAAATGGACAAATAACAACGGCATTAGAATTTTTTATGACGTCATAGAAGTATGTGACGTCATAAACCGATTTCGATACCGTCTTTGTCGATATAATTACGTAATAACACAAAACTTTTCATTGAAACCTAATAGTGTACGAATAACTACGAAATACATACGCGGAAATGTTTGCATTAGTTTAGTCTTAATGGACGAATGTGCCGAATTCGGTACAGCAGGCTAACAAGGAACTAAATTGGCGCACAAATTCATTTGTTTAAATTGTTCAAATAATATCAACGAATTGAACCGATTTATTACTGATTACAAAGCATAATGCACAATAAAGTTGAATGTCGTTCAGTTTCGTTTCCGGCGCCTTTGTTTGCTTCCTTGTGCGTAAAAAGTGATTAGTTCAATAACAACTTTAGTCATAGTTTAAAGAACTCGTCTGGCAAATGTAATTTTAATCCGACGTTTCCACGTCCTATACAGGTCGCAGGATCAAGGTAAATAACTCTGAATGCGATTAGTACAGTGCACGATAAACAAAGGAAAAAAAAGAAAGGAACGCAAGCACGTCTGGTTTATATAGAATACATTCGTCCTTTAATTGTCCTCTCCTGTCAATGCAACAGCAATCGTGATTCGTTTAGGCGATTAAAACCTTGCTAAATAGATATGCAAATATGTTTTAAAATACCTCAGCGTTTGCGATATAAGAAAGAGCGGAAAAGACAGTTTGTACAGAAACCGCAGTAGTTAGTCCGATGTAAGCTGTTGTATTGTGCAATGTCGTAATTTCGAAACATTTGTGTGGAAATGTCGTTCTTATTTAACTTTGTTGTAAGTGCTTAGACAGTGTCGTTTCAGACAATGTTGGTCAAACAGTTCTAGGTAGTTGTATCAAAACCACGTCAATATAAAAAACGATTTTACCAATGAAAACAGTTTTCTCAGCTTCTCAAATAATTTTAAAGTGTTTTAAAAGCGAAAAGAAGAAACTAAATTGGCGCACAAATCCATTTGTTTCAATTCTTCAAAAAATATCAACGGATTGAACCGATTTATCACTGATTACAAAGCATAATGCAAAATATAATTCACTGTTGTTCAATTCTGTTTCCGGTGCCTTTGTTTGCTTTCTGGTGCGTAAAAAGATTATTTCAATAACAACTTTAGTCATACTTAGAAACACTAAACACGGACTTGAAAAGTAATTTGATCATAAACATTACTTCCAAAGTACTGGTGTATATATAATACATCGTTCAGACGTTTCGACAATCTCAGTTGTCATCGTCAGTGCAGGTTGCCAATCGGGCTGTAGAACACCGTATTTAAAGCACTAAGGAAACGTCTGAACGATGTATTCTATATACACCAGTACATTGGCAGTAATGTTTAGGATCAAAACTTTAGTCATGCTTACGAAAACAAGTGAGTGCATCTGATCCTGCAATACACACACTTTTCCACACTTAGATGATGTGGAAGTTGGAAACATTTTAGCGCAAAAGATATATTGCCGGAAATCCCCGTGCTTAAATCACACATGCCAACCTCACACATGACAAAATAGCGGATGACAGACCATCGAAAATCCGTAATATCAAATAACATCTCTGAAAAATAAGTAACCCATGAAACTTAAATGTTGTTAATACCATTGCATAAAAACATGGTTCAAAGTCTGAATTAGTTTGAGATTGATTATTTATTTGCAACAAACATACTACATATTTCACATGGCCACAACGGAGGTCGCCTTTATCCTATGCCCAAGCGACATTTATGTAAAATAGAAGATTTTTCCAGTGGAATATATATTGCTGTAAATAATAATACTGAACCCAACCCAAGAAAATTTTGAATCGCTTCCACATTTGCGAGAAAAAAAAAATGAAAAATGTTTTTACAGATAACACATTAACACATTAATGGCGCTGGTTCACAAATCGTTTACATAGTTTCATTTAAAAGTCTAACAACAAGGTAATTCATAGAAAGATGCATATTGTAAAAAACTAAATTATTTCGCAGCGTGTCACAAACTTTTGTCATTTTGCTGCGAATATGTGAAGCGACACATTGCATTTGTTTTACAGAAATGTCACAAGGCTTGCGCGCATAAAATTGAAAATCTCTCGCAGTAGATTCATAAAATCACACGCTTTTTTTATTACTACGCTTACGATAGCAGTTAACATCGGTGATTGAGATTATCTTCACATGCTCTTTAATTGTCCTTCGCTTCTGTCTACGTGACAGTGGTTCTTAATTTTTTTTCGAGCTACTCCGAAAAGATATGCAAATAAGTTTGCGGTAAATCGTAGGTCAATGGTCAATTTGCATATTTTTGTGTGTTAACTTTTCGGTATGAGTTGATTAAGTATGATACCTAATTTCTATAATCAGAAGTATTGCTGAACTTCTGGGATGCTTGTGGTGTTTCATAATTCGATCTCCAAACGACTTTTCTCACCAGCAATCGTGGTAAATTTATAGGATTTCAATTTATACTTAAAGAGATTTGAAAGTATGATTTAAAATGCATCACTTTGTGCGATATAAGATAGAGCAACGATGGCGATATGCACATAAACCGCAGTCGTTAGTCCGAATATTTTGAGTCACTCTTAGTTAACTTTGTAATCATTGTTTAGGTAGTGTCACTGCAGATAGTGCTGGTCAAACAGTTATAGGTACTTGTCTTGGAACCACGTCAATATAAGAAGCGATTTCACATTTGAGAGCAGTTTTGACAGCTTTAATTGTAACAGACAAATGTTTATCATGCAAAAATGCAAAACAAACGCTTTGCAGGCTTGAAAATCAAATGGCACTTTGCGTCCACCTGGACAAATTAAACGTGCAATATTGAAGAAAAATAACAAAAGACAGTCAAAACAAATCCGGAATTTTATCTGAAATATCGGAAAACATTTGGTTAAAAAATTCAATGTTGCAATGGAAATCATCCATTGTAAGTTACAGAATCACAAAGGATAACAAGCAGAGAAGGATAAGGCCTTAACCACGCTCATATGGGCTTATGAAATTGATTGTCACTTTACATGCAAAAGAACAATAGAAAAAAAAACTTACTGTTGAATACACGGACGAACCAAGTATATCGCATAACCAATATTTCAAGCATTAGCATGCATTTATCGGAGATGGTGTGTTAATAGTAAACATTTAACGGAACTGGTGTGTTGAAAGTAAACATTTAACGGAACTGGTGTGTAAATAGTACGGGACGTTAATTACATAAAATTTGTGCAAGTTTAGAATAAAAACCAAGGTTAATGATCAGGCTAATGATTGGTTAAAATCACACAAAAAACAAGCTTATCACACAACCAATATTTCAAATTAGTATGCGAATACCCGGACGACTTCCCAAACAAGTGATTGGAATCCTATGTAATATGTGGCTTGATTGCACATAAAATTTACCAGACTTCAATAGGATAACCGTGGCAAGAGTGAATGTCTATAAACAACTTGTAATCAACTGTATAGGCTACTTTAAACTTTTTACATAGATCTGTAATCAACGAGAGGTTACGTGGAGCATATTTTACCATTTTAATGTAAGCTAAGCACACTTACTTGTTGTTGCAACAAATTTCTTTTTTTAAGAAAATTTGAGAATTTGAAAACATTTTGGTAGTCATATAATCGCGGAAATCGTATTATCTACTACCGGAGAAGTGTGTGACGAAAAAAATACAATTTTGGCTAAATTGTATTTGATGCGGATGACTTATTGCAAGAAATATAAGTCTTGATAAATGTGCGCTATTTAGTTGTGTTAATTTACTTTTCTTATCCAAAACTTCAACTCAGTTATACACGTTTCAGTATATCGCTCTGCAGCAGCAGCATTGCTTTAACAAATTCGGTTTAATGGTTTGTACCTTGTTTACTCAACTAGCGAGCATAAACGCATGTTTATGTCGCTTTGGAAGCGTGCAGGTCAGATAAACTCATATGTGGACGAAATTTCCGTACATTTAAACATCACCGGTTGAAAATAAATACAGTTTTAAGCCGTTGTGTGTCAGTTCCTGAGGAGTTATTCGATTTCCATAAAGGTTTCTTGATGCCAAAAGTGTGAAGATCTATAATAATAGAAAAAATGTATATTTATCGTGACTGTTACATGATTCCAATTATATTTTTAACGAGTACCCGGTATAGTTTACCAATTCAAGAAACAGATGAAACACCAACAGACAAAAAATAATCCACATTAACAGGAAATTTTTCACATGTGTTTGCCCAATTGAAAAATGTCTCGCCCATTCGCAATAAAACCAAACCACCCAATGCTTGTTGCAATGGCATCACCGTTACAACAACCACAGTGTCGCATGTATTCAGCGTAAGCAGTCGCGAATCTAAGCTTAGGAACGTGAATGGTTATGTATAGGATGTACGAATTGACATGTAGGTGAAATTACCGAAAATTTGAACATCACCGGTTGTAGGATAATGAAGCATTTATACGTAATTTAAAGAAATTCAGAACTTTGCAATTGTTTGTTTCAACAACAACCGGTAAACATATGTCACACTTGTTGAGTTGCAGAAGTGTCAAATACATTAAAAATATCCGTAACGAGACATAAATTGACTTTTTAACTGCTTTCATCAAACAGAGTTTTACTTAATTATGTGTTCTTTTGAGCAGTTTAGGTAACATTGCGTGTTGATTAATATATCTGAAACATCAACAAAAATAACATCACTGTCTACAGAAAGGTAAGTGACCTACATTGAACATTAAACAGCATTATGAAGTCATGTTATGGAAATCTGTGATTTGAGTGACTAGTGAACAGATACATTGTTCACAACGTTGAGTAATGCTTGTTTATTTGTTTAGAAATCTCTTCATGATGTTTGTTGTTGCAATCTTCATATTGTTTTTTGCACCACCTACTTGCTGCTTTCCGAGTAAGTTTACATAAAATCAACGTGTTCTGCAGAATGGCTTTTAATTAATCAGTTTAATTCAATTTTCATTCGTAACAAAATTGCCCAACATCATGATAAAGTGAACAAAACGAATCGTGTAGCTGCGAGTAAATTGTGTACGCTTTGTTGGACACTAGTGTCCAGCTTTTGTAAGTCTCTCAAATTGCGTATTTCAAAACTTGCATTGTGTATGGATTAATGCGCATATACTAAGTAAATATTGTGGTAATACTTCATATAATACCGTGGAAAACATTATGTATATTGCTCATGCTATTGTAGATGCTATTATATAAGTGTTGTTTATACAGTTGCCACAGTCCGCCAAACAGCTTCGCCACAACAGAACTCACATCAGCCGAAATTTTACTAAATACCGATAGGTAGCGCAAAGAGCTGAATTATTAAAATAGTTGTAAAACAGGTAGTGTTAGATACAAATTTAGTAGGTTTTAGGTTAAAAATGAAAAAAGAAATTGCATTTGATTTTAACTCTTTAGCACAAAACCCTATCACAAAACAAACAGCCCTAAACTTCAGTATCTTTAAAGAAATATATTTTAAATAGACGCAAGTGCTCTTTGTGCCACCTAGAGTGTTAAGCAAATTATCGACACTCGTGGGGTATGATGTCAGTGTATTTTCCTTGACACGCACACGATTTATTTACTTTACAACAAATATAACTGTTTCTTTTCAACGTGCTGACATTTTACATGAAAACAGTTTTAACAGTTAACATGGAATTTGAAATTAGTAAATCAAATGCTTACTTAATGGCGACATTTGCACATTTTTTGCTAGAAATTTGGTGACTGGTTCAAAGTACGTTGATTATCACTGTGATGTAACACAACGTCAACAATCCGCAACTAATTTTGTGTTTGTTGCAGGTTTCGAATGTGAAGATGGTCGGAGAAATATGTATGCTCAGTGGTTTTGCGATAGCGACCCTGAGTGCTATGACAGAAGTGATGAGAAACAAGTCACATTTTCAACCTACCCTGAAAACTTAACATCAACCTACATCAGGTAGACGTTATATTTTCCTGTTTTGTTTTAAAAATAGGAGTGACATAACAACAAAAGCTTCATTTTATATTTATAATTTCAATTATGTTTAAATCTATTGTTATCTATAAACTTTGAGTTTTACTCAATACAAATTTGCAAGCGCGTCGATAACATGGAAAGTAAACCAACAAGGATAGTTTTGAATGACATTAGAAAACTAAACTTTGTTTGTTAATCGGATCATTATCTTCACACCATGTGTTTCAAATCACTACTCTAAAAAGCTGCGATAACTCATGAAACACCAATCCTGCACAACAGTTATATTTCAAGTGAACAAGGAGGATTATATTTGTATGAAATGTTCATATTCATACACATCAATGTAACTGACTTGGTTAATCATCGTATTGAAATGTTGGATATTTCTTGCATTAAATCATAATATTTCTCTTTACAGTTGCGACAACACGCTTAACAGTAAGAGTGATGTGTGCGCACTACGAAGACTAGAATATTGCAAGGGTGACATTCCATGTCGGAATAAAACACTTTGTGACGGCGGATGTCCCTCGCATTTCCGATGTCCGAATTCAACTTGTTGGAAGCGTTCGACTGTGTGTGATGGCGATCCCTGCAATGACTGTCCTGCGTTTCAACACTGGAATAACGGATACGGCTTCAAATGTGTCAAAAACAACCGAATGTGCTCACTCCCGCAAATGTTCTTGTGGGACGGAGTAAAAGATTGCGACAATGGCTCTGATTTATGTTTCACTCCCGAAAATGGAGATGCCAGGTAAGGTCAATTGTGTTGTATTTTTGTTTTGTTTAGTATCGCTTTCGAATAACATACTGTCTATACGAGGAAGCGTCAAGCGATTCGATTTGTTAAAGTGATAACCATATATACTTAAGTCAACAGCTGAGCGAATTAATACAATATAAAGCGTCAAAAACGGAATATGTTTGTTTAACCATTTTTACCACATAAATTTCGATAAAAATATATACGAGATGCTTATATCGTTTGATTGCAAATTTTACGGTTGGCTTGAACAGACAAATACGAATCAGAGTTTTACCATTGTTATAATTTGGTGTAAATCCTATACACGCCACAATTACTTAAGCGCATATTTCCTATAACAAGTAAATTGTGCAGTAACTCTTTTCACCTTAATGAAATTTCCTTTGACGTGAAGCAACTGTGCAATTCAAGGTCATAAGGACGAAAACGATAAAAGCAAACGCGGTAGGAAAAACTAAGCGGAAGGAATTGCCGGAAGGACCATCGCCTGAATATGGATTGTGGCGCCATCAAATTACGCCATTTATTTTCACAAACATCCAACCAGTCTGATTGTAACACTGTGGAATATGTAACTTTTTGAAAAAAATGGAAATGTTTACTGCGCAAATGCTGAAGAAAGCCCCCTACACTTATGTCAGACGTCCGCTAACAGCTCGATGTAAGGTCCATCGGGTTAAAAACTAATTTTTGTTTGACTGACATATTGCTCTTCACATTCCAAACACGTGACAATGTATGCGGTATTTTCAAAACGTAAGTCGCTGACGTAGGTGAAAAAATCTTGGTTGCGATCGCAAGTCAGTCACCGGAAAAACCATTCGGTTGGCTTTGGCGTGGTTGCCACAATATAAGATCCTGTTTCGCAATTTTCTGTGTCGTGCGCTAATTTGTGGTATCGCATTAAGGCAGCGCCGATGGTGAAAGGTCGCTTGTACAGTACACACGCCGATAGTGAAAGGTCGCTTGTACGCAATACACGCCGATGACTTCAATTGCCTTTCCCTGTCAGTTGGTTGCAAAATGTTGGTGAAGGAAGTAGCCCAAACAATTCGTTTTCGTTCCGGTGTCTGCTTTTGGAAGTTTGGGAGCAAAACGTTCCTTCCGAAAGGAAGCTACAGTATATACGTCGAATCTACGGCATATACGTTGCCACGTGTTTGGAAAAAACAATATGTCAGTCAGTCAAACAAAAATTAGTTTTTAATCCGATGGAGTCTACATCGAGCTGTTCGCGGACGTCTGACATAAGTGTAGGGTCCTTCATCAGCATTACCACGGTAATCATTTCCGACTTGCAAAAAGTTAGGTATTTCACAGTGTTACAATGTGGTTTTATAGAGCAACATCGCACTGAATAGTTGAATGTTTTTTGAAAATAAATGGCTAAATTTGATGGGCGCCTAAATCTTTTATTGGCGCGCATATGTCGCACACTATACATAATATATAAACAAAACAAGTACTATAAAGGGTTGATACGGATGTAAACAAACAAAACATAAGAAGTTAACGAACAAAAACATTTCCAACCAACACAGAAAACAAAAACGAAAGGGCGCTAAAGATGTAAACACTGAAGAAACGAGAAGCACTGTGTGATTGGTCCACGAAACGGCCAATCAGAGGCTTCCCAGAAAGAACGTGCACAAGAGCGCATACTTCGAAAAAATATACAAAAAGCACGCAATACGGACCAAAAAACGCACTGAATAGCGCCTACATTGCAATACATACAACATGTTAACAGGCATACGAGGCAGAACACGCGTAGGTACGTATATAACAAAAACAAAAGGCACACAATTACAAAACAAGCCCTATTTGATTGGATCGCGTAGCGTCAATTCAGAGATATGGCATATGGATAAACTTATAAGTTGGAGAGCGCATATGGTGCAAATCAAAAATAAATAAAAGGTCCTGTATGATTGGTCGATAAATCGGTCATTCAGAGGCATACGAGACAGAACAGACGTAGGCGCCTATATATAACGAAAACAAAAGTAAACAATTACAAAACAAGCGCTATTTGATTGGATCGCTGTTTGCTGGAGTGCGCGCTCGATGTTGAGGAGCCGGAGGAGGAGTGCATGCGTTTTATGAACGTTTCTTCTTCCTCCTCTTTGCTATTTGTGCTTATTTGGGTAGAATTAGTCAGTAATTTTAGTTCGTGAATCAGTGCAGGATCTCCCAATAGTAGGCCGTCCCAAGGGTTCTTCTTCTTGGGCATTTCTATTCCGCTGCTTTTTGGTAGTCCGTCTTTGGCGGGGGCGTCCGAAACGCTGCCTCCAGGATGCATGTTGACTTTAGCGGGGGCGCCCGAGACGCGGCCTTCAGGATACATGTTGTCTTTGGCGGAGGCGTCAGAGACGCGGCCTTCACAATTCGGTTGTTGGTCTGCGGGGGCGAAGGTCTCCATCTTTCCGTCATCTTCAACGGGGCGTCCGAGACACGGCCCCGAGATTCTGATTCTCTTCGGCGAAGTTGGCGGCCTCCAAAACACCCTCATTATTTTCTTCAGCGTCTGTGTCGCCATCTTGGAGGGCGACAGGACCCTCTATGGCAACATTAGCTAGAGGGGCACTGCTCGCAGCAACATCTGGGGCATTTGAAGGAGGAATCGTATCCTTCGGATTCTGAATGGGAGTGGAGTTCATTTGAGGCCCGCCTCTCCGTGCACGATTGTCTCCTAGTGTCGAAAATTTTCGTCGCGGCTATAGAATACTTCACAAGTGTCCCGCATGTGCCCGAATTTTCTGCATACAAAACACAGTGGGGTTGTCCTTCATACCACACGTAAAATGAGAATCCCTCGATTCGTATTCTCGAGCCTATTGAGTTTTCTCTCAACTCGGCCGTCTTGAGGTCAAAACCTCGTTTTCCATCTTGGTCCCGCAACGGTTTTTACTGTTTCTGCCTTTTTGACAGTGGCATGTCTAGAGGCGAGGTACCCGCTATCCTCATCAACGGAGAAACACAACGGTATTTCTGTGACCAAAACTGCCGTCCTTTTGAGATCGTGCAAACGGGCGAAATCGACCTCTTCAGCTTCTCTGCAAGCTCTCGCGGGTTCTGCATGTAAACTCTGCTAGACCCCCGTGTCGTTCGACAATTCCCTCCAAGTTGCGGATAGGAAAATTGATTTCACCAAGCATTTCATAAATAAAATGCCTCGATTTCTTGGTTGACAACTTAGCCAAAACCTCTGTCTACCTACTGAAGGCAGGAACCCCCCAGGAGACCTTGGTGGACAACTTTGTTGCACGCCGTGGGAACTCAGCCTTTTGCTGACGTCATGGTCGAAATGGTCTCGACCTATAACGTATGTTGTCGAAATTGACCATTGTCGTCAATTTATGCAAATTAGTCAGTGCTTGCAAGGATCTCAGTTTGTGATATACCACGTAGAAACTGTCCTTTATCGGTAAATAAACAAATGCAGCAGATGTATGCTCCAGGAGCGTAGGGTCCAGACTGTTTAGTTCTACCGGGCAGGGGTCCTGAAAGGGCCAGGTTTGAGCCAACTAGGGACGGTTGTGGGGGGAGGGGTTTCCGTACGTCTTAAGGACGCACAGATAGGAGGAAGGAGGACCGGACCATCTACCACTAGGGCGCGGTTGCCGGTTGGGGAAAGGTAGATGACTTCCCTTTGTGGTGTAAGCACGCGCGGAAGGTGGGTAAAAAGGGGGGTGCAGTCAATTCTCGAAAAATCTCCAAGCATTAGTGGCACTGACAAGGGCCCAACGGGCAGCGGCGGGAGGGAAAGGGAGGCAAGGAAGTGTGCACAGAGGAAGGATGAGTGGATTTTCGTTCTAGAGCCAACTTCTGATACCGGGGAGCCGACAAAACTTCTAAAGCCGGACTAGATCCGCCTTAAAATCTGTTGACTTCGTTGGCTGTTACCCTCAACTCACAAGGGGCAACCGGTCATCGTGCCGGATGCTTAACTTGTGCGTTTCTTGCGGTTGGCCTGTGCGTATGTACATTTTTGAATTGTTTTTGCTTGATTTATTGCTGTTATCCCGTTTTTATATTGACACTGATTTTGCTTCTAAAAGCGAAATGCATTTGTTTTCGTAAAACCAATAAAATACAGACGCAGATTCATTGGTTTTCAAGCTGAAATTTCTTGAAGCAAATTGCCCATCACATTTATCTGCACAAGTACAGCAAATTCATAAGCAAACATCTCTCAAATATATATTGGTCATTTGTCAAAATGTATAACTATTACTGCGTTTGTAGAGACTTTCGGCAATCTTCGTTGGGCACATTCAACAATCAATTGTGCTTTCAATGTGAAAATGACTCAATGATCATTGCAAGATCAAGTGTGTGTAATGGCATCCAAGATTGTCCTGATATGAGCGATGAATGTAGTTGTGATGAAAAAGTTCCAGAAATGTGTAAAAACCTCAAACTTCTATCAAACTATAAGAGGTAGGTTTGTTTATTTGTTGTTAGAAAACTCCTGTAGGAAAGATACGATTTGTTTAGATGTGAATGTTTCGACATTGATGGAGTTTGTCACAATATACTGGATCCAACCAACACTTCCTGTGCTTTGACAAAAAGTGACGTATGCGATGCACTTGCACCATGTGATGGAAATTCCCCCTGTGAGAATCTCTGCCCCTCCCACTTTTGGTGTTCGGAATCGGTTTGCTGGAAGCGTTCATCAGTGTGTGATGGCGATCCATGTAACAACTGCCCTTCGTTGCCCCGAGCAAACGGACACGGCTTCAAGTGTGTCAGAAACGGTAAAACGTGTACGTTGCCTCAGCAGTTGTTGTATGATACCATCCAGGATTGCGACGATTCAGCTGATTTCTGCTTTTCATCGGTTGACGAAAAACTAACAGAAAATCCCAGGTAAGTTCAAATGATAGTAACACTAAGCTATTCAACCAGAATTTTCAACTGTTTTCTTCTTTTGCAGAGATATTCGCAGTTTGCCTTCTGTCACCTTCAATCACAGTTTGTGCTTCCAGTGCATAAACGACCCCACGACTATTTCAAGGTCAAGTGTGTGTGATGACGTCATCGACTGTCCGGATAAGAGCGATGAGTGTCTTTGCGAAACGACTGAAGTTAAGAATTGTGGAAAGTTTTCAATGTACGTGTGTACACAGTTTTTAAGGTCGCAAATGGTCATTTTTTGAATACGTTTGTTTAATACAGTGGTTTCAACCCGCAGACCGCGAATCCCGTGGGCGTCGTTTGCCGTTTTACTGGGGGTCGCGGGACCTTTTGATTAACATCAAATATTTATCAGCAATAACATGTTGAAAACATATAAAAGCAATAAAACAGTCAAACCACTTGATTTCAACCCATTTTTTTCCATTATGACCGCGCCATGCAAAGCAATACCTTTATTACGCAACTTGCATCTTTATACAGTAGATAATTCAACGCAAATGCCACAGCACCTCGTGGGCAAACGAATGTCAAAACACCAAAACACTTATAGTAGATGTTGTGTGTCAGTGTGTTGTAACAAGATATTTTAAACCGAACGGACCAGCAAGCTGATCAGACCCATTCTTTTTGCACAATGTGAGAGTTTGTTCTAGTGATTATTAAATAAATATGAAAACCTTTGAAAGTGAGTCACAAGTTACATTTGGTTGCTAAAATGTGTCGCGACATGGTTGAAGGTTGAAAGCCACTGGTTTAATATGTGGACATAGTAAGTGGTTTTGTGGCAAATAATGTGAATATGTTTAGTGGTAATGAGAGTGTGGAGGCCGATTGCTCAAACTCAACCCCAACCGACACCATTCTTAAAGGCAGTTGGTATTGTTGGTACGGGCGTGGGGTAAGCATTTAAGTTGTGTTATATGTTTTATGCTCTGAATCTTGATGCTAATCTATCCACTTGAATGCAGTACATAATTGTTTTAGAATTAGTAGTTATATAGGAGCATGGTTGGATGTAAGTTACAAAAAGAAATAAAGTTGTCTAAACATTTTTGCTGCCTTTTTGAGGACATAATTCTGGTACTGAATGTTTAGCAATAAAAAAACGTAAAAAAGCAGTAATATGAACAAAATAGTTGACAACGGCAGAAAAAAAGTTTTTTTCGTATTTCAACTTATTCTCGGCCGTGGATTGGAATCTATCCGCTTTAATGCGACAGTGAATAAATGTGGTGAGACAAGTTAGTTGGTACTCGCCACGCAATGTAAATAATCGCACAAAAATAACACATTTTCACGGTTTATGCTTTAGAGTTTCAATCCCGCCGTAAACAAATGTTATCATGGCTACAAAATAATAAAATTCACGATGCTGATAGAAAATTGGCAAATGAAAAATTGATTAATTTGTCCCAATCTGATAAAGATCAATCTTAAAATTTTGTTTATGGTTTAATAATTGCTGAGGCGCACTGATTTCGTACTAAATATTTAAACCAAGCAAACTAGATTTTACACTGGTGACAAGGGTTTTGTATTCCACACTGTTACGATGGTAAGAAACTAGCGCGACAAGAAAATCTCCTTATCACTTAAATGTTGATTTGCGATTGGTTTTTATCTTTATGTTGTTCGATAAGCACCACCGTTTATACTTGCCATACACTGTATTGCTAAACTTCATTAAACGTTTTGTTTACTTATTAGATAGATTTTTTAATATTTTAATTAATCGTTTTGCTGACGAAGGTTTAGTATGATAATTTGCGATTTAACTTAGTATGCCATATTTATATACATTTTATTATTGGTCATTTAAAACAATATAATTTCGGATCACGACAAAGTTGTAAGTCGTGCCGAGCTTTTTCCATTTTAGTGAAACGGGTGTGCCGATAACTGGGTAATTTCTCCAACTTAATTCAAACACAACATCACACAATTGGCCACATAACTATAGTAATTCTACCTTCGTTGTTATAATTTTTGATATGTTTTGAGTTTAATTTCAACGAATTTTCCTGTTCGGGCTGCAGTTTTGAGACTCCACACTCTTCTCAATCAAGAACCGACATTTTTTGAAAAATACGTCTTTTATGTTTACATTGCGTGGGGTAAATTAAAGTAAAATTGAGGGCAGCTGTTTATATCAGCTTGTTTGTCACAACATATGTAAGGTAACAAGTCTGTGCTTTTTTTGGAGACAAAATTGTTTTGCATGATTCGGTTGAAAGGAACAATATCGAAACACCAAACTGTTGTGCGACGGGAAAATAGATTGTCCAATTCGTGTTTGCTACGAAGATCGATGGTTTGAATACGATGAGGATCCTCGTCTTTGCAAACATCGCAAACATTGTCTCACGACTGATGGGCTTCCAAACATCCCTCAATCTCAAGTTTGCGATGGCTTCATGCAATGTCAAGACGGAAGTGACGAAACTGCTTCCGAAATTCCAGATCAATTTCTTTCAAAAGTTTGTGACGGCATTGTCCACTGCAAAGACAAGAGTGACGAACAAACTAAAAATTGCACAAAACAGGATAGATTCTATTGCTCAGCGTTAAATGGAGCTAAGGTAGGTATTTTTACAAGTTAATGATTTTTGATTGCAACATAACTCTTTGTTTTCAGGTTTCCATTAGCAACGCAGAGATTTGTGATTTCACTATAAATTGCGATGATCAAAGTGACGAAAAAAACTGCACGAGTGACGGAAGGTTCTACTGCGAAAACAAACAACCACTCTTTGTTAAAAAGGAAAAAGTATTACTACATGCAATGACTACTGGGTAATTTCAGTTTTCATCATAATAGTGTTGCAAACCAACAGAAGTTCAACGGATTTGGAGATTGTTCTGACTGGAGTGACGAATGTCCATCAAAATCGACAAGAACAGATGAGAACATTTTCTCCTCGCGATACGAGCTGATCGCTAATCCATTTTTACGAGCTGTTGTGTGGATCATGGGCTTTCTTGCAATCTTTGGAAATTTGGTATGTTTAGACTTGTTTTACTTATACCGCATGTAATGCAAATGACAATAACACATAAAGTATCACGTTTGAGCTTTGCAATTACATCACAGGTCGTCATGGTTACGGAAGCAAAAACCCTGATGACAACAGAATCACAAACAGCTGCATTTCGCACCAACCATCTTCTTGTCCTCAATCTTTCTGTTTCTGACCTGCTCATGGGAGTTTATCTGATCATGCTGGGCGCAGCTGGTGTTAACTACTCTGGAAAATACTGCGCCAATGACCTTGTTTGGAGGTCAAGTGGAAGTTGCACTACAATGGGAATATTGGTTTTGCTTTCCAGCGAAACCTCAGTATTTACAATGGTTCTGCTGACATCATTTCGACTCTATGCTGTAAAATACGTAAGTAATTCAGTTCTGTATATGCAGATCCATGCTTTGTCAAACAATGAAAGATATTTTGCAGCCTTTCAACGCATCTCTACACCCAAAGCTTAAAGTTGTCATCCTTACCATTCTATTGTCGTGGTCAATTTCATTCACTCTGGCATTTATTCCTCTCACATCTGAATTCCAACATTTGTTTGAAACCAAAGCGTGGATGAAGGAAAACCCGTTTTTCCAAAGTGCTGCAGTGGACTATTCAAGTAAGATTTTGTACATCCATTCAAATCATAGTTATTTATTGATTTAGATTAAAATGTTACATTTTGTGTAGGCATGGAGAATTTCATGGAGCAGTTTGTAGGTTTTCAACACAATTTCACTCTTAACGATTCCCAGCAGTATGAAACTGCAATTGTGAAGCTAGAAAATGCTTATTCCTGGACGGATTTTGTGGATGTTCTCAAAGATTATGACTACACTGAAATGTTTGACATTGCAGGATATTTCGGGTATGTGGTTGCAAAACTGATGGGTTGTAAAGTATTGAGCGTTTTACCCCCTCAATATGTTTCGTAGATACTACAGCACCAACAGCGTTTGCATCAGCAAACTTTATGTGAAGCCAACCGATAAGGCTTGGGCATATTCACTTGGTATCATCTTACTCAACTTCTTGGCTTTTCTATTTGTGGCAGTGACGTACAGTTGGATTTACAAAAAGTCAACATCCAGTGGCAGGAAAGTGAATGAGGGCGTGAGAAACCCAAGAGCAGAAAAACAAAGCCAAGGTAAACCTAATGAGATGTGTTTGTGTATGAATGCAAAGTAGTAAAACTATTTTGCGTTTGCCAGAAATGCAAAAGAAAATCATCCGACTGATCTTCACCGATTTCTTCTGCTGGATTCCAATTTCGATCATGGCTTTCTTGAACTTTGGTGGAACAACTGTACCTCCAGTGATCTACGCAGTTTCGGCAATAATCCTGCTTCCCATCAACAGCTCCCTTAATCCTCTCATCTACTCAAACGCACCGAAAATCCTCTATGATTATATTCGTGAGCGCTTGCGTGAGTTTCGTCCACGTCAACAGCCAGAAGCCGACCGACGAGTGAACGTGATAGTTGTGGACGAAACCCCACTTTAAATGATACATGACCATGTTATAGGATTGACAAATTGGACTTGTATACCGAACTGACAATATCTTGTGAACCATGTACATATTTATCTTCGTGTCTTTACTGTTTCAGTTGCTGGAAAATGTTTGAATTCTTTAAATGATTTTCCACGTTTTTCTCGTTGATTGTTCTATTGCATTCCTGTGCAAAATCAACCAGTGGTAAATTGTTTTAACCGTGGCCTAATAAAGTGTAAATACGTTTTTGAGTTGAAGTGGGAATAGGTTGATCAGTTTGCAGGTTTCAGGCTGTCGGGTGTTTTTTTGCTTTTGTTATTTGTATTAATGCCCTGAAAAACCTTTACAGAAACCTTGCGCAGGATTTAGACTTTTTAGCATTGATTTCGACGTAAAGATATAGGCTTTAGACCGTTACGCAAAAACACAAAGCCCTCAGTATGGTTGCATTTACAAAATTGTGACAACAGGAAAATCCTAAAGTCATTTAGGCTTGTCTTGGTATATTTGAATGTATGTGCATGTTAAAACACAATACAGTCAGTTCGGACATCTCCGTCACTCACAGGTTGTGCACCGAAATTGAAAATGTCCTCACCATCACAAAGAGATTTATCACATAGAAAAAACCTATGACGGACAATCATGTTGATTAAATTTGTTAACATAAAAATTAACCTTAAGTGTTTCGTTGTTTATAAAGTATTGGAAATACCACAAATGCATGGTTGCTCGATCAAATATTTGTTTTACACTTTAACTTATGCTTAGTTTCCATGACTCAGAAGTAACCTAATTTCTATATTTTAATTGATAATTAAGGTTCCGTCCTTGCAATCTTGGATTCATCAACGTGTCCAAAGTGTTTGTTCCTCACAAATAATTTCTGCTATATATCGAATAGCATTATTTTAAAATCGTATATCACATTATGTATAACTAGTTTTCAAATATAATTATAATTTGCGGACATCTGTATCGGATAATAAATGAAAAAAAAGAAGAATAAATGTTCTAAACCACACTACTTATGGTTAAATTATAGTACATGATCCTACACTATTTTAAGAAAAATCTTCTAAACATCTCGTTGAAAAAAACGAAAAAAAACGAAGGAAGCAGAATAAAAAGGAGGTTTTTGTACCTTCATTGATTATCGATTTTATTAAAAAGTTTTTTTACCAAATTAAAAGAGATTTTACAAGCCAACCCAAAATAGAAAATGCTCAAAAGTTTCATATTGTTCAGGTTAGCAAAACCGAAATAACATTATATTTAATTCTGCTAACACGACTGTTAACGCAACAAGAGCACTTCGCTTTTATCATAACGTATTGGTTCGAAAACACGAACGAACAAAAATAAAATTAAACGGTTTCCACGAACCAACTTGAAACTGCAGTCAGATACTGCTCGCAAAGTTTCACCTTGTTGCGGTTAGCAAAACCGAAATAACATCATATTTATTTTTCCAAAGACGTCCGTTGACGCAACAGAAACACCTCGCTCTTACCATATCTCATTGGTTCCAAAACACGAACGAACAAAGATAAAATTAAACGGTTTTCACGAGCCAATTTGGAATTGTAGAGAGAAAATGCTCGCAAAGTTTCAGATTTTTCAGGTCAGCGAGACGGGAATCACAACGTACATCTTTCCTATTTTCGTACCAACGACCGATAAGGCAATAGAATAGTTCGCTTTCTGCATATCTTATTGACTACAAAACACGAACGAATTGAGATAAAATTAAACGGTTTTTGCAAGTCAACTTGGAATTGCTGTTAGAAAATGTTTGCCAAGTTTCAGATTGTTTAGGTTTGCGAGACGGAAAGCACAGGCGTACATCATTCTTATTTTCGTAGGTATTGGCGTTAAGGCGATAGAATAGTTTGCTTTCTGTATACCTTATTAGCTCTAAAATACAAACAAACAGAGATAAAATTCAACATTTTTCACGAGTCAACTTGGATTTGCAGTCAGATACTGCTCCCAAAGTTTCAGTTTTTTTAGGATAGCGAAACGGAAATGACAAGCGAAGGTCATACTTGTTTTCATTGGCACAATGCTTAATGCGACACAAATGAGTTGGAATTTAGTATACATTATTGGCTACAAAACAACAACAACTGAGATAAAATTAAACGGATTTTTCAAGCCAACTGAAAATTGCAGTGAGAAAATATTCAAAAGTTTCAGATAGTTCAGGTTAGCAAAACCGAAATAACACTATATTTATTTCTGCTAACACGACTGTTAACGCCACAAGAGCACCTCGCTCTTACCATAACTTATTGGTTCGAAAACACGTACGAACAAAGATAAATTTAAACGGTTTTCACGAGCCAACTTGGAATTGCAGTGAAAATATGCTCGCGAAGTTTCTTGATGTTCAGATTACCGTGACGGAAACCAGAAGCGTACATTATTCTTATTTTCATAGGTATCGCCTTCAAAGCAATAGAATAGTTCGCTTTATGCATACCTTATTGACTACAAAACACGAACGAATTGAAAGAAAATTAAAGGTTTTTTTTTTCAAGTCAACTTGAAGTTGCAGTTAGAAAATGCTCGCTAAGTTTCAGATTTTTCAGGTCAGCGAGACTGGAATCACAACGTACATCTTTCCTATTTTCGTACCAACGACCGATAAAGCAATAGAATAAAGCGTAGCGAGAATAAAGCATAAGCGTACATAATCCTTATTTCCGTAGGTATTGCCGTTTAAGCGATGGAATAGTTCGCTTTCGGTATGCCTTGTTAGCTCCAAAAAACAAACAAGCAGAGATCATATTAAACAGTTTTCACGAGTCAACTTGGAATTGCAGTGGGAATATGCTCGACAACTCTCAGATTGTTCAGTTTAGCGAAACGGAAATGACAAACGAACGTCATGCTTATTTTCATGGGCACAATGGTTAATTCGCAATAAAAGTAGGTCACATTTGGCAAGACCACTCATGCAATAAGATAAACTCGCTCGTGGCATAACTAACTACCTCTCAAACACGGTCGGATTTAGGTAAAATTAAATGGTTTTCCTAATGTGTGCGCAATTGGTCTATTTGCTACACAGGAAAGTCACTCGTGATAACTAACTGGCTATTAAACACGAGAGTGCTGAGATAAAATCTTATCGGATGAGCGAAAAGAAATTTGGAAACTCACGGTATTCTCTAGCTAAGTTATAATTGTAGTCTGCAACAACTTGCAAAGTTGTAGTTAAACCGATAAAACTTTATCTGTTTTCAGTTTCAATTTTCATTTTGTGGCGATCAGTTAACCGGAAATAAAAAGTGAACAAAATTAAATGAACAGATGTTTGAAATAAACCATTACTGGGAAATGTTGATGTGTTGTAACGGTATCTAAACTGTTTGCAGCAATAAAAATGCGCTTTTATTGATATATTTTGGAAATAAACATTTACGATCCTGAAAATTTCTGTTCGAAATATATGATTGGCATTTCATGTCTGTTGTTCCGCATCAAAAATTCAAACCGAACGGCTCAGAGTTGATTTTTAGAACAGAATTTCACATCATGTCACACAAGAATTTAATATGCCACATAACAACATAATGTTTTGTACGACAATGTTTTCTGCAAAACAAGAACAAGTCACTCCTTAATATTCCTTCAGTCTGTTTCAGGTGAAAATATGCTGATTTTCATTATTCTCATCACGCATAATATAGAATTATAAAAGTATAAAGTTTCTCATGCTCAACTTGTTTTTCGGACAGAATTGATTGGATTTATACCATGATTAATGCATTCTTGTGTTGTTTTTCGCAAACATTCAAGTATTTAAATCGTATAACCACGAAAATGAGTCATAGAAAAAAATTGGTTGCGTCGATTTTTTACAATCGTTTAAACGTCAATATGCACCATGCTAAAGTACACGACTTATTTGGAAACCCTCTGTAACCGTGTACATTTATGCTTGTAATATAGAGCAATGGTTGACCGCATAACACTTTCGAATTTGGGCATAAATTGCAATGCCATGTAATGAAGGGCTGATTGCAAAAGCTAGCTTGGAAAATAAACGTCTAAATTTTTGCAGTTAAGTGCTGTGGTAAACTGTATGACTCTTGTGTTATGTTCGGCTTCAAAATTTATGAAAGCAGAAATTTCCATTTGCAATTTGACTTGAGTAGATCTGTTTAGACACCTAGTGACAAAGCATAGAGCAAGTTCATATTGCTTTCAAAAAGACATAATAGAACAGTTTATAATACCTGCGAATGTAGATCAAATATTCTAATGCAACTGCTATTACCGGGTAGTTTGTAGCAAGTCAAGTCAAGTCAAATTTTATTTGCATAGTCACTTCATCATTACAGTTCCATTGTTGAACGGATACGTAAACAGCAGGGACACCGAAAAAACCGTAGGTTATCGAGTCAAGTGTCCTGTTATTTGAATTGTGGTTGAATTCCGTTTTGGGTATGTCCTGCCGTAGGATCGCAACCGACCGCACGAACCTGGCGGGGTACGTCCGGTTGCATAAGACGGTGTTTGAACCCGCAGGTTCTGCTGGCCAAATGAAACCCGCCTAAACGGAAACACCAGCTCGGTTCCTCGGAACGTTTCCTGTGATCCCGTAGGCAGACCCGGGTGTCCCGAGGACAATTCGTTGCGACGATGAAACTGTTGTCGTCGAGCATCTCCTCCTCTGCTTTTGTAAGATCGATCTCGAGATCTCTGATGTTGTTCGCTGGGGAAGGTGCTGCACTGTCTTCGACCCGGATGGCTGATCTGAAAAAACCGAATCCTACGGCAGTATTTTGTTCTTTTTATGTGACCAAGTTATCCAGTTTAATGATGTAATAGTATGGAATAAAAAGTCAAAAAGTAAAATCACACTAAGATAAAACTGAAACACACACAAAAAAAACACGAAAGAAAAAAAGTGAAAACTGTGGTAGTTATGACGTAGGAGAACAAGCTGTATTATATGAATTCTGGTATAGGCGAGGACAGGAAAGTGAAATAATTGTTGAGGGGTGATATTGCCTTAATAAATACAAGCGAAGCTGTTTCTTAAAAGAGGACAAGCGTGACAGAGACTTAATATCGCGTGGTAAATCTTCCCATACTTTTGGACCTCGATGACAAATTGATCTTGTAGCATAATTAATGCATTCCTGAATTGGTATATAAGAAACCCTTTTGTTATTAAAATCCTAAAATCAAGCAAAGCATAACTTAATCAAACAGGGTTTTGACGATTTTTAGCGATTGGTAATAAATGTCATAATTTTGTTTTGCCAAGCTAGATCCAATCCCGATTGCACATTATTCGTACAATACGCGAAGCCTATAATAGGTGGTCTTGCGCCCATAGTATTGCCAAACGAGTTCAACGCATCACATCACGCCACGAAGCCTTACATGATGGTTTGCGTGCAGTGGCCTTTTTACATATCTAGACTCAGTCGAAACTAAATAGCGCGTTTGACAAGAAACACTACCACGTAGGTATGCATCTGTCTGTTGTTAATATAGAGAAGTAAGCAATTAATTGCAAAAAGGCGTTGAAAGTTATCCTGTACTCGGAAAAAAGTCATGTTGTGATTAAACGTAGTAATACCATTAAAAGGCCGGTAAGCATACACAATTTGTAACGGAATATAAATTGTTACAAAATGTAACGTTTCATATGCTAAAAAAATTCTGCAAATTGATTATGATTATAGTGAGCATCTAATCATTCAGTTGAAAATACTGAACAGGCGTTTTGCCCACCAGGTTGCATATTTAACAATTTTTTTGTTCAGCTGTTGTAATGCTAAACAAAATACTAGTTGTTGATTCGAGAACGTTTTGCCCATCAGAACGATAGGGCCTCTTCAGAGTCATGAATGACATAATGTGACCACAACAAGCGAACTGCACATGCGCAATGGGATACAACGAAAAATAATTATACACGAACAAACAAAATCTCTTTTATAAAAACAAAAGAATTAAACGCGCCACTACCGGTGCAATTAACTGATATTTTACAGTCTAAAGATATGATTAAATGATTGCAACACCAAGGTTTCTTAGTAATGTGAAAACTGACCACATCTTTTTCAAAATAAGCAATACAAAGCGATTAAATCCATATAACAAACATGCACCATGCCAAAATGCACGACTTTTTGGAAACCCGCTGCAACCCTGTACATGTATGCTTGTAATAGAGAACAATGGATGAATGCACGACGATCGTTATGTCATCGCTTTCGTATTTAGGCATAAAATGCAACGCAATGCAATGAAGGGTAAAAATAGCTCGTAAAACAAGCATCCAAAATTTTGCATAGAAATGTTCCATGGTAAACTGTATGACCCTTTTGTCAACTTCGGCGCAATATAGATTAAATACGGAATCATTGCAGAATTTCTGCTTAAAATTTGATTTGAGTAGCTCTGTTTAGACACCTAGTGGAAAAGCATCAAACAAAACCATATTACACTCAAAACGACATTGCCATGCATTATATATGATCGTTGCTTACAAAGTGGATCTCATAACTGTCTTGTGTAAGTAAGTTATTATGTAGTCGTCACTCAAGAACGTCGACCTACGATAATGAATTTCGCCATTCAATGGGCTCATCATGGTTAATATAGATGTATATCAAACCTGCGTATGACAATTAAATATTCGAATACAAATGCAATTACCGGGTAGTTTGTAGCATAATTAATGCATTCCTCTGTTGGTATTTCATAAACTTTATGTTATTGAAATCCTAAATCACGAAATATATAAACTAATCAAACTGGGTTGCAAAGATTTTTAGCGATTGGTAATAAATGTCATTGTTTTGTTGTGTCAAGCTATGTATCACGCCACCAAATCTTACATGAATGGTTTGGCGCAGTGCGCTATCAAAACATTTTGGACCAGTTTAAAACCAAATGGCGCGTTTGACAAGAAACAGTTTCACGTATATACGCATCTATCTGTTGATATGTGGAAAAATAAATAAAAATCAATGTAATGAGCAAAACTTTAAAGTTATCCAATACTTGAAAAAGTTAAAGTTATGATTAAACACACTACAGTCTTTACGCGGGACGTCAGAATACACAGTTTGTAACAGAATATAAATTGTTAAATGCAGTAAAAATGCGCTAGGTTTGAATTTTTTAAGCAAGTTTTAAAATTCCCAGAATTTCAATTATTAAATATATGATTGACATTTCCATGTCTGTTGTTCCGCATCAAAAATTCAACCCGAACGGGTCAAAGTTATTTGTGGCACAAAATCTCACATCATGTCACGCAAGAAATCAATTTACCACATAAAATACGTATTCTTTGCAAAGATTTTGCTACAAACCAAGAAACAAGTCACCAATTTAAATAGTCATGTATTTTTTTAAAGTTAAACGATGCTGACTTTCATTATTCCTGTTTTCACAGAAATGTACTATATTTCAGAATGTAAAACTTTTTGCCGTCGGCTCTGAAATGTACTTTTTATTATTGTTATTGGTTTGTTGGTGATGTAATTAGTTTTAAAAGCACAAAAACGACTAAAGGCTGCTCAACTAATATAATCAACCCAAAATATACAGTCTAAATATATAGTTATGCCATTGCAACATCAAAATGTCCTTTTTATGCAAAATGTTGTTAAAAAATGTTCAAATTGACTACTTAGTTTTCAAAATAAGCAACAACGATTTGTACGTGCGTAGTCGTGCATGTTAAAAGCTCAACTATTGATATGCAATTAAGTTAAGGCAATATAAATAGGCACTTTCGCAGAATACACGAAAATCAAACCTGGTTAAAACATGTACATTTATGTTTGTTCCAGAGAGCAATGATTGTCTGCACGGCGATCGTTTCGACATCGTATGTAGGACAATAAAATGCGACGAAGTGCTTTGTGGATTGCAATAAGCTCGCTTGGATAAACGCGTTCAAATTCGTGCACGTGAAATATGATAAATTTGCATGTAAAATATGGTGCTATGGTAAACTGCACGACCCTTGTATTTTGTTCGGCAAGCAAGACGGATTCAACACAGCATTTTCTAGTAATAAATTGATTTGAGTAACTCTCCAGAGACACCTCGTGAGGAGCATTTTTTTAAAAAAAACCTTCCGTCATTTTGGAAGACATCGCCATCCATTACATATTGCTTACAAATATTGGCGTTGGATTCTGACCGCAAGCTGCGTTTGTTAAAAAAACTCAACAGTTATAAGAGCTACATGGAACTGATTCCAAATAGTCTGTGCTGACCCGCACCAATCGTGTTCGAAAACGTGCTTTAGACGTTGCCCTGTACGCAACGAGCATCATGGTTTGGTCACACCGAACTTTAGAGCACAAATATTGTTTAAAAACCTGTTTTGAGCCTTACATATCATGTATTTGACAAGCGTTATAGCTCACTGCATGTGTGAAGATGACATCGGTTAAGATTTTTAAGGTTGGGCTGAGGTTTTATGACAATATGAACAATAAAACCGACTCATAAACTTAGTTCCTAACCCCATCCCAGCCTCACTGTTAATTTAAAGCAATCAGCGCTGTAAACATATCTTGAAACAGCGTGGATGGTTTCAATCATTTGTGCATGATTATTTTACTGAGTTTATATTTTGTTGTTTCGTTTTTTCGTGTTTTTCTTCGTTTGTTAATTATTGTTGTACAAAAAGTTTACGAATTTCATCGCTGAACGAAACAGAATTAAAGGTGTGTTGTATTAAACTTTGTTTTAATAAACTTTTTGTACTTCCTCTACTTGGCTGACAAACAGTCAAACTCAATAGGCCGGCATTTTGGCAACATATACTAATGTTGCACGAAATTTTCAAATTTTCAGCTTTTCACTTTGCAAATTGGTAATAAGATATTCGTGTTTGTATTTTTAACACAGAGGCTAAATTTCCGTTTTTTGAACAGTTTAAAAATGCCGTGATATAATGATCCTGTTTTAAAGAAGAAGATGTTTAACTTTTAGACTTACCTACAGTACCAAGTAAGTAGGTTTCATCATACATTCAGCTTTTTCGAAGCATAGGTGAAACTCAACACTCTTTTTACACAGAATGATAGTACGCCAGGTCTATTGAAGGCATCATAGCGAAGCAACCGGTCACCAAGCATTCGGTATGACGCCTTTAATAAGCCTGGCGTTATGGCGTATTATTACTTCTACCCAAGTGTGCTTCAGGACCGCTCCCAGCTATTAATCTATGTCTTTATCAAAGGGTTCGAATTCCGGACGTTACCGCAAACCAGAGTTATAAACGGGTCTGAAATTCGAGCACAAACCCGGCCCGAAAGCGAATCGTTTTTGAGAAGCCCGTTTAGGCCTGAAACTTTGATTGACAGGCCTGTACATCAAAGCCTCGTGTAAGACCAAGATAGCAAACACAATTGGTCTTAAACAAGGCGTTTTAGGGCTGTTTGACATTAGGTCTGGTCCAGAAACTTGTCACTTTTTTTTCACGGGGTTCGAACCCAGGACTCTCCCGGGGACGAATCCTGATCAGGGTTTTTTATGTCTGTATATGGGTCAGGCGCGCCAGACTATTCGGCCAAGTTCCTGCCCAGAAACTTGTAAGTTTGCTAGTGAAATTCATTCCCAAAAAATACTGACACAGAGTGTAAAGTCAGGCCCGAATAAGTCCGTTTTTTGCAAAACACCTAACCCCGATTTCAGAAAAGCCGGCCCGACTTACACCTCTCGCGAACAAATCCAATTAGGGCTTTTTTACGTCTGTATATGGGTCAGGAACTATACAAACCAAAACCGAAATGAAATTGATTTCCTAATCTCTACTTAGTGTCTGATATTTTGTAATATTTTGGTCACAACAAGTCAGTAGAGAGCAACAAAATCGAATTCCGGCAGAACATTATACTGTGTTATGGAATAACGAGCGCAAACTTCTAGTTTAGATTCCCCAATTTGAAAACCCACAAATTTACATCATGTGGGTCAAATATCTAGAGTCTAATTTAATTTACAGAAGCTGATAGTACAAAAATAGAGCATTTACCATCGAATACAAATTCTCTAGTGTACAACAATACTGTAAATAGGTACTTTTTAAGTAAATTATACCCCACATGCAAGCGTTCTTAACTAGGGCGAACATACGTAGTATAGGGTTCGAGAAGTGATTTCAAATATTAAATAATGTACACAAATCACTCGTAAATATGTAAAGGTGCTAATTTTATTGCTCCGTTTCACGCCAGTTACTACAATACTATTACTATTGTTTTTTACTAGTCTAATCGGGACCAAAGCCTAGCACTGGGACTGGCGATATCTTTGGCGCAACCTCTAAATTCCTTCTTAATGTAAAATGAATTGCAGAAGCACAATTTACAAGTGGTCACATTTTATCGAACTGCGGGTTAACATAAAGGCTTTCTTGCGCTTTATGATGACAAAAACGCGTTGATTTTATTTCTTAAAAAATGGGTATGAAAACATGAATGTGATTATAACAAGAAATTCAGTATTTTCATACCAGAAAGTTTCATCACTTTGCACCCCTAACCCATTGTAGGCGTTTCACCGAATCAAGCCGGTCACCAAACCTTCCAACATATGGCAAGGTATAGTCTAAAAAAATCTAGCCTATGGTGGGATTCGAACCCACGGAAGTCATTACGGAGACCGCGCTCTACCAACTAAGTTAGAGCTAGGTGAAGGGCTCAGCGATAGGCCAAAGCAAACCTAACTTATGTACCACAAATGCCATGTATTTTTCATTTTGTTTGCAGCTCCAACATCAACATTTCACATGACCACTAATTACCTTTCGTTCCTTTTCCTTTTTACTTCCTACGTAAACATATATGGCGAGTGTTTGGCTCTCACTGACGCGATCGCGCAGTTACAACTTTAGTTATTTAACTGCGTGCCAAATAAATTATTGATTGATTGATATAAAAACTAGGAAAATAAATAGAAAAACAAATATTGCTTGTCAGACCCCAGCTTGGACTCAGCACATCGTCCAGTTTTACACAGTGAAAAAAATCTGGTTCATGTTTTCAAAGGCTTGCCAAAACTAGCATCCTCTTTTTCGTGTGAAGAAGCCAGCACTTTAACATGCATTGTTACCTTCGATTTTCAAGACGAAAACTTTTCTTCGTTGGCACTGCAAACACTTTTCCAGGAAGTGCTTAATGATTTGGTGAGCGATTTCCCAGGTCATATAAATGGCATTACATATTTACAACGCGTATTAACTCAGCGGACTGTGAGAAAAAAACAGCCCTTGACAAAGTCATAAAAGTTTCGCTGGCGCGCCATGTGGGCGGTTGGTTAGATACCACAGCTAGACGAATGGGCGGAAAGCAGGCCTTGCATTCATAACAAACCGGCCAGCGAACTGCTCGGTTCTCAACAGGGTTAAGATGTATTACGACCGTTTCTTTGTTGCAAACCCTAATGTGTTGACGCGTTTCATCTCAGGCGCAAAAAAACCCAAAAACCATAAGCTTTGTACGTGATTCTATTCAGTTATGAGAAGTGTTCCGCTTTTTATTTTGGTATCTGATAAGTCCTGATCAAACTATATATTTTATAATAAAGCACTACATACGCAGCACCGCTACATAGCGCAATCGCGCAAACGGTCTGCATGTCGCATCAGATGAAAGTTATTTACCACCGCTCGACCAATCAGTTCGCTTTGTTGGATCACGTGACTTTGTTAACACACCTGCTGTGTTTCAGTGGTAGAGAATTGTTAAAAAATAGATACATTAAAAATTCAGTTTTTAACAATTTTGTAGTACTGTTTTTTCCGGATAAACCACCATACCACAGCTCCACCAATCAGATGGCCACGTTTGCTTACGCAAAGTGATTTGACAAATGCCCCATGTTGATTGAAGATAAAATGTGAAGTTTCATTAAATGCTTGGTTTGCAATGTTTGTGTGACATGTGCACATTAAATGATTGGGCCGGCATTGCCTCTAATGTGTTACTGGCGTCTTTTTGCAAGCGCGGGAGAACACGTTATTGAGCTTTACCTACATTTCAAACTGCTTGGTCAATACAGGGTTAAGATTTGTTACGACCGTTTCTTTGATGGAAACATAATGTGTTGACGCCTTGAAATGAAGCGGAGTTAAAACCTTGAAATATGAGAGTGATTTCTGATTCTATTAAGCCAACCTTGTGTCATTTTTGTCGTTACAATATTTTGCGCTCAACACGCAAATTTTGCAATAGTCATCGATAACAGAGCACTCCATTTAACAGCAAACGATCTCCGACTTCCCAAGGATTCGACCTATGTTATATTACAGAAGACATATACAAGACGTTTTAGGGCTGTTAGGCATTAGACCCATCAACTAGCTA
>NC_137254.1:9663791-9786473 GCF_965637545.1 Phallusia mammillata | reverse complement strand
AAACGTCGATTATTTATAATAAAAACTGCTGTGTGAACACATTATTTGAAGGTTTTATGTAATGGAAATTCTTTGAATACGTTTGTTTAATACAGTGGTTTTCAACACGTGGGGGTCGTTTGCTGTTTTATTCAGGTCGCGAAACCTTTTCATGAACATTAAATATTTATCCGCAATAACAGGATGAAAACATATAAAAGCAATGAAACAGTCAAAACTCTTGATTTCAACCCATTGTTTCCCATTATGACGCAACCATACAAAACAATAGCTTTATTACTTTACTTACGTCATTATACAGAGGTTAATTGAACGCAAGTACCACAGCACCCCGTGGGCAAATTTATAGTAGAAGTTGCGTGTCAGTTTGTTGTAACAAGATATTCTATGTATGAAAAACGAACGGACCAGTAAGCTTCTTGGAATCTTTCTTATTTCAGAAAGTTAGAGTTTATTCTAGTAAATATTAAATAAATATGAAAACTTTTCAAAGTGAGTCACAAGTTACATTGGGTTGCTAAAATGGGTCGCGACATGAAAAAGGTTGAAAACCACTGGTTTAATACGAGGACATAGTAAATGGTTTTGTGGCAAATAATGTGAATATGTTTAGTGGTAATGAGAGTGTGGAAGCCGATTGCTCAAACTCAACAACAACCGACACCATTCTTAAAGGCGATTGGATTTGTATACATCCTTGGGTAAGCACATAAGTTGTGTTATATTGTTTTATGCTCTGGTTTTTATAGATGCTAATCTATCCACTTGAATGCAGTAGATAATTGTTTTAGAATTAGTAGTTATATAGGAGCATGCGTGGATGTAAGTTATAAAGTTGTCTAAACATTTTTGCTGCCTTTTTGAAGACATAATTCTGGTACTGAATGTTTAGCAATAAAAAAACGTAAAAAAGCAGTAATATGAACAAAATAGTTGACGACGGCAGAAAAAAATGCTGTTTTCGTATTTCAACTTATTCTCGGGCCGTGGATTGGTATCTATTCGCTTTAATGCGACAGAGAAAAAATGTATTGAGACAAGTTAGTTGGTACTCGTCACGCAATGTAAATAATCGCACAAAAATAACACATCACTTTCACGGTTTATGCTTTAGAGTTTCAATCCTGCCGTAAACAAATGTTATCATGGCTACAAAATAGAAAAATTCACGATGCTGATAAAAAATTGGCAAATGTAAAATTGATTAATTTGTCCCTATGTGATAAAGTTTGATCTTAAAATTTGATTATGGTTTAAAAATTGCTGAGGCGCACTGATTTCGTACTAAATATTTAAACCGAGAAAACTAGATTTTACACTGATGACAAGGGTTTCAAATTCCACACTGTTACAATGGTAAGAAACTAGCGCGACATGAAAATCTCCTTATCACTTAAATGTTGATTTGCGATTGGTTTGTATCTTTATGTTGATCGATAAGCACCACCATTTATACTTGCCATACACTGTATTGCTACAACTTCATTAAACGTTTTGTTTACTTATTAGATTGATTTAATATTTTAATTAATCGTTTTGATGACGAAGTTTTAGTATGATAGTTTACGATTTAACTTAGAACGCCATATTTATATACATTTTATTATTGCTCGTTTTTCAAACAAATTTCGGATCACGGCAAAGGTTGTAAGTCGAGCCCAGCTTTTTCCATTTTATTGAAACGGGAGTGCCGATAACTCGGTGGTTTTCCCAACTTAAATCGAGCAAAACATCACACTAGGCCACATAGCTGTAGTAATTTTACCTTCGTTGTTATAATTTTTGATACTGTTTTGAGTTAGATTTTAACGAATTTTCTTGTTCGGGCTGCAGTTTCAAGACTCCATACTTTTCTCGATCACGAACGGACATTTTATCATAAATACTTCTTTTATGTTTACATTGCGCGGAGTAAATTAAAGTAAAATAAAGGGCAGCTGTTTATACCAGCTTGTTTGTCACAACATATGAAAGGTAACATGTCTGTGCTATGTTTATCGACAAATTGTTTTGCATGTTTTGGTTGAAAGGGACTTTATCCAAACACCAAACTGTTGTGCGACGGGAAAATAGATTGTTCATCTCTTATTTACTACTTCAACGATCGTCGATATTTCAATCACGATGAGGATCCCGGTCTTTGCAAACATCGCAAACATTGTCTCACGACTGATGGGCTTCTCAACATCCCTCAATCTCAAGTTTGCGATGGCGTCATGCAATGTCAAGACGAAAGTGACGAAACTGCATCCGAAATTCCAGATCATTTTCTTTCAAAAGTTTGCGACGGCATTGTCCACTGCAAAGACAAGAGTGACGAACAACCTAAAAATTGCACAAAACAGGATAGATTCTATTGCTCAGCGTTAAATGGAGCTAAGGTAGGTATTTTTACAAGTTAATGATTTTTGATTGCAACATAACTCTTTGTTTTCAGGTTTCCATTAGCAACGCAGAGATTTGTGATTTCACTATAAATTGCGATGATCAAAGTGACGAAAAAAACTGCACGAGTGACGGAAGGTTCTATTGCGAAAACAAACAACCACTCTTTGTTCGAAAGGAAAAAGTATTTCTACATGAAATGACAAATGGGTAATTCCAGTTTTCATCATAATAATGTTGCAAACGAACAGAAGTTCAACGGATTTGGTGATTGTTCTGACTGGAGTGACGAATGTCCATCAAAGTCGACTAGAACAGATGAGAACATTTTCTCCTCGCGATACGAGCTGATTGCTAATCCATTCTTACGAGCTGTTGTGTGGATCATGGGCTTGCTTGCCATCTTTGGAAATTTGGTATGTTTGGACTTGTTTTACTTATATGAAATGCAGAATAGTATTGACAAAAAAAGTATTACTTTTAATTTTCCAATTACATCACAGGTCGTCATGGTTACGGAAGCAAAAACTCTGATGACAACAGAATCACCAACAGCTGCATTTCGCACCAACCATCTTCTTGTCCTCAATCTTTCTGTTTCTGACCTGCTCATGGGAGTTTATCTGCTCATGCTGGGCGCAGCTGGTGTTCACTACTCTGGAAAATACTGCGCCAATGACCTTGTTTGGAGATCAAGTGGAAGTTGCACTACAATGGGAATATTGGTTTTGCTTTCCAGCGAAACATCAGTTTTTACAATGGTTCTATTGACATCATTTCGACTCTATGCTGTAAAATATGTGAGTTATTCAGTTCTGTTCATGCACATCTATGTATTTCAAACAATGAATAAATTTTGCAGCCTTTCAACGCATCTCTACACCCGAAGCTTAAAGTTGTCATCCTTACCATTCTATTGTCGTGGTCAATTTCTTTCACTCTGGCATTTATTCCTCTCACATCCCAATTCCAACATTTGTTCGAAACCAAAGCGTGGATGAAGGAAAACCCATTTTTCCAAAGTGCTGCAGTGGACTTTTCAAGTAAGATTTTGTACATTTATTCAAATCATAGTTATTTATTGGTTCCATTTAAACTGTTGTATTTTGTGTAGGCATGGAGCATTTCATGGAGCAGTTTGTAGATTTTCAACATAATTTCACTCTCAACGATTCTCAGCAGTATGAAACTGCAGTTGCGAAACTAGAAAATGCTTATTCCTGGACGGATTTTGTGGATGTTCTCAAAGATTATAACTACACTGATATGTTTGACATTGCAGGATATTTCGGGTATGTGGTTGCAAATACTGAAGGTTGAAAGTATTGAGTGTTTTAACACCTTAATATGTTTTCATAGATACTACAGCACCAACAGCGTTTGCATCAGCAAACTTTACGTGAAACCAACAGACAAGGCTTGGGCATATTCACTCGGTATCATCATACTCAACTTCTTGGCTTTTCTGTTTGTGGCAGTGACGTACATTTGGATTTACAAAAAGTCAACGGCCAGTGGCAGGAAAGTAAATGAGAGGGCGAGAAACCCAAGAGCGGAAAAACAAAACCAAGGTAAACCTAATGAGATGTGTTTGTGGAAGTAATTAGTAAAACTGTTTTGTTTTTCACAGAAATGCAGAAGAAAATCATCCGACTGATCTTCACTGATTTCTTCTGCTGGATTCCAATTTCGATAATGGCTTTCTTGAACTTTGGTGGAACAACTGTACCTCCAGTGATCTACGCAGTTTCGGCAATAATCCTGCTTCCCATCAACAGCTCCCTCAATCCTCTCATCTACTCAAACGCACCGAAAATGCTCTATGATTATATTCGGGAGCGTTTGCGTGAGTTTCGTCCACGTCAACAGCCAGAAGCCGACCGACGAGTGAACGTGATAGTTGTGGACGAAACCCCACTTTAAATGATACATGACCATGTTGTAGGATTGACAAATCGGACTTGTATACCGAACTGAAAATATCTTGTTAGCCATGTACATATATATCTTGGTGTGTTTACTGTTTCTGTTACTAGAAAATGTTTGAATTCTTTAAGATGATTTTTCCACGTTTTTCACGTTGATTGTTCCATTTCATTCCTGTGCAAAATCAACCTGTGGTAAATTGTTTAAACCGTAACTTTTAATAAAGTGTAAATACGTTTCTGACTTAGTTTGTGAATAGGTTTGCCAGTTTACAGGTTCCAGGCAGTCGAGTTTCTTTTGCTTTGTCGTTAGTGTTAATGCATTGAATCTCTTCTTCTTTCGAACAAGTTCCGCGATGTTTGATTTTAGGAATTTTTTTTAAAAAAAACTTGGTTTAAAATACTGGCTAAAACTTATTTGCAATAATAGTACCAGTTTGGTTAGGATATAAACAATATAGATCCAAAGTGTCTTGCAAAACATACTGTAGCATTGATTTAGATACTTATAATTTAGAAAAGTTATTTAACTGGGGTTATATCGCAATATTATAATATATATATATTTTTTTTTCTCTATAACTTATAAGCTCTAAAACACGAAAAACGGTGATAAAGTAAAAAGCTTTTCACGAGTGAACTTGGAATTGCAGTCAGAGACAGCTTGTAAACGATCGGTTTCGTCAGGATATTGTAACCGAAATGACAAACGAAGGTCGTACTCATTTTCATGGGCGCACTGGTTAACGCGATACAAGGAGGTCGCATTTAGTATACGTTACTGGCTACAAAACACGAACGAACTCAGATAAAATAAACGGTTTCCACAAGTCAACTTGCAATTGCAGTTAGAAAATGCCAAAAAAGTTTCACCTTGTTCAGGTTAGCAAAACCGAAATAGCATCATATTTATTTCTCCAAGGACGACCGTTAACGCAATACAAGCACCTCGCTGTTATCATAACTTATTGTGGTTCCAAAATACGAAAGAACAAAGATAAAATTGAACGGTTTTCTCGAGCCAACGTGGAATTGCAGTTAGAAAAGGCTCGCATAGTTTCACATTGTTCAAGTTAGCGAAACGGAAATGACAAGCGAACGTCATACTTATCTCCATGGGCACCATGATTAAAGCGATAGAAGGAGTTCGCATTTAATATACATTATTGGCTACAAAACAAGAACGAACTGAGATAAAATAAAACGGATTTTAGAAGTTAACAGAAAATGCAGTGAGAAAGTGCTCGAAAATATTTACATTGTTCAGGTTAGCGAGACGGAAATCACAAGCGTGCGGCATCAGTGCTATTTTCATAGGTACTGCCTTTAAAGCGATAGAATTGTTCGCTTTCTGGTATACTTTATTGGCCACAAAACACGAAGAGCGAAAAAAATAAAACGGTTTTCACGAGTCAACTTGGAATTGCAGTGAGATACTGCTCGCAAAGTTTCAGTTTCTTCAAGTTAACAAAACCGAAATAAAATCATATTTATTTCTCCAAAGACGACCATTAACACAACAGAAGCACCTCGCTGTTGCCATAACTTATCGGTTCCAAAACACACAAAAAAACGGATATAAAATTAAACGGTTTGCACGAGCCGACTTGGAATTGTAGTGAGAAAATGCTCGCGAAGTTTCAGATTGTTCAGGTTAGCGAGACGGAAATCACGAGCGTACACCATTCTTTTTTCGTAGGTTCGACCACAAAAAAAGATAGAACAGTTCGCTTTCTTTGCACCTTATTATATCTAAAACACAAACAAACAGAGATAAAATTATCGGTTTACACAAGCCAACTTGAAATTGCATTCCGATATTGCTCGTAATGGGAAAGTTTGTTCTGGTGTGCTAAACAGGAATGACATCATATTTATCATTGTAGTCACGACCGTTAACGAGATAGAAACAGTTCGCTGTTACCATACCTCATTGCACGAACGAACCGAAGTAAAGTTATTAAACGGTTTTTCAAGTCAATTTGAAATTACAGATACCAACTGCTGCCAAAGTTTCAAGTTGTTGCCAACAGTTAAACGGATATGCGGCGCAAACACGTTCAATTGGACCGTTTGCTTTACATACAAAAGTCGCTGTTGTTATAACTAAGTGGCTATAAAACACGTACTGAGATATAATTACACGCATTTCAAAGTCAATAACTGCGTGCAAAGTTACGGTCTTATCGGATCAGCGAAAATAATTTACAAACGAAAGATTTTTACAAGCCATGTTATAATTATAGTCAGAAACAACCTGCAAATTTTTAGCTAAATCCGATAAAACTTTTCCTGTTTTCAGTTTCAATTTTCATTTTTTGGCGATCAGTTAACCGGAAATAAAAATTAAACAAAATTAAATGAACAAATGTTTGAAATGAACCATTACTCGGAAATGTTAATGCTGTGTTGTAACGGTATCTAAATTGTTTGCAGCAATAAAAATGCGCTTAAATTGATATATTTTGGAAATAAACATTTACGATTCTGGAAATTTCGGTTCGAAATATATGAATGACATTTCCATGTCTGTTATTCCGCATTACAAATTCAAACAGAACGACTCAGAGTTTATTATTGGAACATAATCTCACATCATGTCACACGATTTTAATATGCCACATAAATAACATATTGTTTTGTATGTTAAAAATTTTCTGCAAATTGATTATGATTATAGTGAGCATCTAATCATTCAGTTGAAAATACCACCAGGTTGCATATTTAACAATTTTTTTTTCAACTGTTGTAATGCTAAACAAAATACTAGTTGTTGTTTGTATTTTTGAGAATTTGTGTTTTTGCTAACGTTTCGCCAACCAGAACGGTATGACTTCTGCAGAGCCATGAATGATATAATGCGAGCACAAGAAGCGAACTGCACAAGCGCAGCGGAATATAACGAAAAATAATTATACAAGAACAAACCAAATCTCTTTTTGAAAACAAAACAATTAAACGCGCCACTGCTTGTGCAATTAACTCATATTTTACAGTCTAAAGATATGGTTAAATGATTGCAACACCAAGGTGTTTTCGTTATGTAAAAACTGACCACATCTTTTTCAAAATAAGCAATACAAAGCGATTAAATCCATGTAATAAATATGCAACATGCCTAAATGCACGACTTTTTGGAAACCCGCTGTAACCATGTACATGTATGCTTGTAACAGAGAGCAATGGTTGACTGCACGACGATCGTTATGTCATCGCTTTTGTATTTAGGCATAAAATGCAACGCAATGCAATGAAGGGTTATGGCTGATGGCACACAAATAGCTTGGAAAACAAGCGTCCAAAATTTTGCATATAAATGTTTCATGGCAAACTGTATGACCCTTGTGTCAACTTCGGCGTAATATAAATTAAATTCAGAATCATTGCAGAAAATCTATGTAAAATTTGATTTGAGTAGCTCTGTTTAATCACCTAATGGAAAAGCATCAAACAAAACCACATTACAGTCAAAAAGACATTGCCATGCATTATATATGATCGTTGCTTACAAAATGGATCTCATAACTGTGTTGTGTAAGTCAGTTATTTTGTAGTTGTCACCTACGATAATGAATATGGGCTCATCATGGTTAATATAAACGTATATCAAACCTGCGTATGACGATCAAATATTCCAATACAAATGCAATTACCGGGTAGTTTGTAGCATAATTAATGCATTCCTGTGTTGGTATTTCATAAACTTTATGTCATTGAAATCCTAAAATCACGTAAAATATAAATTAATCAAACTGGGTTGCAAAGATTTTTAGCGATAGGCAACAAATGTCATAGTTTTGTTGTGTCAAGCTATATCCAATGCCGATTGCTTGTCTAATATGCAAAACCTGAAATCGGTCGTCTTGTGCCCATCGCATTACGAAACAATTTTAACGCATCACATCACGCCACCAAATCTTACATGAATGGTTTGGCGCAGTGCGCTATCAAAACATTTTGGACTAGTTTAAAACCAAATGGCACGTTTGACAAGAAACGCTTTCACGTATATGCGCACCTATCTGTTGGTTATGTGGAAAAATAATTAAAAATCAATGTAATGAGCAAAACTTTAAAGTTATCCAATACATAAAAAAGTTGATGTTATGAGAAAACGCACTACAGTCTTTACGTGGGACGCCAGAATACACAGTTTGTAACAGAATATAAATTGTTAAATGCAGTAAAAATGCGCTAGGTTTGAATTTTTTAAGCATGTAGTAAAATTCCCAGAATTTCAATTATTAAATATATGATTGACATTTCCATGTCTGTTGTTCCGCATCACAAATTCAATCCGAGCAGCTCAGTTTATTTTTGGCACAAAATCTCACATTATGTCACGCAAGAAGTTAATTTACCACAAAAAACACGCATGTTTTTTGTAAAGAAATTTTCTACAAAACATGAACACAAGTCACCCCCTTAATAGCCATGAACTTTGTCAAAGGGTGAAACATGCTGACTTTTATCATTCCTGTTTTCACAGAATTATACTATGTCTCAGAATGTAAAACTTTTTGCCGTCAGCTCAAAAATGTATATTTGTTCTTGTTTAAATTAGTAAAGCACAATAACAAATAAAAGCTGCTTAACTGGTATAATCAACTCAAAATATGCAGTCTAAAGACAGCATCAATGTCATTATGTTGCAAAAAGTTGTTTAAAAAAGTTTAACTGACTTTTTTTCTAAATAAGCAATAACATGCTTGGTCGTGCATGTTAAAAGCTAAACCATTGACCAAGCGATTAAGCCAGGGCAATATAAATAGGCACTTTTGCAGACTACACGAAACTCGTTGGGAAACCCGGTTAAGGCCTGTCCATTTATGCTTGTTCAATAGAGCAATGGTTGTCTGCACTACGAGTGTTTGGTCAACGCATTCGCATTTAGGCATACAGTGCAATACGACGAAGTGCTATGGCAAATATAAAAGATTTGCATGTAAAATATGGTGCTATGGTAAACAGCACGATCCTTGTACTTTGTTCGGCGATCAAGACGGATTCAACACAACAATTTCTACTCGTAAATTGATTTGAGTAACTCTTTAGAGACACCTCATGAGAAGCATTTTTTAAAAACCTTTCGTCATTTTGAAAGACAATGCCATCCATTACATGATTGTTGCTTACAAGTATTGGCGTTGTATTCAGAACTGAAGCTGTTTTTGTTGAACAAAATCAACGGTTATAAAAGAAACATGGAACCGATTCCAAATAGTCAGGGCTGACTGAACCATTCTTGTTTAAAAACGTGCTTTAGACCAGGGGTCGGCAACCTTTTTTCTACTGCGGACCAGTTTGGAAACTGAAATTTTACGACGGACCGGTTTTCAAAAAACTACAAATATTTAGCAATGAAAACACATATACCATAGTTTAACATCCCCGGGATATATAGGCAAAATGTTTCAGAGCATTTGACCTGAAAAATTATACGGTCCGGTAACTAAGTCGTCGCGGACCGGTACCGGGCCGCGGACCGGCGGTTGCCGACCACTGCTTTAGACCACTGCTCCGCAACCGGTGTGCCGCGTCACACTGGTGTGCCGCAAGACGATGCTCGGTGTTCCGCCGCAAACCCGTAACTTTTGTTTTGAGTATGTTTTTGTGTATTTTAACATTAATAGCAAATTATACAGTTCACAACACCAAACTAAAGCTACACTACTCACTACACATTCATGTTTTATTATTTCGTAATATACTTTGTATTGGCCTAATGCAAAGGTCTCAAAACACGCGGCCCGGTGAGGCCTTTTAGAAGGTTTATAGGCGGTTTGCGAACTAACTTTTAAATGTTAGGTGTTTACTTCAGGTGGAATATCCTGTCAGACCACCGACTACAAAAAACAATCATTCTTTATTAGTAATGGCTAGAAATAAATGCGACGTTTTAATCATATGGAAATAGTGCGACCTTTTGAAAATCAACAAATCCAATGTTTGCGTTAAAGTTTTCAATTGTTTCGTCATTGTACGCCGTAACTTTCACATATAGTAGTTTATTGCCCTTGTTTTTTAACTTTGCTACACACATCAAATGACATAAACGCACCACAAATTTAAGCACAAAATATTTTTGTTCATATTACTTTTTACTACCGTAAAATGATATTTTTGGCCCTCAAAGAAGTTTAAGTTCTGGCTTGATGCTTTTTTAGTCCATCGAAGCATTTCAAATCGCATTTTGGGTTCAGGTGTGCCGCCGAACATTCAAAGTTTGTATAGTGCGACGTGCGTAAAAAAGGGTTGCGGAGCAATGTTAGACTAATGGTTCCCAACCTTTCTACACCGTGGGAGCGATAATAATGCAAACAATTTCCACGGACCGGCATCAAAAGATGTAACAGATATTTCGAAGCTTTTTGTTCACCAAAGTTGTCATTGCGCAACATAATGCAAGATTTGGTCATAGCCTATGTATTTAAGACGAAAACTTACAACCAAACGGCAATCAACTCAACACAAACAACAAAACGCCAATTCATTTACATACAAAATCAATGTTAGTGGAATGTTTACTGTTGTTTTGCTGCCAGTATGAATCTCATCTCAAAAGCGAAGAATAACTTTGTTTTACAAAAATTTGTTGAATGCTAGACACAGTTTATGACAAAACAATCATAAAACGTCACAAAAGCTTTATTAAACTATTTACCTCAGTTTTACAGCCAAGCGTAAAATGAGTTTCCCAGGTACCAACAATATTGCCATAGGCCTTATTATTCCATTTTAAAAAGTAGGTTGGCTTAATGTAAGATGATTTGCGGACCGGCACAAAATATTTACGGGGACCGGCGGTTGGGAACCACTGCTTTAGACGTGGCCCTGTACGCAACGAGCGTGGTTTAGTCACAATGAACTTTAGTGCAAAAAGTATAGTTTGAAAACCTGTTTTGAGCCTTACGTGTCATGTATTTAACAAGCATTATAGCTCACTGCATGTGTGAAGATGACATCAGTTAGGATTTTTCAGGTTGGGCTGAGGTGTTATGATAATATGAAAAATAAATCGATTTATAATATTAGTTCCTAACCCTATCCCAGTCTCACTGTTAATTTAGAGCAATCAGCGCTGTAAACATATCGTGAAACGGTGTGAATGGTTTCAATCATTTGTGCATGAACATTTCACTTAATTTTTGTTTTGTTGTTTTGTTTTTTAGTGTTTTTCTTCGTTTGTTAATTATTGTTTTATAAAATGTTTGCAAATTCCCTCGACAAACGAAACAGAATTCAAATTAAACCTTGTCATAATAAACTTATTGTGCTTGCTCTACTTGGCTGACAAACTCAACAAGCCGGCATTTTGGCAACATATACTAATGTTGCACGAAATTTTCAAATTTTCAACTTTTCACTTTGCAAATTGGTAATAAGATACTCGTGTTTGTATTTTTAACACAGCGGCTAAATTTCCGTTTTTTGCACAGTTTAAAATTGCCGTGATATAATGATCCTCTTTTAAACAAGAAAATGTTTAACCTTAAGATTTACCTATAGCACCAAATGAGTAGGTTTCAACATATATTTAGCTATTTCGTAGCATAGCACATCACTCTTTTTCGAAGGAATGAATGTACGCCAGGTCTATTGGAGGCTTTATACGGAATAAGCCGGTCACCAAGCATTCGGTATGATGTCTTTAATAGGCGTGGCGTATTATTACTTCTACACAAGTGTGCTTCAGAGCGGGTCCCAGCTATTCATCTATGCCTTTTTGAAAGGGTTTGAATGCTAGGCGTTGTCGCCAACCAGAGTTATAAATGGGCCTGAAATTCTAGCCCGAACCCGAACCCGGCCCCAACCCGAATCGTTTTTAAGAGACCTGTTTAGGCCCGAAAGTTTGATTGACAGGCCTATACATTGAAGCCTCGTGTAAGACCAAGACAGCAAACACAGTTGGTCTTAAACAAGGCGTTTTAGGGCTGTTTGACATTAGGTCTTGTCCAGAAACTTGTTACTTAGCTAGAAAAATTCATTTCGCCAAAAATACTGACACAGAATGTAAAGTCAGGTCCGAATAAGTCAGTTTTTTGCAAAACACCTAACCCCGATTTCAGAAAAGCCGGCCCGACTTACACCTCTCGCGAACAAATCCAAATAGGGCTTTTTTATATCTGTATAAGGATCAGGAACTATACAAACTAAAATCGAAATAAAATTGATTTCTTAATTACTACTTAGTGTCTGATATTTTGTAATAATTTGGTCACAACAAGTCAGTAGAGAGCAACAAAATCGAATTCCAGCAGAAAATTATACTGTGTTATGGAATAACGAGCACAAAAGCAACTTCTAGTTTAGATTCCCCAATTTGAAAACCCACAAATTTACATCATGTGGGTCAAATATCTAGAGTCTAATTTAATTTACAGAAGCTGATAGTACAAAAATAGAGCATTTACCATCGAATACAAATTCTCTAGTGGACAACAATACTGTAAATAGGTACTTTTTAAGTAAATTACACCCCACATGCAAGCGTTCTCAACTAGGGCGAACATACGTATTTTAGGGTTCGAGAAGTGATTTCAAATATTAAATAATGTACACAAATCACTCGTAAATATGTAAAGCTGCTAATTTTATTGCTCCGTTTCACGCCAGTTACTACAATTCTATTACTATTGTTTTTTACTAGTCTAATCGGGACCAAAGCCTGGCACTGAGACTGGCGATATCTTTGGCGCAACCTGTAAATTCCTTCTTGATGTAAAATGAATTGCAGAAGCACAATCTTCAAGTGGTCACATTTCAACAAACTGCGGGTTAACATAAAGGATTTCTTGCGCTTTATGATGACAAAAACGCGTTGATTTTATTTCTAAAAAATTGGGTATGAAAACATGAATAGAAAAAACAAATAGTGCTTGTCAGATCCCAGCTTGGACTCAGCACATCGTCCAGTTTTACACAGTGAAGAAAATCTGGTTCATGTTTTCAAAGGCTTGCCAAAACTAGCATCCTCTTTTTCGTGTGAAGAAGCCAGCACTTTAACATGCATTGATACCTTAGATTTTCAAGATGAAAACTATTCTTCGTTGGCACTAAGGTACCTGCAGCTAACAAGGCCCATTAAAAAACTATTGCGTATAACTGAAAAACCATTTAACTGTTCCGGGCCAAATTCGGCATGATTGTTGCAGAGGTTGATATTAAACATCCATTAGATTTTGAGGACGTTTGCAAGATTTGTTTTTGTAGGATTACAGTTTAAAAAAAAATAAAACTTGGGCCTTAATACAAACCTATGTTGTTAATAAAGCCCAACATTTTCATGTTTTTAAAAATGGTCTAGAAACCAATCAGACTCATTTATACTTTGCTTCGGTCAAATAAAAGTTCAAACAAGCAACGTTATTAACTCATATTACACATATACTGTTAACTAAGACATATAACTGTTAATCTGAAGGTACTAAAAAAAGAATAAACGACCCATTGACATTTGAGAACCAAAAATACTAAATGAAAGATTACTTCCACAAACATCTTATTCGGACTTTTTATCTCCCTAAGAAAGCAAAAAAGCAAATTTTGCGCATATCAGTCGCCTTTAGCATAAAATACACTTGAGAAAATGACAAAAAAATGTTGGGCCTTATTGCAAGCAATGGCTGACAAACAAAACCGTAATAAAAGTTATTTGAAGTAATTCTTTTTTCCAGATCGGATAATGCTCTAATTAAACTAAAATGACCCCATTACTAATATATCTTAAAAAGTTTTCATTTCGACGAAACAACCTTTTCATTTTTGCTACCAATTTTAACAAAAAATAATAAAAAGTTGAAAATAAATACTGCTTAATTTGGATTGGTCATGATAACAATTACATATAACTTGCAGGTCCAAAACTTTGTAAATCATTTCAAGTACATGTATATTTTAAAATTACATCAAAACAGAAGCATTTTTTCTGGCACATAAAAAAATATGAGCAGTGGGCCTTATTACCTTCCGGGCCTATATACCTTCAGGTACCTTACAAACACTTTTCCGGGAAGTGCTTAATGATTTGGTGAGCGATTTCCCAGGTCAGATAAATGGCATTACATATTTACAACGCGTATTAACTCAGCGGACTGTGAGAAAAAAACAGCCCTTGACAAAGTCATAACAGTTTCGCTGGCGCGCCATGTGGGCGGTTTGTTAGATACCACAGCTAGACGAATCAATTCTTCACGTTCAATCACGAAGAAATTATTTGACAACAGACCAATGTATGACTGAATATGAAATGTGAAATTTCTTAAACCATGAGCGCTTAATTCTTATGGTTGCAGATCTAATGGGTTACTGGTGTCGTTTTGCATGCGCAGGAAATCATTGAGCTATACAAGCACTTCAAACTGCTCAGTGCAATACGGGGTTAAGATTTATTACGAACGTTTGTTTGTTGGAAACATTGGTCTGTTCACGCCTTTATATTAACGCGGAGTGAAAACCCAAAAAATTGAGAATGTTTTCTGATTCTACACCCTTGATTTGTCCCTTCTTCTAGCTTCATTTTTGTTTATTTCTGTGAAGATAATGTCGCTTATACATGTTGTAAAGTCAGGTCTGAATGAAGTCCATTTTGTCAAGAAAACCTAAGCCCGAACCCGACCCGAAAAGCTTGGCCCGACTTACATATCTGAATTGCCAAGAAATCGAATTGGATTCGTGTCTTTCGTGATTCGAAACCGAACGCCTTGTCTAAGATGTCTAAGACGCGGTAATGTAGTAAAACATGTTCGGGTTGTTGTAGTTAAACCAAACGCATGAAACATTTTGTTGTTCAATTGCCTCACATAACAGCCGAGTCCGAGCATCATCAAATTGTGTGCCATGCTTATGTGTTTTCGGCGTATCACTGTACCTGGGTGCGCTTGCTATGTATTTTCCAACGCTTGCGGATGAACATTTGTTCGCATGCCAGCGGGAGAACGATGGGCGGAAAAAGGCCTTGTACACATAACAAACCGGCCAGCGAACTGCTCGGTTCAACACAGGGTTAAGATGTATTACGATATACATTAAAATTATACTATTTTACGATTTTACAGTACTTTTTTTTATATAAACCAACATACCACAGACCAATCAGAGTGATGTGACAAATGATTGAACACAAAATGTGAAGTTTTATTACATGTTTTGTTCGTAAATCACAGTGCGCCAGGCCAATTAAAGGCGTAATACCGAATCAGCCGGTCCCCAGCATTTACCATATGGCAAGGCGTAGGGTAGAAAAATTGTGCCTGCGGTGGGATTCGAACCCACGATAGGAGTCTTTCCGGGACTCGCGCTAAAAGTCGAATCACAAGCACCGTTGCCTGCCTCGTATGCTGCACATGTTAGCTTCGTAGTAGGGCGATCGCCAGATGGACCAGTATCAGTTAAGATGAACATAAATTCATAACTAGGATCAGCCCTGAAGCGTCAATGTAGACCAGCGATCACGGCACACTCATATATAAATCACAGTACGCCAGGCCCATTAAAAGCGTCATACAGAATCAGCCGGTCACCAAGCAATCACCACCATATTCGGTTGACGCCTTTACTGGCCTGGTGTACTGTGATTTATATATAAGTGTGCCGTGATCGCTGGTCTGCATCGACGCTTCAGGCCTGATCCCAGTTATGAATTTATGTTCATCTTAACTGTCTAGTTCGTAATGTTCTTTTTGACATATGTACATTAAATAATATAGAGTGCCGCAATCCTTAGGGTGGCATTGCATCCAATGTGTTACTTGTGTCGTTCACCAAGCGCAAGAAATAACTCGTCATTTAGCTTTACCAACACATCAATTCAATACAGGATGCTCGGTTTAATACAGAGTGAAGATTAATTACGATCGTTTCTTTTTGGAAACATAATGCGTTGACGCCTTTAGACTGAGCCAAAGTGAAAACCCGAAACAGTGAGAGTGGTTTGTGATTCTATTTAGACAACTGTGTGTCATTTTGGTCGTTACAATATTTTGCACTCAGCACTCAATTTTTATGATAACCATCGCTAACACAGCACTCAATTTAGTAGCAACCAATCACTGACTACACAAGGATTCGTTAAATCAAGTTGTGGTTTGGAATTAAACCTTTTTTTGAACAGCGCCAAACGAGTTTTATGCACCTAAAACCAACCCATCGGGTTGTCGTGATTGTCGTGAAAATAATGTCGCTTAATTAAATATCTGATGGCCCAAAAAAAACGGTGAAGTGCAACAAGCACAATGGTTTAAGGCCAAGTCATTAATGGTGCAATACATGAAATCTCCCACCAAGTATGAATAAGCAGCACAATAAAAGTGGAGGCTTTCTCCGAAGCTTCAAAAGTACAGTTTACTTATCTTATGTGTAATTGGTAGCCACTTATAGGGTGTCTATCATAACTTCTGCTAGTTTATGGTATTATTTTTGTGTGACAATGGTCATAAGGTGCCATTATGACATAAGGTGGCATTATCATAAGGTGCCTTTATTCAATTAGATTGCATTAAGGTTTATACAAACTGGGACAGAGTTGTTTGCGGGCGCGAACCCGAATGGTTGTTGAGAAGCAAGTTTAGGCCAGAATGTTTGATTGACAGGCCTATAATAAAGAAGACTTATACAATGGACAGCAATAGACAATGGTTTACACGTTTCAGGGCTGCTGCGACCCAGCAACTAGCAACTTAGTTAAGTGACGATTTAAGATAAAATTATCGATACATCATGCGAAGTCAGGCCCGAATCAAGTGCAATTGTTAACAAAAGCTAATCCCGAACCGCTACCGCAAAGCTTTGCCTAACTTACAACTATGAACTGGCAAGCAATCGAATTATGTTCGTATGTTTCGTGGTTCGAAACTCAACGCCTCTGCAGAGTAGTGTCCCAGATGCGGAAAAGTAGTAAAAGATTTCCAGGCTTGTTGTAGTTAAACCAGAGCGCATCAGGGACATATTGTTGGACAATTACTTCACACAACAACCGAGCCGAAGACGTCATAAATTCTAACGCCATTCTCATGCGTTTTCGGCGTATCACTGTCACGCTTGCGGATAAACAGTTGTTCGCATGCCTATAGCACGGTCCAAAAAAAAAAAAAAATTGTAAACGAAATTTTCGTTTTGAAATTTAGTTTCGAATTTTTTTCATATTCGCATGATGACGCTAGAGGACTGAGGAGAGTTGCAATATATTAATTGCACAGAATGGACTCTGAGTACACGATCCAAAAACATCATTATTCGGTAAAAGTAAATTTCTATATTATTGCCAATCATTCGCCGTAAAAGGAAATTAAAAACGAAAATTTTGGTTTCGAAATAAAATTTCGCTTCGAAAAACGTTTTTGAAAACGAAATTTCGTTTCCATGTTAGGTTTAAAACGAAATTTTGGTTGATTAGGCTTACACAAAGAAATTGGTTAAAGATTACAGCATAAAAATGAAATTGTGACATAAAAATGAAATTTTGTGACATACTTTTGTTGCAATTTCGATATACTCGATTTGTTTGATGCGACTTTACAGTGTAAGGATGTTATTTGTGTAGAAAACAGTTCATTTCAGCATTCTCACTTTCACAGCCCAACCGGAAATTGAAGTGAAAAATATTTTTGAAAAATTTTAGTTCGGCTAAAACACATGAACGGTCTAACGTAAATTCAAACGGTTTTCACAGTCCAACTCTAAATTTCAGTCAGTTGTAGCGAGTTGTATGTCATTACAATAAGCGAATCAAAAACAAGATGCGTGCATCATCATTTTTCGCAAGGCACGACCGTTAAAATTAAGGCGCACTGACGACCAAAGAACGATCTATCGACTATAAAACATGAACGGTTTAACATAAATTCAAACGGTTTTCACGAGCCAACTTTAAATTTTGATCAGTTCTAGCGTACAAAGTTTCAAGTCATTTCAAAGATTGAATTAACATTTATAATTGCGCATCGCCATTATTCGCAGGGCACGACCGACAAAGTTAAAGGGCACTGACGACCATTGATCTATCGGGTAAAAAACATGAACGGTTGAACATAAATTCAAACGGTATTTACAGGCCAACTCTAAATTTTAGTCAGTTGTAGCATGCTTAGTTTCATGTCATTCCAATTAGCGAATGAAAAATTAGAAGCGTGCATCGTCATTATTCGCAGGGCAATAACGCTAAAATCAAAGCGCGCTGAAGACCAGAGAAAGATATATTGGGATATAAAACATGTTTAATATCAATTCAAACAGTTTTAACCAGCGCACTTAAAAAATATCTTGACTAGCGACCACATGTAAGTAGATAGATTCGTAAGCGAATCTCTTAATATTATTTCAAATCGACACACTAATTTTCCTCGTTGCGCTTTTATTGCTTTTTAACTTAACATACGTTGATTAACCCCGATTAAACATTTCGCACAGGCAAATGACAACATGTCAATCACGTTGTGGCTATGAAAAGGAACGTAGCAAGACTGGAAACTACTAAGTATTCTCCACGGCAGTAATGTCGTTGGACAGTGAACCAATGAGAAATGACAAAAGTTTGAGAAGCACTACACATCACAACTGCCAAAAAAACAAAATATAAAATACATCAGAACTATTCAGTGTAAAGACTTTATTTGATCAAAAATTGAATAAGATAAATTTATATACAGTACAACACTCAGTACTAGCATAATCATGAAAGCATTAGAAGGTCTTTCTATCAAAGAGAACAAAGACATTTACAGCAAACACTTGGTACCAGCAAAAATATTACAGCATTTAAAGACATTATTTCTATTGGTAAACTAAGTCATTTACAGCAAACAATTGGTACTAGCAGAAATTTTAAAGCTTGTAAAGACAGTTTTTCCATTAGTGAATTATGTCATATATAGCAAACACTTGGTACCAGCAGAAACATTAAAGCATATGAAGACAGTTTTTCCATTAGTGAAGTTTGTCATTAATAGCAAACACTTGGTACCAGCAGAAACATTAAAGCATATGAAGACAGTCTTTCCATTAGTGAATTTTTTCATTTACAGCAAACACTTGATACCATCAGAAACATTAAAGCATATGCAGACAGTTTTTCTATCAGTGAAGTAAGTCATTTGCAGCAAACACTTGGTACCAGCAAAAACATTAAAGCATATGAAGACAGTTTTTGCATTAGTGAATTATGTCATTTACAGCAAACACTTGGTACCAGCAGAAACATTAAAGCATATGAAGACAGTTTTTAAATTAGTGGGTTATGTCATTTATACTAAACACTAATTACCAGGAGAAATATTAAAGAATGTGAAGACAGTTTTTCTATTAGAAGAAGTAAGTCATTTACAGCAAACACTTGGTACCAGCAGAAATATTAAAGCATATGAAGACAGTATTTCCATTATTGAATTATGTCATTTACACCAGGCGTGTCAAACTCGCGGCCCACGAAGCCCTCCAATGCCGCCCACGAACAGTCAACAACAATTGTAGTATTTTGTCAGATTTTTATCTAATTATACTAAATTCTTCTTACTTTTCAAATTGAAAGCTATAATTTGAACAAACGTGTAGCGAAATTTAATATATACATACAAAATCGAATGTTATGAATAGAAAAGATAGTAATTAAACCGTTCCTCAAAGTTTCAGTCAAGGGTGTACAACCCGCGGCCGTACGGCCACATTAAAATAAAGGTACTGGCAGGCGTGATGTAATTAAAACTCCTTTGCCAAAACTTTTGATTTTTAAATTGCCCTAAACAGATTTTGTGTTACTGAAAAGAGTATTACCAGCCTAGTAGCCATATGCGACAGACATTTTGTAGACCTATTATGTGCAAACAATACGAAAAAAGAGGTACGCAAAACGTCACAATATAGATTATGACGTAATAATACAGTTTAAATTGGTCTTCCCATTGGACAGCTTAATCTGTACATTAAGTTGGAAGATAGTCTGGGCTTTTAGGTCGTCAATAGATGGTATATATATGATATAAACCATATTCTTGTAATTTTTAAACAACAACCAGCAGATAATTGGCGGCTGTTGGTCAATGATCTGCAATGCGGTCGTCGTAGCGAAAAAGTTGTTTAAGTGTATAAAACTAAATTAAAACTCACATGCGGCCCTCGGCATAATTCCCAAACTGCAATGTGGCCCACGAACCCCGCGAATTTGACACCCCTGATTTACACCAAGCACTTGGTACCAGCAAAAACATTAAAGCATATGAAGACAGTTTTACAATTAGTGAATTATGTCATTTGCAGCAAACACTTGGTACCAGCAGAAATGTTAAACCATGTAAAGAAAGTTTTTCTATTAATGAATTATGTCATTGATAGCAAAAACTTGGTACCAGCAGAAACACTAAAGCATATGAAGACAGTTTTTCTATTAGTGAGGGTAAGTCATTTTCAGGAAACACTTGGTACAGCCAGAAACATTAAAAGCATATGAAGACAGTTTTTAAATTAGTGAATTATGTCATTTATAGCAAACACTTGGTACCAGCAGAAATGTTAAACCATGTAAAGAAAGTTTTTCTATTAATGAATTATGTCATTGATACCAAAAACTTGGTACCAGCAGAAATATTAAAGAATATGAAGACAACTTTTCTATTAGTGAAATAAGTCATTTACAACTTACCCCTGGTGCCAGCAGAAATATTACAGCATTTAAAGACAGTTTTTCAATTAGTGGGTTATGTCATTTATACCAAACACTTAGTACCATCAGAAATTTTAAAGCATGCGAAGACAGTTTTTCTACGAGTAAAGTAAGTCATTTACAACAAACCTTTGGTACCAGCAGAAGTAATAAAGCATGTGAAGACAGTTTTTCCATTAGTGAATTAGGTCATTTATATCACATATTTAGTAACAGCAGAAATATTAAAGCACATCAAGACAGTTTTTCTATCAGTGAACTAAGTCATTTGTACCAAATAGATGGTACCAGCAGAAGTATTAAAGCTTATGAACACAGGGTTTCCATTAGTGAATTATGTCATTTATAGCAAAAACTTGGTACCAGTAAAAATATTAAAAGCATCTGAAGAGAGTCTTTCTATTAGTGAAGTAAGTCACTTGCAGCAAACACTTGGTAACAGCAGAAATAATAAAGCATATGAAGACATTTTTTCTATTAGTGAAGCAAGTCATTTACAACAGACACTTGGTTCCAGCAGAAATATTAAAACATGTGAAGACAGTTTTTTCATTAGTGATCTATATCATTTACAGCAAACACTTGGTTGCAGCAGAAATATTAGAGCAGGTAACGACAGTTTTTCTATTAGTGAAATAAGTGATTTATACCAAATAGATGGTACCAGCAGAAATATTAAAGTATGTGAAGACAGTTTTTCTATCAGTGAAGCAAGTCATTTACAACAAATAGATGATACCAGTAGAAATATTTCAGCATATGAAGACAGTTTTTCTATTACTGAACTAAGTCATTTATACCAAATAGAAGGTACCAGCAGAAATATTGAAGCATGTGAAGACAGTTTTTCTACGAGTGAAGTTAGTCATTCACAACAAACCCTTGGTACAAGCAGAAGTATTAAAGCATTTGAAGACAGTTTTTCCATCAGTGAATTATGTCATTTATATCAAATATTTAGTACCAGCAGAAATATTAAAGCATATCAAGACAGTTTTTCTATTACTGAACTAAGTCATTTGTACCAAATAGATGGTACCAGAAGAAATATTAAACCATGTAAAGGCAGTTTTTCTATTAGTGAATTATGTCATTTGTAGCAAATACTTGGTTCCATCAGAAATATTAAAGCATGCGAAAACAGTTTTGCCATTAGTGAATTATGTCATTTATAGCAAAAACTTGGTACCAGCAGAAATATTAAAGCATATGAAGACAACTTTTCTATTAGTGAAGTAAGTCATTTACAACTTACCCCTGGAACCAGCAGAAATATTACAGCATTTAAAGACAGTTTTTCAATTAGTGGGTAATGTCATTTATACCAAACACTTAATGCCACCAGAAATTTTAAAGCATGCGAAAACAGTTTTTCTACGAGTGGAGTAAGTCATTTACAACAAACCCATGGTACCAGCAGAAGTAATAAAGCATGTGAAGACAATTTTTCCATTAGTGAATTAGGTCATTTATATCAAATATTTAGTACCAGCAGAAATATTAAAGCACATCAAGACAGTTTTTCTATTACTGAACTAAGTCATTTGTTCCAAATAGATGGTACCAGCAGAAATATTAAAGCTTATGAACACAGTTTTTCTATTTGTCATTTATCTCGTTTAAAGCAAACACTTGATACCAGCAGAAATAATGAAGCATGTGATGACAGTTTTTCTATGAGTGAAGTAAGTCTATTACAACAAACCCTTGGTACCAGCAGAAATATTAAAGCACCTAAAGACAGTTTTTCCATTAGTGAGTTATCTCATTTTTAGCAAACACTTGTTACCAGCAGAAATATCAAACAATTTGCAGACAGTTCTTCAATTAGTCAACTAAGTCATTTATAGCTAATAGATGGTATCAGCAGAAATATAAAAGCAGGTAAAGACAGTTTTTCTATTAGTGGAGTAAGTCCTTTACAACAGACACTTGGTACCAGCAGAAATATTAAAGCATATGAAGGCAGTTTTTCTATTACTGAAATGAGTGATTTATACCAATTAGATGGTACCAGCAGAAATACATATGAAGACAGATTTTCTATTAGTGAAGCAAGTCATTTACAACAAATAGTTGGTACCAGCAGAAATAGTAAAGCATTTTAAGACAGTTTTTCTATTAGTGAAGTAAGTCATTCATAGCAAATGCATGGTACCAGCAGAAATATTAAATCATGTGAAGAAAGTTTTTCTATTAGTGGAGTAAGTCATTTACAGACAACACTTGGTTCCAGCAGAAATATTAAAGTATATGAAGACAGTTTTTCTATTAGTCAACTGAGTCATTTATAGCTAATAGATGGTATCAGTAGAAATATTAAAGCAGGTAAAGACAGTTTTTCTATTACTGAACTAAGTGATTTATACCAAATATATGGTACCAGCAGAAATATTAAAGTATATGAAGACAGTTTTTCTATCAGTGAAGCAAGTCATTTACAACAAATAGATGATACCAGTAGAAATATTTGAGCAAATGAAGACTGTTTTTCTATTAGTGAAGTTAGTCATTCAAAGCAGATGCATGGTACCAGCAGAAATATTAAATTATGTGAAGACAGTTTTTCAATTAGTGGAATAAGTCATTTACAGACAACACTTGGTTCATGCAGAAATATTAAAGCTTATGAAGACAATTTTTCTATTAGTGAACCAAATCATTTACAGCAAAAAGATGGCACCTGCAGAATTATTAGGTCTTGCAAAAACAGTTTTTCTATAGGTGAAGTAAGTCATTTACAACCGACACCTGATTACAGAAGAAATATTAAAGCATATGAAGACAATTTTTTCTTTAGTGAATTGTGTTATTTACAGCAAACACTTGGTACCAGCAGAAATATTAAAACATGTGATGACAGTTTTTTTCATTAGTGTATTATATCATTTGCAGCAAACACTTGGTTCCAGCAGAAATGTTAATGTATATGAAGACAGTTTTTATTTTAGTGAAGTAAGTCATTTTTAGCAAATAGATGGTACCAGCAGAAATATCAAAGCATTTGAAGACAGTTTTTCTATAAGTGAAGTAAGTCATTTACAGCAAACCCTTGGTACCAGCAGAAATATTGGAGCAGGTAAAGACAGTTTTTTTTATAAGAGAAGTAAGCCATTTATAGCAAACCCTTGGCACCAGCAGAAATGTTAAAGCATATGAAGACATTTTTTCTGTTAGTGAAGCAAGTCATTTGCAACAGACACTTGGTTCCAGCAGAAATATTAAACCATATGAAGACAGTTTTTTTCTTTAGTCAATTATGTTATTTACAGCAAACACCTGGTACCAGCAGAAATATTAAAACATGTGAAGACAGTTTTTTCATTAGTGATCTATATCATTTGCAGCAAACACTTGGTTGCAGCAGAAATATTAGAGCAGGTAACGACAGTTTTTCTATTAGTGAAATAAGCCATTTATAGCAAATAGATGGTAACAGCAGAAATATCAAAGCAGGTACGGCAGTTTTTCTATTACCGAACTAAGTCATTTATACCAAATAGAAGGTACCAGCAGAAATATTGAAGCATGTGAAGACAGTTTTTCTACGAGTGAAGTTAGTCATTTACAACAGACACGTGGTACCAGCAGAAATATTAAAGCATATGACGACAGTTTTTCTGTTAGTGAAGCAAGTCATATACAACAAATTGTTGGTACCAGCAGAAATAGTAAAGCATTTTAGGACAGTTTTTCTATTAGTGAAGTAAGTCATTCATAGTAAATGCATGGTACCAGCAGAAATATTCAATCATGTGAAGACAGTTCTTCTATTAGTGGAGTTAGTCATTTACAACAGACACTTGGTACCAGCAGAAATATTAAAGCATATGACAACAGTTTTTCTGTTAGTGAAGCAAGTCATTTACAACAAATAGTTGGTACCAGCAGAAACAGTAAAGCATTTTAGGACAGTTCTTCTATTAGTGGAGTAAGTCATTTACAGACTGCACTTGGTTCCAGTAGAAATATCAAAGTATATGAAGACAGTTTTTCTATTAGTCAACTAAGTCATTTATAGCTAATAGATGATATCAGCAGAAATATTAAAGCAGGTAAAGATAGTTTTTCTATTACTGAACTAAGTGATTTGTACCAAATAGATGGTACCAGCAAAAATATTAAAGTATATGAAGACAGTTTTTCTATCAGTGAAGCAAGTCATTTACAACAAATTGATGATACCAGCAGAAATATTTTAGCATATGAAGACAGTTTTTCTATTAGTGAACTAAGTCATTTATACAAAATAGAAGGTACAAGCAGAAATATTAAAGCATATGAAGACAGTTTTTCTATTAGTGAATTATGTCATTTATATCAAATATTTGCAGAAATATCGAAGCATGTGAAGACAGTTTTTCTACGAGTGAAGTTAGTCATTAACAAGAAACCCTTGGTACCAGCAGAAGTATTAATGCATTTGAAGACAGTTTTTCCATTAGTGAATTATGTCATTTATATCAAATATTTAGTACCAGCAGAAATATTACAGCATATCAAGACAGTTTTTCTATTACTGAAATAAGTCATTTGTACCAAATAGAAGGTACAAGCAGAAATATTAAAGCATATGAAGACAGTTTTTCTATTAGTGAATTATGTCATTTATATCAAATATTTGCAGAAATATCGAAGCATGTGAAGACAGTTTTTCTACGAGAGAAGTTAGTCATTAACAAGAAACCCTTGGTACCAGCAGAAGTATTAAAGCATATCAACACATTTTTTCCATTAGTGAATTTTGTCATTGATATCAAGTATTTGTTACCAGCAGAAATATCAAAGCATGTGAAGAGAGTTTTTCTATTGGTCAATTATCTCATTTACAGCAAACACTTGGTACCAGCAGAAATAATAAAGCATGTGAAGACAGTTTTTCTATGAGTGAAGTAAGACATTTACAACAAACCCTTGGTACCAGCAGAAATATTAAAGTATTTAAAGACAGTTTTTCCATTAGTGAGTTATATCATTTTTAGCAAACACTTGGTACCAGCAGAAATATCAAAGCATTTGCAGACAGTTCTTCTATTAGTCAAATCAGTCATTTATAGCTAATAGATGGTATCAGCAGAAATATTATAGCAGGAAAATACAGTTTTTTTCTATTAGTGGAGTAAGTCATTTACAACAGACACTTGGTACCAGCAGAAATTTTAAAGCATTTTAGGACAGTTTTTCTATTAGTGAAGTAAGTCATTCATAGTAAATGCATGGTACCAGCAGAAATATTAAATCATGTGAAGACAGTTCTTTTATTAGTGGAGTAAGTCATTTTCAGACAACACTTGGTTCCAGCAGAAATATTAAAGCATATGAAGACAGTTTTTCTATTAATCAACTAAGTCATTTATAGCTAATAGATGATATCAGCAGAAATATTAAAGGAGGTAAAGACAGTTTTTCTATTACTGAACTAAGTGATTTGTACCAAATAGATGGTACCAGCAGAAATATTAAAGTATATGAAGACAGTTTTTCTATCAGTAAAGCAAGCCATTTACAACAAATTGATGAAACCAGCAGAAATATTTAAGCATATGAAGACAGTTTTTCTATTAGTGAAGTTAGTCATTCATATCAAATCCATGCTACCAGCAGAAATATTAAATTATGTGAAGACAGTTTTTCAATTAGTGGAATAAGTCATTTACAGACAACACTTGGTTCCAGCAGAAATATTAAAGCATATGAAGACAGTTTTTCTATTAGTGAACTAAATCATTTATAGCAAAAAGATGGTGCCTGCAGAAATATTAGGTCAGGCAAAAACAGTTTTTCTGTTGGTGAAGTAAGTCATTTACAACCGAAACTTGGTTCCAGCAGAAATATTAAGGCATATGAAGACAGTTTTTTCTTTAGTGAATTTTGTTATTTACAGCAAACACCTGGTACCAGCAGAAATATTAAAGCATGTGAGGACAGTTTTTCTATTACTGAACTAAGTCATTTATACCAACTACATGGTACCAGCAGAAATATCAAAGCATTTGAAAACAGGTTTTCTATTAGTGAACTAAGTCATTTATACCAAATACATGGTACCAGCAGAAATATCAAAGCATTTGAAAACAGTTTTTCTATTAGTGAATTGTGTCATTTACAGTAAACACTTGGTTCCAGCAGAAATATTACAGCAGGTAAAAAGCAGAAATATTGGAGCAGGTAAATACAGTTTTTCTATTAGTGAAGTAAGTCATTTACAGCAAACCCTTGGTACCAGCAGAAATATTGAAGCACATGAAGATATTTTTTCTATTAGTGGAGTAAGTCATTTACAACAGACACTTGGTACCAGCAAAAATATCAAAGCATTTGAAGACAGTTTTTCTGTTAGTGAAGCAATCATTTACAGAGAACACTTGGTTCCAGCAGAAATAATAAAGCATATGAAGACAGTTTTTCTATTAGTGAACTAAGTCATTAATAGCAAATAGATGGTATCAGCAAAAATATTAAAGCATGTGAACAGAGTTTTTCTGTTTGTGAAATAAGTCATTTGCAGCAAACACTTGTTACCAGCAAAAATATTAAAGCATGTAAAGACAGTTTTATCTATAAGTGAAATAAGTCATTTACAACAATCACTTGGTACCAGCAGAAAACTTAAAGCATATGAAGACAGTTTATCATTAGTAAATTATGTCATTTGTAGCAAACACTTGGTACCAGCAGAAATATTAAAGCATGTGAAGACAGTCTTCTTATCAGTGAAGTAAGTCATTTACAACAAATACTTGGTGCCAGCAGAAATATTAAAGCGTGTGAAGACAGTTTTTCTATTAGTAAAGTAAATCATTTACTACAAACACTTGGTTCCAGCAGAAATATTAAAGGATATGAAGAGAGTTTTTCATTTGTGAATTATGTCATTTATAGCATACACTTGGTACCAGCAGAAGTATTAAAGCATGTGAAGACAGTTTTTCTATTAATGAAGTAAGTCATTAACAGCAAACACTTGGTACGAGCAGAAACATTAAAGCATGTGAAAACATTTTTCTATTGGTCAAGTAAGTCATTTACAGCTAACTCATGGTACCAGCAGAAATATTAAAGCATATGAAGAGAGTTTATCATTAGTGAACTATGTCATTTGTAGCAAACACTTGGCACCAGCAGAAATATTAAACCATGTGAAGACAGTTTTTCTATTAGTGAAGTAAGTCATTTACAGCTAACACTTTGTACCAGCAGAAATATTAAATCATATGAAGACAGTTTTTCCATTAGTGAATTATGTCATTTATAGAAAACATGTGGTTACTGCAGAATTATTAAAGCAGATGAAGAGAGTATATCATTAGTGAATTATGTCATTTATAGCAAACACTTGGTACCAGCAGAAACATTAAAGAATATGAAGAGTTTATCATTAGTGAAGTAAGTCATTCACAGCAAACACTTTGCATCAGCAGAAATATTAAATCATATGGAGACAGTTTTTCCATTAGTGAATTATGGCATTGATGGCAAACATCTGGTTACAGCAGAATTATTAAAGCATATGAAGAGAGTTTATCTTTAGTGAATTATGTCATTTACAGCAAACACTTAGCACCAGCAGAAATATAAAAGCATATGAAGAGAGTTTATCATTAGCAAATTATGTCATTTGTAGCAAACACTTGGCACCAGCAGAAATGTTAAAGCATGTGAAGACAGTCTTCTTATCAGTGAAGTAAGTCATTTACAACAAATACTTGGTGCCAGCAGAAATATTAAAGCATGTGAAAACAGTTTTTCTATTGGTCAAGTAAGTCATTTACAGCAAACACTTGGTATCGGCATAAATATTAAAGCATGTGAAGAGAGTTTATCATTGGTGAACTATGTCATTTGTAGCAAACATTTGGAACCAGCAGGAACATTAAAGCATATGGAGACGGTGTATCATAAGTTAATTATGTCATTTATAGCAAACACTTGATACCACATGATAAACTACCTTGATATGCTTTAATATTTCTGCTGGTACCAAGTGTTTGCTGTAAATGACTTACTCCACTAATAGAAAAATTGTCTTCATATGCTTTAATATTTCTGCTGGTACCAACTGTTTGCTATAAATTACATAATTCACTAATGATAAACTGTCTTCACATGCTTTAATATTTCTGCTGGTACCAAGTGTTTGCTATAAATGACATAATTCACTAATGATAAACTGTCTTTATATGCTTTAAGATTTCTGCTGGTACCAAGTATTTGCTGTAAATGACTCACTTCACTAATGTGAAGACAGTTTTTCTGTTAGTGAAGTAAGTCATTTACAACAAACACTTGGTACCAGCAGAAATATTAAAGCACATGAAGGGAGTTTATAATTAGTGAATTAGTTCATTTATAGCAAACATCTGGTTCCAGCAGAAATATTAAAGCATATGAAGACAGTTTTTCGATTAGTGAATTATGTCATTTATAGCAAATAATTGATATCAGTAGAAATATTAAAGCATGTGAAAACAGTTTTTCTATTAGTCATGTAAGTCATTTACAGCAAACACTTGTTACCAGCAGAAATATTAAAGCACATGAAGGGAGTTTATAATTAGTGAATGATGTCATTTATAGCAAACACTTGGCAGCAGCAGAAATATTGAAGCAAGTGAAGAAAGTTTTTCTATTAGTGAAGTAACTCATTTGCAGCAAGCACATTGTACCAGCAGAAATATAAAATCATATGAAAACAGTTTTTCCATTAGTGAATTATGTCATTTATAGCAAACATCTGGTTCCAGCAGAAATATTAAAGCATATGAAGGCAGTGTTTCGATTAGTGAATTATGTCATTTATAGCAAATAATTGGTATCAGCAGAAATACTAAAGCATGTGAAGGCAGTTTTTCTGTTTGTGAAGTACGTCATTTGCAACAAACACTTGGTACCAGCATAAATCTTAAAGCATATGAAGACAGTTTGTCATTAGTAAATTATGTCATTTAGAGCAAACAGTTAGTACCAGCAGAAATAATAAAGCATTTGAAGACAGTTTTTCTATTATTGAAGCAAGTCATTAACAGCAAACACTTGGTACCAGCAGAAATATTAAAGCATATGAAGACGGTTTATCATCAGTTAATTATGTCATTTGTAGCAAATACTTGGTACCAGCAGAAATATTGAAGCATGTGAAGAAAGTTTGTCTGTTAGTGACGTAAGTCATTTTCAGCAAGCAATTTGTACCAGCAGAAATATAAAATCATATGAAGACCGTTTTTCCATTAGTGAATTATGACATTTATAGCAAACATCTGGTTCCAGCAGAAATAATAAAGCATATGAAGACAGTTTTCGATTTGTGAATTATGTCATTTATTGCAAAAATTGATATCAGCAGAAATATTAAAGCATGTGAAAACAGTTTTTCTATTAGTCAAGTAAGTTATTTACAGCAAACACTTGGTACCAGCAGAAATTATAAAGCACATGTACTGAGTTTATAATTAGTGAATGATATCATTTTTTGCAAACACTTGGCAGCAGCAGAAATATTGAAACAAGTGAAGAAAGTTTGTCTATTAGTGAAGTATGTCATTTGCAGCAAGCACTTTGTACCAGCATAAATATAAAATCATATGAAAACAGTTTTTCCATGAGTAAATTGTGTCATTTATAGCAAACATCTGGTTCCAGCAGAAATATTAAAGCATATCAAGACAGTTTTTCGATTAGTGAATTATGTCATTTATAGATAATAATTGGTATCAGTAGAAATACTAAAGCATGTGAAGGCAGTTTTTCTGTTTGCGAACTAAGTCATTTGCAACAAACACTTGGTACCAGCAGAAATCTTAGAGAATATGAAGACAGTTTATCATTAGTAAATTATGTCATTTATAGCAAACAGTTGGTACCAGCAGAAATATTAAAGCATGTGAAGACAGTTTTTCTATTAATGAAGCAAGTCATTAACAGCAAACATGTGGTACGAGCAGAAATATTAAATCATGTGAAAGCAGTTTTTCTAATTGTCAAGTAAGTCATTTACAGCTAACACTTGGTACAAGCAGAAATACTAAAGCATATGAAGACGGTTTATCATTAGTTAATTATGTCATTTAGAGCAAACATCTAGTTCCAGCTGAAATATTGAAGCATATGAAGAGAGTTTATCATTAGTGAATTATGTCATTTATAGCAAACACTTGGTACCAGCAGAAATTGTAAAGCATATGAAGACAGTTGATCATTAGTAAATTATGTCATTTATAGCAAACAGTTCGTACAAGCAGAAATATTAAAGCATGTGAAGACAGTTTTTCTATTAATGAAGCAAGTCATTAACAGCAAACACTTGGTACGAGCAGAAATACGAAAGCATGTGAAAGCAGTTTTTCTATTAGTCAAGTAAGTAATTTACAGCAAACACTTGGTACTGGCAGAAATATTAAAGCATATGAAGAGAGTTTATCATTAGTGAAATATGTCATTTGTAGCAAACATTTGGAACCAGCAGGAACATTAAAGCATATGAAGACGGTTTATCATCAGTTAATTATGTCATTTATAGCAAACACTTGATACCAAATGATAAACCACCTTTATATGCTTTAATATTTCTGCTGGTACCAAGTGTTTGCTGTAAATGACTTACTCCAGTAATAGAAAAATTGTCTTCATATGCTTTAATATTTCTGCTGGTACCAACTGTTTGCTATAAATGACATAATTCACTAATGATAAACTGTCTTCACATGCTTTAATATTTCTGCTCGTACCAAGTATTTGCTATAAATGACATAATTCACTAATGATAAACTGTCTTTATATGCTTTAAGATTTCTGCTGGTACCAAGTGTTTGCTGTAAATGACTCACTTCACTTATGTGAAGACAGTTTTTCTATTAGTGAAGTAAGTCATTTACAACAAACACTTGGTACCAGCAGAAATATTAAAGCACATGGAGGGAGTTTATAATTAGTGAATTATGTCATTTATAGCAAACATCTGGTTCCAGCAGAAATATTAAAGCATATGAAGACAGTTTTTCGATTAGTGAATTATGTCATTTATAGCAAATAATTGATATCAGCAGAAATATTAAAGCACGTGAAAACAGTTTTTCTATTAGTCAAGTAAGTCATTTACAGCAAACACTTGGTACCAGCAGAAATATTAAAGCACGTGAAAACAGTTTTTCTATTAGTCAACTAAGTCATTTATAGCTAATAGATGATATCAGCAGAAATATTAAAGGAGGTAAAGACAGTTTTTCTATTACTGAACTAAGTGATTTGTACCAAATAGATGGTACCAGCAGAAATATTAAAGTATATGAAGACAGTTTTTCTATCAGTGAAGCAAGCCATTTACAACAAATTGATGAAACCAGCAGAAATATTTAAGCATATGAAGACAGTTTTTCTATTAGTGAAGTTAGTCATTCATATCAAATCCATGCTACCAGCAGAAATATTAAATTATGTGAAGACAGTTTTTCAATTAGTGGAATAAGTCATTTACAGACAACACTTGGTTCCAGCAGAAATATTAAAGCATATGAAGACAGTTTTTCTATTAGTGAACTAAATCATTTATAGCAAAAAGATGGTGCCTGCAGAAATATTAGGTCAGGCAAAAACAGTTTTTCTGTTGGTGAAGTAAGTCATTTACAACCGAAACTTGGTTCCGGCAGAAATATTAAGGCATATGAAGACAGTTTTCTCTTTAGTGAATTTTGTTATTTACAGCAAACACCTGGTACCAGCAGAAATATTAAAGCATGTGAGGTCAGTTTTTCTATTACTGAACTAAGTCATTTATACCAAATACATGGTACCAGCAGAAATATCAAAGCATTTGAAAACAGTTTTTCTATTAGTGAACTAAGTCATTTATACCAAATACATGGTACCAGCAGAAATATCAAAGCATTTGAAAACAGTTTTTCTATTAGTGAATTGTGTCATTGACAGTAAACACTTGGTTCCAGCAGAAATATTACAGCAGGTAAAAAGCAGAAATATTGGAGCAGGTAAATACAGTTTTTCTATTAGTGAAGTAAGTCATTTACAGCAAACCCTTGGTACCAGCAGAAATATTGAAGCACATGAAGATATTTTTTCTATTAGTGGAGTAAGTCATTTACAACAGACACTTGGTACCAGCAGAAATATCAAAGCATTTGAAGACAGTTTTTCTCAAAGTGGAGCAATCATTTACAGAGAACACTTGGTTCCAGCAGAAATAATAAAGCATATGAATACAGTTTTTCTATTAGTGAACTAAGTCATTAATAGCAAATAGATGGTATCAGCAAAAATATTAAAGCATGTGAACAGAGTTTTTCTGTTTGTGAAATAAGTCATTTGCAGCAAACACTTGTTACCAGCAAAAATATTAAAGCATGTAAAGACAGTTTTATCTATAAGTGAAATAAGTCATTTACAACAATCACTTGGTACCAGCAGAAAACTTAAAGCATATGAAGACAGTTTATCATTAGTAAATTATGTCATTTGTAGCAAACACTTGGTACCAGCAGAAATATTAAAGCATGTGAAGACAGTCTTCTTATCAGTGAAGTAAGTCATTTACAACAAATACTTGGTGCCAGCAGAAATATTAAAGCGTGTGAAGACAGTTTTTCTATTAGTAAAGTAAATCATTTACTACAAACACTTGGTTCCAGCAGAAATATTAAAGGATATGAAGAGAGTTTTTCATTTGTGAATTTTGTCATTTATAGCATACACTTGGTACCAGAAGAAATATTAAAGCATGTGAAGACAGTTTTTCTATTAATGAAGTAAGTCATTAACAGCAAACACTTTGTACGAGCAGAAACATTAAAGCACATCAACTGAGTTTACAATTAGTGAATGATATCATTTATAGCAAACACTTGGCAGCAGCAGAAATATTGAAGCAAGTGAAGAAACTTTGTCTATTAGTGAAGTATGTCATTTGCAGCAAGCACTTTGTACCAGCATAAATATAAAATCATATGAAAACAGTTTTTCCATGAGTAAATTATGTCATTTATAGCAAACATCTGGTTCCAGCAGAAATATTAAAGCATATCAAGACAGTTTTTCGATTAGGGAAATATGTCATTTATAGATAATAATTGGTATCAGTAGAAATACTAAAGCATGTGAAGGCAGTTTTTCTGTTTGCGAACTAAGTCATTTGCAACAAAAACTTGGTACCAGCAGAAATCTTAGAGAATATGAAGACAGTTTATCATTAGTAAATTATGTCATTTATAGCAAACAGTTGGTACCAGCAGAAATATTAAAGCATGTGAAGACAGTTTTTCTATTAATGAAGCAAGTCATTAACAGCAAACACTTGGTACGAGCAGAAATATTAAATCATGTCAAAGCAGTTTTTCTATTAGTCAAGTAAGTCATTTACAGCTAACACTTGGTACCAGCAGAAATACTAAAGCATATGAAGACGGTTTATCATTAGTTAATTATGTCATTTATAGCAAACATCTAGTTCCAGCTGAAATATTGAAGCATATGAAGAGAGTTTATCATTAGTGAATTATGTCATTTGTAGCAAACACTTGGTACCAGCAGAAATATTAAAGCATGTGAAGACAGTCTTCTTATCAGTGAAGTAAGTCATTTACAACAAATACTTGGTGCCAGCAGAAATATTAAAGCGTGTGAAGACAGTTTTTCTATTAGTAAAGTAAATCATTTACTACAAACACTTGGTTCCAGCAGAAATATTAAAGGATATGAAGAGAGTTTTTCATTTGTGAATTATGTCATTTATAGCATACACTTGGTACCAGCAGAAATATTAAAGCATGTGAAGACAGTTTTTCTATTAATGAAGTAAGTCATTAACAGCAAACACTTTGAACGAGCAGAAACATTAAAGCATGTGAAAACATTTTTCTATTGGTCAAGTAAGTCATTTACAGCTAACTCATGGTACCAGCAGAAATATTAAAGCATATGAAGAGAGTTTATCATTAGTGAACTATGTCATTTGTAGCAAACACTTGGCACCAGCAGAAATATTAAACCATGTGAAGACAGTTTTTCTATTAGTGAAGTAAGTCATTTACAGCTAACACTTTGTACCAGCAGAAATATTAAATCATATGAAGACAGTTTTTCCATTAGTGAATTATGTCATTTATAGAAAACATGTGGTTACTGCAGAATTATTAAAGCAGATGAAGAGAGTATATCATTAGTGAATTATGTCATTTATAGCAAACACTTGGTACCAGCAGAAACATTAAAGAATATGAAGAGTTTATCATTAGTGAAGTAAGTCATTCACAGCAAACACTTTGCATCAGCAGAAATATTAAATCATATGGAGACAGTTTTTCCATTAGTGAATTATGGCATTTATGGCAAACATCTGGTTACAGCAGAATTATTAAAGCATATGAAGAGAGTTTATCATTAGTGAATTATGTCATTTACAGCAAACACTTAGCACCAGCAGAAATATTAAAGCATATGAAGAGAGTTTATCATTAGCAAATTATGTCATTTGTAGCAAACACTTGGCACCAGCAGAAATATTAAAGCATGTGAAGACAGTCTTCTTATCAGTGAAGTAAGTCATTTACAACAAATACTTGGTGCCAGCAGAAATATTAAAGCATGTGAAAACAGTTTTTCTATTGGTCAAGTAAGTCATTTACAGCAAACACTTGGTATCGGCATAAATATTAAAGCATATGAAGAGAGTTTATCATTGGTGAACTATGTCATTTGTAGCAAACATTTGGAACCAGCAGGAACATTAAAGCATATGGAGACGGTGTATCATTAGTTAATTATGTCATTTATAGCAAACACTTGATACCACATGATAAACTACCTTGATATGCTTTAATATTTCTGCTGGTACCAAGTGTTTGCTGTAAATGACTTACTCCACTAATAGAAAAATTGTCTTCATATGCTTTAATATTTCTGCTGGTACCAACTGTTTGCTATAAATTACATAATTCACTAATGATAAACTGTCTTCTCATGCTTTAATATTTCTGCTGGTACCAAGTGTTTGCTATAAATGACATAATTCACTAATGATAAACTGTCTTTACATGCTTTAAGATTTCTGCTGGTACCAAGTATTTGCTGTAAATGACTCACTTCACTAATGTGAAGACAGTTTTTCTGTTAGTGAAGTAAGTCATTTACAACAAACACTTGGTACCAGCTGAAATATTAAAGCACATGAAGGGAGTTTATAATTAGTGAATTAGTTGATTTATAGCAAACACTTGTTACCAGCAGAAATTGCAAAGTATATGAAGACAGTTGATCATTAGTAAATTATGTCATTTATAGCAAACAGTTCGTACCAGCAGAAATATTAAAGCATGTGAAGACAGTTTTTCTATTAATGAAGCAAGTCATTAACAGCAAACACTTGGTACGAGCAGAAATATGAAAGCATGTGAAAACAGTTTTTCTATTAGTCAAGTAAGTCATTTACAGCAAACACTTGGTACCGGCAGAAATATTAAAGCATATGAAGAGAGTTTATCATTAGTGAAATATGTCATTTGTAGCAAACATTTGGAACCAGCAGGAACATTAAAGCATATGAAGACGGTTTATCATCAGTTAATTATGTCATTTATAGCAAACACTTGATACCAAACGATAAACCACCTTTATATGCCTTAATATTTCTGCTGGTACCAAGTGTTTGCTGTAAATGACTTACTCCAGTAATAGAAAAATTGTCTTCATATGCTTTAATATTTCTGCTGGTACCAACTGTTTGCTATAAATGACATAATTCACTAATGATAAACTGTCTTCACATGCTTTAATATTTCTGCTCGTACCAAGTATTTGCTATAAATGACATAATTCACTAATGATAAACTGTCTTTATATGCTTTAAGATTTCTGCTGGTACCAAGTGTTTGCTGTAAATGACTCACTTCACTTATGTGAAGACAGTTTTTCTATTAGTGAAGTAAGTCATTTACAACAAACACTTGGTACCAGCAGAAATATTAAAGCACATGGAGGGAGTTTATAATTAGTGAATTATGTCATTTATAGCAAACATCTGGTTCCAGCAGAAATATTAAAGCATATGAAGACAGTTTTTCGATTAGTGAATTATGTCATTTATAGCAAATAATTGATATCAGCAGAAATATTAAAGCACGTGAAAACAGTTTTTCTATTTGTCAAGTAAGTCATTTACAGCAAACACTTGGTACCAGCAGAAATATTAAAGCACGTGAAAACAGTTTTTCTATTAGTCAACTAAGTCATTTATAGCTAATAGATGATATCAGCAGAAATATTAAAGGAGGTAAAGACAGTTTTTCTATTACTGAACTAAGTGATTTGTACCAAATAGATGGTACCAGCAGAAATATTAAAGTATATGAAGACAGTTTTTCTATCAGTGAAGCAAGCCATTTACAACAAATTGATGAAACCAGCAGAAATATTTAAGCATATGAAGACAGTTTTTCTATTAGTGAAGTTAGTCATTCATATCAAATCCATGCTACCAGCAGAAATATTAAATTATGTGAAGACAGTTTTTCAATTAGTGGAATAAGTCATTTACAGACAACACTTGGTTCCAGCAGAAATATTAAAGCATATGAAGACAGTTTTTCTATTAGTGAACTAAATCATTTATAGCAAAAAGATGGTGCCTGCAGAAATATTAGGTCAGGCAAAAACAGTTTTTCTGTTGGTGAAGTAAGTCATTTACAACCGAAACTTGGTTCCGGCAGAAATATTAAGGCATATGAAGACAGTTTTCTCTTTAGTGAATTTTGTTATTTACAGCAAACACCTGGTACCAGCAGAAATATTAAAGCATGTGAGGACAGTTTTTCTATTACTGAACTAAGTCATTTATACCAAATACATGGTACCAGCAGAAATATCAAAGCATTTGAAAACAGTTTTTCTATTAGTGAACTAAGTCATTTATACCAAATACATGGTACCAGCAGAAATATCAAAGCATTTGAAAACAGTTTTTCTATTAGTGAACTAAGTCATTTATACCAAATACATGGTACCAGCAGAAATATCAAAGCATTTGAAAACAGTTTTTCTATTAGTGAATTGTGTCATTTACAGTAAACACTTGGTTCCAGCAGAAATATTACAGCAGGTAAAAAGCAGAAATATTGGAGCAGGTAAATACAGTTTTTCTTTTAGTGAAGTAAGTCATTTACAGCAAACCCTTGGTACCAGCAGAAATATTGAAGCACATGAAGATATTTTTTCTATTAGTGGAGTAAGTCATTTACAACAGACACTTGGTACCAGCAGAAATATCAAAGCATTTGAAGACAGTTTTTCTCAAAGTGGAGCAATCATTTACAGAGAACACTTGGTTCCAGCAGAAATAATAAAGCATATGAAGACAGTTTTTCTATTAGTGAACTAAGTCATTAATAGCAAATAGATGGTATCAGCAAAAATATTAAAGCATGTGAACAGAGTTTTTCTGTTTGTGAAATAAGTCATTTGCAGCAAACACTTGTTACCAGCAAAAATATTAAAGCATGTAAAGACAGTTTTATCTATAAGTGAAATAAGTCATTTACAACAATCACTTGGTACCAGCAGAAAACTTAAAGCATATGAAGACAGTTTATCATTAGTAAATTATGTCATTTGTAGCAAACACTTAGCACCAGCAGAAATATTAAAGCATATGAAGAGAGTTTATCATTAGCAAATTATGTCATTTGTAGCAAACACTTGGCACCAGCAGAAATATTAAAGCATGTGAAGACAGTCTTCTTATCAGTGAAGTAAGTCATTTACAACAAATACTTGGTGCCAGCAGAAATATTAAAGCATGTGAAAACAGTTTTTCTATTGGTCAAGTAAGTCATTTACAGCAAACACTTGGTATCGGCATAAATATTAAAGCATATGAAGAGAGTTTATCATTGGTGAACTATGTCATTTGTAGCAAACATTTGGAACCAGCAGGAACATTAAAGCATATGGAGACGGTGTATCATTAGTTAATTATGTCATTTATAGCAAACACTTGATACCACATGATAAACTACCTTGATATGCTTTAATATTTCTGCTGGTACCAAGTGTTTGCTGTAAATGACTTACTCCACTAATAGAAAAATTGTCTTCATATGCTTTAATATTTCTGCTGGTACCAACTGTTTGCTATAAATTACATAATTCACTAATGATAAACTGTCTTCTCATGCTTTAATATTTCTGCTGGTACCAAGTGTTTGCTATAAATGACATAATTCACTAATGATAAACTGTCTTTACATGCTTTAAGATTTCTGCTGGTACCAAGTATTTGCTGTAAATGACTCACTTCACTAATGTGAAGACAGTTTTTCTGTTAGTGAAGTAAGTCATTTACAACAAACACTTGGTACCAGCTGAAATATTAAAGCACATGAAGGGAGTTTATAATTAGTGAATTAGTTCATTTATAGCAAACACTTGTTACCAGCAGAAATTGCAAAGTATATGAAGACAGTTGATCATTAGTAAATTATGTCATTTATAGCAAACAGTTCGTACCAGCAGAAATATTAAAGCATGTGAAGACAGTTTTTCTATTAATGAAGCAAGTCATTAACAGCAAACACTTGGTACGAGCAGAAATATGAAAGCATGTGAAAACAGTTTTTCTATTAGTCAAGTAAGTCATTTACAGCAAACACTTGGTACCGGCAGAAATATTAAAGCATATGAAGAGAGTTTATCATTAGTGAAATATGTCATTTGTAGCAAACATTTGGAACCAGCAGGAACATTAAAGCATATGAAGACGGTTTATCATCAGTTAATTATGTCATTTATAGCAAACACTTGATACCAAACGATAAACCACCTTTATATGCCTTAATATTTCTGCTGGTACCAAGTGTTTGCTGTAAATGACTTACTCCAGTAATAGAAAAATTGTCTTCATATGCTTTAATATTTCTGCTGGTACCAACTGTTTGCTATAAATGACATAATTCACTAATGATAAACTGTCTTCACATGCTTTAATATTTCTGCTCGTACCAAGTATTTGCTATAAATGACATAATTCACTAATGATAAACTGTCTTTATATGCTTTAAGATTTCTGCTGGTACCAAGTGTTTGCTGTAAATGACTCACTTCACTTATGTGAAGACAGTTTTTCTATTAGTGAAGTAAGTCATTTACAACAAACACTTGGTACCAGCAGAAATATTAAAGCACATGGAGGGAGTTTATAATTAGTGAATTATGTCATTTATAGCAAACATCTGGTTCCAGCAGAAATATTAAAGCATATGAAGACAGTTTTTCGATTAGTGAATTATGTCATTTATAGCAAATAATTGATATCAGCAGAAATATTAAAGCACGTGAAAACAGTTTTTCTATTTGTCAAGTAAGTCATTTACAGCAAACACTTGGTACCAGCAGAAATATTAAAGCACGTGAAAACAGTTTTTCTATTAGTCAACTAAGTCATTTATAGCTAATAGATGATATCAGCAGAAATATTAAAGGAGGTAAAGACAGTTTTTCTATTACTGAACTAAGTGATTTGTACCAAATAGATGGTACCAGCAGAAATATTAAAGTATATGAAGACAGTTTTTCTATCAGTGAAGCAAGCCATTTACAACAAATTGATGAAACCAGCAGAAATATTTAAGCATATGAAGACAGTTTTTCTATTAGTGAAGTTAGTCATTCATATCAAATCCATGCTACCAGCAGAAATATTAAATTATGTGAAGACAGTTTTTCAATTAGTGGAATAAGTCATTTACAGACAACACTTGGTTCCAGCAGAAATATTAAAGCATATGAAGACAGTTTTTCTATTAGTGAACTAAATCATTTATAGCAAAAAGATGGTGCCTGCAGAAATATTAGGTCAGGCAAAAACAGTTTTTCTGTTGGTGAAGTAAGTCATTTACAACCGAAACTTGGTTCCGGCAGAAATATTAAGGCATATGAAGACAGTTTTCTCTTTAGTGAATTTTGTTATTTACAGCAAACACCTGGTACCAGCAGAAATATTAAAGCATGTGAGGACAGTTTTTCTATTACTGAACTAAGTCATTTATACCAAATACATGGTACCAGCAGAAATATCAAAGCATTTGAAAACAGTTTTTCTATTAGTGAACTAAGTCATTTATACCAAATACATGGTACCAGCAGAAATATCAAAGCATTTGAAAACAGTTTTTCTATTAGTGAATTGTGTCATTTACAGTAAACACTTGGTTCCAGCAGAAATATTACAGCAGGTAAAAAGCAGAAATATTGGAGCAGGTAAATACAGTTTTTCTATTAGTGAAGTAAGTCATTTACAGCAAACCCTTGGTACCAGCAGAAATATTGAAGCACATGAAGATATTTTTTCTATTAGTGGAGTAAGTCATTTACAACAGACACTTGGTACCAGCAGAAATATCAAAGCATTTGAAGACAGTTTTTCTCAAAGTGGAGCAATCATTTACAGAGAACACTTGGTTCCAGCAGAAATAATAAAGCATATGAAGACAGTTTTTCTATTAGTGAACTAAGTCATTAATAGCAAATAGATGGTATCAGCAAAAATATTAAAGCATGTGAACAGAGTTTTTCTGTTTGTGAAATAAGTCATTTGCAGCAAACACTTGTTACCAGCAAAAATATTAAAGCATGTAAAGACAGTTTTATCTATAAGTGAAATAAGTCATTTACAACAATCACTTGGTACCAGCAGAAAACTTAAAGCATATGAAGACAGTTTATCATTAGTAAATTATGTCATTTGTAGCAAACACTTGATACCAGCAGAAATATTAAAGCATGTGAAGACAGTCTTCTTATCAGTGAAGTAAGTCATTTACAACAAATACTTGGTGCCAGCAGAAATATTAAAGCGTGTGAAGACAGTTTTTCTATTAGTAAAGTAAATCATTTACTACAAACACTTGGTTCCAGCAGAAATATTAAAGGATATGAAGAGAGTTTTTCATTTGTGAATTATGTCATTTATAGCATACACTTGGTACCAGCAGAAATATTAAAGCATGTGAAGACAGTTTTTCTATTAATGAAGTAAGTCATTAACAGCAAACACTTTGTACGAGCAGAAACATTAAAGCATGTGAAAACATTTTTCTATTGGTCAAGTAAGTCATTTACAGCTAACTCATGGTACCAGCAGAAATATTAAAGCATATGAAGAGAGTTTATCATTAGTGAACTATGTCATTTGTAGCAAACACTTGGCACCAGCAGAAATATTAAACCATGTGAAGACAGTTTTTCTATTAGTGAAGTAAGTCATTTACAGCTAACACTTTGTACCAGCAGAAATATTAAATCATATGAAGACAGTTTTTCCATTAGTGAATTATGTCATTTATAGAAAACATGTGGTTACTGCAGAATTATTAAAGCAGATGAAGAGAGTATATCATTAGTGAATTATGTCATTTATAGCAAACACTTGGTACCAGCAGAAACATTAAAGAATATGAAGAGTTTATCATTAGTGAAGTAAGTCATTCACAGCAAACACTTTGCATCAGCAGAAATATTAAATCATATGGAGACAGTTTTTCCATTAGTGAATTATGGCATTTATGGCAAACATCCGGTTACAGCAGAATTATTAAAGCATATGAAGAGAGTTTATCATTAGTGAATTATGTCATTTACAGCAAACACTTAGCACCAGCAGAAATATTAAAGCATATGCAGAGAGTTTATCATTAGCAAATTATGTCATTTGTAGCAAACACTTGGCACCAGCAGAAATATTAAAGCATGTGAAGACAGTCTTCTTATCATTGAAGTAAGTCATTAACAGCAAATACTTGGTGCCAGCAGAAATATTAAATCATGTCAAAGCAGTTTTTCTATTAGTCAAGTAAGTCATTTACAGCTAACACTTGGTACCAGCAGAAATACTAAAGCATATGAAGACGGTTTATCATTAGTTAATTATGTCATTTATAGCAAACATCTAGTTCCAGCTGAAATATTGAAGCATATGAAGAGAGTTTATCATTAGTGAATTATGTCATTTAGAGCAAACACTTGTTACCAGCAGAAATTGTAAAGTATATGAAGACAGTTGATCATTAGTAAATTATGTCATTTATAGCAAACAGTTCGTACCAGCAGAAATATTAAAGCATGTGAAGACAGTTTTTCTATTAATGAAGCAAGTCATTAACAGCAAACACTTGGTACGAGCAGAAATATGAAAGCATGTGAAAACAGTTTTTCTATTAGTCAAGTAAGTCATTTACAGCAAACACTTGGTACCGGCAGAAATATTAAAGCATATGAAGAGAGTTTATCATTAGTGAAATATGTCATTTGTAGCAAACATTTGGAACCAGCAGGAACATTAAAGCATATGAAGACGGTTTATCATCAGTTAATTATGTCATTTATAGCAAACACTTGATACCAAACGATAAACCACCTTTATATGCCTTAATATTTCTGCTGGTACCAAGTGTTTGCTGTAAATGACTTACTCCAGTAATAGAAAAATTGTCTTCATATGCTTTAATATTTCTGCTGGTACCAACTGTTTGCTATAAATGACATAATTCACTAATGATAAACTGTCTTCACATGCTTTAATATTTCTGCTCGTACCAAGTATTTGCTATAAATGACATAATTCACTAATGATAAACTGTCTTTATATGCTTTAAGATTTCTGCTGGTACCAAGTGTTTGCTGTAAATGACTCACTTCACTTATGTGAAGACAGTTTTTCTATTAGTGAAGTAAGTCATTTACAACAAACACTTGGTACCAGCAGAAATATTAAAGCACATGGAGGGAGTTTATAATTAGTGAATTATGTCATTTATAGCAAACATCTGGTTCCAGCAGAAATATTAAAGCATATGAAGACAGTTTTTCGATTAGTGAATTATGTCATTTATAGCAAATAATTGATATCAGCAGAAATATTAAAGCACGTGAAAACAGTTTTTCTATTTGTCAAGTAAGTCATTTACAGCAAACACTTGGTACCAGCAGAAATATTAAAGCACGTGAAAACAGTTTTTCTATTAGTCAACTAAGTCATTTATAGCTAATAGATGATATCAGCAGAAATATTAAAGGAGGTAAAGACAGTTTTTCTATTACTGAACTAAGTGATTTGTACCAAATAGATGGTACCAGCAGAAATATTAAAGTATATGAAGACAGTTTTTCTATCAGTGAAGCAAGCCATTTACAACAAATTGATGAAACCAGCAGAAATATTTAAGCATATGAAGACAGTTTTTCTATTAGTGAAGTTAGTCATTCATATCAAATCCATGCTACCAGCAGAAATATTAAATTATGTGAAGACAGTTTTTCAATTAGTGGAATAAGTCATTTACAGACAACACTTGGTTCCAGCAGAAATATTAAAGCATATGAAGACAGTTTTTCTATTAGTGAACTAAATCATTTATAGCAAAAAGATGGTGCCTGCAGAAATATTAGGTCAGGCAAAAACAGTTTTTCTGTTGGTGAAGTAAGTCATTTACAACCGAAACTTGGTTCCGGCAGAAATATTAAGGCATATGAAGACAGTTTTCTCTTTAGTGAATTTTGTTATTTACAGCAAACACCTGGTACCAGCAGAAATATTAAAGCATGTGAGGACAGTTTTTCTATTACTGAACTAAGTCATTTATACCAAATACATGGTACCAGCAGAAATATCAAAGCATTTGAAAACAGTTTTTCTATTAGTGAACTAAGTCATTTATACCAAATACATGGTACCAGCAGAAATATCAAAGCATTTGAAAACAGTTTTTCTATTAGTGAATTGTGTCATTTACAGTAAACACTTGGTTCCAGCAGAAATATTACAGCAGGTAAAAAGCAGAAATATTGGAGCAGGTAAATACAGTTTTTCTATTAGTGAAGTAAGTCATTTACAGCAAACCCTTGGTACCAGCAGAAATATTGAAGCACATGAAGATATTTTTTCTATTAGTGGAGTAAGTCATTTACAACAGACACTTGGTACCAGCAGAAATATCAAAGCATTTGAAGACAGTTTTTCTCAAAGTGGAGCAATCATTTACAGAGAACACTTGGTTCCAGCAGAAATAATAAAGCATATGAAGACAGTTTTTCTATTAGTGAACTAAGTCATTAATAGCAAATAGATGGTATCAGCAAAAATATTAAAGCATGTGAACAGAGTTTTTCTGTTTGTGAAATAAGTCATTTGCAGCAAACACTTGTTACCAGCAAAAATATTAAAGCATGTAAAGACAGTTTTATCTATAAGTGAAATAAGTCATTTACAACAATCACTTGGTACCAGCAGAAAACTTAAAGCATATGAAGACAGTTTATCATTAGTAAATTATGTCATTTGTAGCAAACACTTGGTACCAGCAGAAATATTAAAGCATGTGAAGACAGTCTTCTTATCAGTGAAGTAAGTCATTTACAACAAATACTTGGTGCCAGCAGAAATATTAAAGCGTGTGAAGACAGTTTTTCTATTAGTAAAGTAAATCATTTACTACAAACACTTGGTTCCAGCAGAAATATTAAAGGATATGAAGAGAGTTTTTCATTTGTGAATTATGTCATTTATAGCATACACTTGGTACCAGCAGAAATATTAAAGCATGTGAAGACAGTTTTTCTATTAATGAAGTAAGTCATTAACAGCAAACACTTTGTACGAGCAGAAACATTAAAGCATGTGAAAACATTTTTCTATTGGTCAAGTAAGTCATTTACAGCTAACTCATGGTACCAGCAGAAATATTAAAGCATATGAAGAGAGTTTATCATTAGTGAACTATGTCATTTGTAGCAAACACTTGGCACCAGCAGAAATATTAAACCATGTGAAGACAGTTTTTCTATTAGTGAAGTAAGTCATTTACAGCTAACACTTTGTACCAGCAGAAATATTAAATCATATGAAGACAGTTTTTCCATTAGTGAATTATGTCATTTATAGAAAACATGTGGTTACTGCAGAATTATTAAAGCAGATGAAGAGAGTATATCATTAGTGAATTATGTCATTTATAGCAAACACTTGGTACCAGCAGAAACATTAAAGAATATGAAGAGTTTATCATTAGTGAAGTAAGTCATTCACAGCAAACACTTTGCATCAGCAGAAATATTAAATCATATGGAGACAGTTTTTCCATTAGTGAATTATGGCATTTATGGCAAACATCTGGTTACAGCAGAATTATTAAAGCATATGAAGAGAGTTTATCATTAGTGAATTATGTCATTTACAGCAAACACTTAGCACCAGCAGAAATATTAAAGCATATGAAGAGAGTTTATCATTAGCAAATTATGTCATTTGTAGCAAACACTTGGCACCAGCAGAAATATTAAAGCATGTGAAGACAGTCTTCTTATCATTGAAGTAAGTCATTTACAACAAATACTTGGTGCCAGCAGAAATATTAAAGCATGTGAAAACAGTTTTTCTATTGGTCAAGTAAGTCATTTACAGCAAACACTTGGTATCGGCATAAATATTAAAGCATATGAAGAGAGTTTATCATTGGTGAACTATGTCATTTGTAGCAAACATTTGGAACCAGCAGGAACATTAAAGCATATGGAGACGGTGTATCATTAGTTAATTATGTCATTTATAGCAAACACTTGATACCACATGATAAACTACCTTGATATGCTTTAATATTTCTGCTGGTACCAAGTGTTTGCTGTAAATGACTTACTCCACTAATAGAAAAATTGTCTTCATATGCTTTAATATTTCTGCTGGTACCAACTGTTTGCTATAAATTACATAATTCACTAATGATAAACTGTCTTCTCATGCTTTAATATTTCTGCTGGTACCAAGTGTTTGCTATAAATGACATAATTCACTAATGATAAACTGTCTTTACATGCTTTAAGATTTCTGCTGGTACCAAGTATTTGCTGTAAATGACTCACTTCACTAATGTGAAGACAGTTTTTCTGTTAGTGAAGTAAGTCATTTACAACAAACACTTGGTACCAGCAGAAATATTAAAGCACATGAAGGGAGTTTATAATTAGTGAATTAGTTCATTTATAGCAAACATCTGGTTCCAGCAGAAATATTAAAGCATATGAAGACAGTTTTTCGATTAGTGAATTATGTCATTTATAGCAAATAATTGATATCAGTAGAAATATTAAAGCATGTGAAAACAGTTTTTCTCTTAGTCATGTAAGTCATTTACAGCAAACACTTGATACCAGCAGAAATATTAAAGCACATGAAGGGAGTTTATAATTAGTGAATGATGTCATTTATAGCAAACACTTGGCAGCGGCAGAAATATTGAAGCAAGTGAAGAAAGTTTTTCTATTAGTGAAGTAACTCATTTGCAGCAAGCACATTGTACCAGCAGAAATATAAAATCATATGAAAACAGTTTTTCCATTAGTGAATTATGTCATTTATAGCAAACATCTGGTTCCAGCAGAAATATTAAAGCATATGAAGGCAGTTTTCTCTTTAGTGAATTTTGTTATTTACAGCAAACACCTGGTACCAGCAGAAATATTAAAGCATGTGAGGACAGTTTTTCTATTACTGAACTAAGTCATTTATACCAAATACATGGTACCAGCAGAAATATCAAAGCATTTGAAAACAGTTTTTCTATTAGTGAACTAAGTCATTTATACCAAATACATGGTACCAGCAGAAATATCAAAGCATTTGAAAACAGTTTTTCTATTAGTGAATTGTGTCATTTACAGTAAACACTTGGTTCCAGCAGAAATATTACAGCAGGTAAAAAGCAGAAATATTGGAGCAGGTAAATACAGTTTTTCTATTAGTGAAGTAAGTCATTTACAGCAAACCCTTGGTACCAGCAGAAATATTGAAGCACATGAAGATATTTTTTCTATTAGTGGAGTAAGTCATTTACAACAGACACTTGGTACCAGCAGAAATATCAAAGCATTTGAAGACAGTTTTTCTCAAAGTGGAGCAATCATTTACAGAGAACACTTGGTTCCAGCAGAAATAATAAAGCATATGAAGACAGTTTTTCTATTAGTGAACTAAGTCATTAATAGCAAATAGATGGTATCAGCAAAAATATTAAAGCATGTGAACAGAGTTTTTCTGTTTGTGAAATAAGTCATTTGCAGCAAACACTTGTTACCAGCAAAAATATTAAAGCATGTAAAGACAGTTTTATCTATAAGTGAAATAAGTCATTTACAACAATCACTTGGTACCAGCAGAAAACTTAAAGCATATGAAGACAGTTTATCATTAGTAAATTATGTCATTTGTAGCAAACACTTGGTACCAGCAGAAATATTAAAGCATGTGAAGACAGTCTTCTTATCAGTGAAGTAAGTCATTTACAACAAATACTTGGTGCCAGCAGAAATATTAAAGCGTGTGAAGACAGTTTTTCTATTAGTAAAGTAAATCATTTACTACAAACACTTGGTTCCAGCAGAAATATTAAAGGATATGAAGAGAGTTTTTCATTTGTGAATTATGTCATTTATAGCATACACTTGGTACCAGCAGAAATATTAAAGCATGTGAAGACAGTTTTTCTATTAATGAAGTAAGTCATTAACAGCAAACACTTTGTACGAGCAGAAACATTAAAGCATGTGAAAACATTTTTCTATTGGTCAAGTAAGTCATTTACAGCTAACTCATGGTACCAGCAGAAATATTAAAGCATATGAAGAGAGTTTATCATTAGTGAACTATGTCATTTGTAGCAAACACTTGGCACCAGCAGAAATATTAAACCATGTGAAGACAGTTTTTCTATTAGTGAAGTAAGTCATTTACAGCTAACACTTTGTACCAGCAGAAATATTAAATCATATGAAGACAGTTTTTCCATTAGTGAATTATGTCATTTATAGAAAACATGTGGTTACTGCAGAATTATTAAAGCAGATGAAGAGAGTATATCATTAGTGAATTATGTCATTTATAGCAAACACTTGGTACCAGCAGAAACATTAAAGAATATGAAGAGTTTATCATTAGTGAAGTAAGTCATTCACAGCAAACACTTTGCATCAGCAGAAATATTAAATCATATGGAGACAGTTTTTCCATTAGTGAATTATGGCATTTATGGCAAACATCTGGTTACAGCAGAATTATTAAAGCATATGAAGAGAGTTTATCATTAGTGAATTATGTCATTTACAGCAAACACTTAGCACCAGCAGAAATATTAAAGCATATGAAGAGAGTTTATCATTAGCAAATTATGTCATTTGTAGCAAACACTTGGCACCAGCAGAAATATTAAAGCATGTGAAGACAGTCTTCTTATCATTGAAGTAAGTCATTTACAACAAATACTTGGTGCCAGCAGAAATATTAAAGCATGTGAAAACAGTTTTTCTATTGGTCAAGTAAGTCATTTACAGCAAACACTTGGTATCGGCATAAATATTAAAGCATATGAAGAGAGTTTATCATTGGTGAACTATGTCATTTGTAGCAAACATTTGGAACCAGCAGGAACATTAAAGCATATGGAGACGGTGTATCATTAGTTAATTATGTCATTTATAGCAAACACTTGATACCACATGATAAACTACCTTGATATGCTTTAATATTTCTGCTGGTACCAAGTGTTTGCTGTAAATGACTTACTCCACTAATAGAAAAATTGTCTTCATATGCTTTAATATTTCTGCTGGTACCAACTGTTTGCTATAAATTACATAATTCACTAATGATAAACTGTCTTCTCATGCTTTAATATTTCTGCTGGTACCAAGTGTTTGCTATAAATGACATAATTCACTAATGATAAACTGTCTTTACATGCTTTAAGATTTCTGCTGGTACCAAGTATTTGCTGTAAATGACTCACTTCACTAATGTGAAGACAGTTTTTCTGTTAGTGAAGTAAGTCATTTACAACAAACACTTGGTACCAGCAGAAATATTAAAGCACATGAAGGGAGTTTATAATTAGTGAATTAGTTCATTTATAGCAAACATCTGGTTCCAGCAGAAATATTAAAGCATATGAAGACAGTTTTTCGATTAGTGAATTATGTCATTTATAGCAAATAATTGATATCAGTAGAAATATTAAAGCATGTGAAAACAGTTTTTCTATTAGTCATGTAAGTCATTTACAGCAAACACTTGATACCAGCAGAAATATTAAAGCACATGAAGGGAGTTTATAATTAGTGAATGATGTCATTTATAGCAAACACTTGGCAGCGGCAGAAATATTGAAGCAAGTGAAGAAAGTTTTTCTATTAGTGAAGTAACTCATTTGCAGCAAGCACATTGTACCAGCAGAAATATAAAATCATATGAAAACAGTTTTTCCATTAGTGAATTATGTCATTTATAGCAAACATCTGGTTCCAGCAGAAATATTAAAGCATATGAAGGCAGTGTTTCGATTAGTGAATTATGTCATTTATAGCAAATAATTGGTATCAGCAGAAATACTAAAGCATGTGAAGGCAGTTTTTCTGTTTGTGAACTACGTCATTTGCAACAAACACTTGGTACCAGCAGAAATCTTAAAGCATATGAAGACAGTTTGTCATTAGTAAATTATGTCATTTAGAGCAAACAGTTAGTACCAGCAGAAATAATAAAGCATGTGAAGACAGTTTTTCTATTATTGAAGCAAGTCATTAACAGCAAACACTTGGTACGAGCAGAAATATTAAAGCATATGAAGACGGTTTATCATCAGTTAATTATGTCATTTGTAGCAAATACTTGGTACCAGCAGAAATATTGAAGCATGTGAAGAAAGTTTGTCTGTTAGTGACGTAAGTCATTTTCAGCAAGCAATTTGTACCAGCAGAAATATAAAATCATATGAAGACTGTTTTTCCATTAGTGAATTATGACATTTATAGCAAACATCTGGTTCCAGCAGAAATAATAAAGCATATGAAGACAGTTTTCGATTTGTGAATTATGTCATTTATTGCAAAAATTGATATCAGCAGAAATATTAAAGCATGTGAAAACAGTTTTTCTATTAGTCAAGTAAGTTATTTACAGCAAACACTTGGTACCAGCAGAAATTATAAAGCACATGTACTGAGTTTATAATTAGTGAATGATATCATTTATTGCAAACACTTGGCAGCAGAAGAAATATTGAAACAAGTGAAGAAAGTTTGTCTATTAGTGAAGTATGTCATTTGCAGCAAGCACTTTGTACCAGCATAAATATAAAATCATATGAAAACAGTTTTTCTATGAGTAAATTGTGTCATTTATAGCAAACATCTGGTTCCAGCAGAAATATTAAAGCATATCAAGACAGTTTTTCGATTAGTGAATTATGTCATTTATAGATAATAATTGGTATCAGTAGAAATACTAAAGCATGTGAAGGCAGTTTTTCTGTTTGCGAACTAAGTCATTTGCAACAAACACTTGGTACCAGCAGAAATCTTAGAGAATATGAAGACAGTTTATCATTAGTAAATTATGTCATTTATAGCAAACAGTTGGTACCAGCAGAAATATTAAAGCATGTGAAGACAGTTTTTCTATTAATGAAGCAAGTCATTAACAGCAAACATGTGGTACGAGCAGAAATATTAAATCATGTGAAAGCAGTTTTTCTATTAGTCAAGTAAGTCATTTACAGCTAACACTTGGTACAAGCAGAAATACTAAAGCATATGAAGACGGTTTATCATTAGTTAATTATGTCATTTAGAGCAAACATCTAGTTCCAGCTGAAATATTGAAGCATATGAAGAGAGTTTATCATTAGTGAATTATGTCATTTATAGCAAACACTTGGTACCAGCAGAAATTGTAAAGTATATGAAGACAGTTGATCATTAGTAAATTATGTCATTTATAGCATACAGTTCGTACCAGCAGAAATATTAAAGCATGTGAAGACAGTTTTTCTATTAATGAAGCAAGTCATTAACAGCAATCACTTGGTACGAGCAGAAATACGAAAGCATGTGAAAACAGTTTTTCTATTAGTCAAGTAAGTCATTTACAGCAAACACTTGGTACTGGCAGAAATATTAAAGCATATGAAGAGAGTTTATCATTAGTGAAATATGTCATTTGTAGCAAACATTTGGAACCAGCAGGAACATTAAAGCATATGAAGACGGTTTATCATCAGTTAATTATGTCATTTATAGCAAACACTTGATACCAAATGATAAACCACCTTTATATGCTTTAATATTTCTGCTGGTACCAAGTGTCTGCTGTAAATGACTTACTTGACAAATAGAAAAACTGTTTTCACATGCTTTCGTATTTCTGTAAATGACTTACTCCAGTAATAGAAAAATTGTCTTCATATGTAGCGATTACGTCATAATTTGTGCAAACCTTGCAATAGTTATTTACCAAATTAGCTGGTTTTACTTGCTAAAATGCTCGAGTTGATAATATTCCCTGTTACAGTTAAAGTAGGAGGTTGTTCGACCTTGCTATCTGGTGTTTACCCGCTTTAATCGTATGTTTTGGTATTGTGCGGTAAATTTGGCGCTGTTTAGTGTGTGAGAAAATGTGCAAGCGCCAACGGCAGAAGCATAGTTGTACAGTTTAATGTCACGTGTTATGAATTTATAAAACGTACCGCTGATGTAATGGCTCATAGCAGTTTTAGTCCTACCGCAGTTAACTCTTTGGCTTAGTGTTTAATTACTTGCATTGAAATAATGTGTTGGTTGCTAGTTAAACTTGAATTTATATGTAAACGTTATTACTGTTAATTTCTAACGACTTGTTTTGTTTCCCAAACATTCTATTTGAATAAGTTCTATTTGAATAAGATTTTATTTGAATAAGTAATAAACAAACAAACCGAAGTGCAAGACACGTGTGTGGAGTTTCCAGGACTCTGTCCTGACAAGCCCAGGAGCTTGGGAGGTTAAGGACGGTGATATACCTCTTTAATTTGTAGTGACGCGATTATATCCTTGAGACTCATCAGCGAACAATACCATAAACATTCGATCACTACACATATGCTTTAATATTTCTGCTGGTACCAACTGTTTGCTATAAATGACATAATTCACTAATGATAAACTGTCTTTATATGCTTTAAGATTTCTGCTGGTACCAAGTGTTTGCTGTAAATGACTCACTTCACTAATGTGAAGACAGTTTTTCTATTAGTGAAGTAAGTCATTTACAACAAACACTTGGTACCAGCAGAAATATTAAAGCACATGGAGGGAGTTTATAATTAGTGAATTATGTCATTTATAGCAAACATCTGGTTCCTGCAGAAATATTAAAGCATATGAAGACAGTTTTTCGATTAGTGAATTATGTCATTTATAGCAAATAATTGATATCAGCAGAAATATTAAAGCACGTGAAAACAGTTTTTCTATTAGTCAAGTAAGTCATTTACAGCAAACACTTGGTACCAGCAGAAATATTAAAGCACGTGAAAACAGTTTTTCTATTAGTCAACTAAGTCATTTATAGCTAATAGATGATATCAGCAGAAATATTAAAGGAGGTAAAGACAGTATTTCTATTACTGAACTAAGTGATTTGTACCAAATAGATGGTACCAGCAGAAATATTAAAGTATATGAAGACAGTTTTTCTATCAGTGAAGCAAGCCATTTACAACAAATTGATGAAACCAGCAGAAATATTTAAGCATATGAAGACAGTTTTTCTATTAGTGAAGTTAGTCATTCATATCAAATCCATGCTACCAGCAGAAATATTAAATTATGTGAAGACAGTTTTTCAATTAGTGGAATAAGTCATTTACAGACAACACTTGGTTCCAGCAGAAATATTAAAGCATATGAAGACAGTTTTTCTATTAGTGAACTAAATCATTTATAGCAAAAAGATGGTGCCTGCAGAAATATTAGGTCAGGCAAAAACAGTTTTTCTGTTGGTGAAGTAAGTCATTTACAACCGAAACTTGGTTCCGGCAGAAATATTAAGGCATATGAAGACAGTTTTCTCTTTAGTGAATTTTGTTATTTACAGCAAACACCTGGTACCAGCAGAAATATTAAAGCATGTGAGGTCAGTTTTTCTATTACTGAACTAAGTCATTTACAACAGACACTTGGTACCAGCAGAAATATCAAAGCATTTGAAGACAGTTTTTCTCAAAGTGGAGCAATCATTTACAGAGAACACTTGGTTCCAGCAGAAATAATAAAGCATATGAAGACAGTTTTTCTATTAGTGAACTAAGTCATTAATAGCAAATAGATGGTATCAGCAAAAATATTAAAGCATGTGAACAGAGTTTTTCTGTTTGTGAAATAAGTCATTTGCAGCAAACACTTGTTACCAGCAAAAATATTAAAGCATGTAAAGACAGTTTTATCTATAAGTGAAATAAGTCATTTACAACAATCACTTGGTACCAGCAGAAAACTTAAAGCATATGAAGACAGTTTATCATTAGTAAATTATGTCATTTGTAGCAAACACTTGGTACCAGCAGAAATATTAAAGCATGTGAAGACAGTCTTCTTATCAGTGAAGTAAGTCATTTACAACAAATACTTGGTGCCAGCAGAAATATTAAAGCGTGTGAAGACAGTTTTTCTATTAGTAAAGTAAATCATTTACTACAAACACTTGGTTCCAGCAGAAATATTAAAGGATATGAAGAGAGTTTTTCATTTGTGAATTATGTCATTTATAGCATACACTTGGTACCAGCAGAAATATTAAAGCATGTGAAGACAGTTTTTCTATTAATGAAGTAAGTCATTAACAGCAAACACTTTGTACGAGCAGAAACATTAAAGCATGTGAAAACATTTTTCTATTGGTCAAGTAAGTCATTTACAGCTAACTCATGGTACCAGCAGAAATATTAAAGCATATGAAGAGAGTTTATCATTAGTGAACTATGTCATTTGTAGCAAACACTTGGCACCAGCAGAAATGTTAAACCATGTGAAGACAGTTTTTCTATTAGTGAAGTAAGTCATTTACAGCTAACACTTTGTACCAGCAGAAATATTAAATCATATGAAGACAGTTTTTCCATTAGTGAATTATGTCATTTATAGAAAACATGTGGTTACTGCAGAATTATTAAAGCAGATGAAGAGAGTATATCATTAGTGAATTATGTCATTTATAGCAAACACTTGGTACCAGCAGAAACATTAAAGAATATGAAGAGTTTATCATTAGTGAAGTAAGTCATTCACAGCAAACACTTTGCATCAGCAGAAATATTAAATCATATGGAGACAGTTTTTCCATTAGTGAATTATGGCATTTATGGCAAACATCTGGTTACAGCAGAATTATTAAAGCATATGAAGAGAGTTTATCATTAGTGAATTATATCATTTACAGCAAACACTTAGCACCAGCAGAAATATTAAAGCATATGAAGAGAGTTTATCATTAGCAAATTATGTCATTTGTAGCAAACACTTGGCACCAGCAGAAATATTAAAGCATGTGAAGACAGTCTTCTTATCAGTGAAGTAAGTCATTTACAACAAATACTTGGTGCCAGCAGAAATATTAAAGCATGTGAAAACAGTTTTTCTATTGGTCAAGTAAGTCATTTACAGCAAACACTTGGTATCGGCATAAATATTAAAGCATATGAAGAGAGTTTATCATTGGTGAACTATGTCATTTGTAGCAAACATTTGGAACCAGCAGGAACATTAAAGCATATGGAGACGGTGTATCATTAGTTAATTATGTCATTTATAGCAAACACTTGATACCACATGATAAACTACCTTGATATGCTTTAATATTTCTGCTGGTACCAAGTGTTTGCTGTAAATGACTTACTCCACTAATAGAAAAATTGTCTTCATATGCTTTAATATTTCTGCTGGTACCAACTGTTTGCTATAAATTACATAATTCACTAATGATAAACTGTCTTCTCATGCTTTAATATTTCTGCTGGTACCAAGTGTTTGCTATAAATGACATAATTCACTAATGATAAACTGTCTTTACATGCTTTAAGATTTCTGCTGGTACCAAGTATTTGCTGTAAATGACTCACTTCACTAATGTGAAGACAGTTTTTCTGTTAGTGAAGTAAGTCATTTACAACAAACACTTGGTACCAGCAGAAATATTAAAGCACATGAAGGGAGTTTATAATTAGTGAATTAGTTCATTTATAGCAAACACTTGTTACCAGCAGAAATTGTAAAGTATATGAAGACAGTTGATCATTAGTAAATTATGTCATTTATAGCAAACAGTTCGTACCAGCAGAAATATTAAAGCATGTGAAGACAGTTTTTCTATTAATGAAGCAAGTCATTAACAGCAAACACTTGGTACGAGCAGAAATATGAAAGCATGTGAAAACAGTTTTTCTATTAGTCAAGTAAGTCATTTACAGCAAACACTTGGTACCGGCAGAAATATTAAAGCATATGAAGAGAGTTTATCATTAGTGAAATATGTCATTTGTAGCAAACATTTGGAACCAGCAGGAACATTAAAGCATATGAAGACGGTTTATCATCAGTTAATTATGTCATTTATAGCAAACACTTGATACCAAACGATAAACCACCTTTATATGCCTTAATATTTCTGCTGGTACCAAGTGTTTGCTGTAAATGACTTACTCCAGTAATAGAAAAATTGTCTTCATATGCTTTAATATTTCTGCTGGTACCAACTGTTTGCTATAAATGACATAATTCACTAATGATAAACTGTCTTCACATGCTTTAATATTTCTGCTCGTACCAAGTATTTGCTATAAATGACATAATTCACTAATGATAAACTGTCTTTATATGCTTTAAGATTTCTGCTGGTACCAAGTGTTTGCTGTAAATGACTCACTTCACTTATGTGAAGACAGTTTTTCTATTAGTGAAGTAAGTCATTTACAACAAACACTTGGTACCAGCAGAAATATTAAAGCACATGGAGGGAGTTTATAATTAGTGAATTATGTCATTTATAGCAAACATCTGGTTCCAGCAGAAATATTAAAGCATATGAAGACAGTTTTTCGATTAGTGAATTATGTCATTTATAGCAAATAATTGATATCAGCAGAAATATTAAAGCACGTGAAAACATTTTCTATTAGTCAAGTAAGTCATTTACAGCAAACACTTGGTACCAGCAGAAATATTAAAGCACGTGAAAACAGTTTTTCTATTAGTCAACTAAGTCATTTATAGCTAATAGATGATATCAGCAGAAATATTAAAGGAGGTAAAGACAGTTTTTCTATTACTGAACTAAGTGATTTGTACCAAATAGATGGTACCAGCAGAAATATTAAAGTATATGAAGACAGTTTTTCTATCAGTGAAGCAAGCCATTTACAACAAATTGATGAAACCAGCAGAAATATTTAAGCATATGAAGACAGTTTTTCTATTAGTGAAGTTAGTCATTCATATCAAATCCATGCTACCAGCAGAAATATTAAATTAAGTGAAGACAGTTTTTCAATTAGTGGAATAAGTCATTTACAGACAACACTTGGTTCCAGCAGAAATATTAAAGCATATGAAGACAGTTTTTCTATTAGTGAACTAAATCATTTATAGCAAAAAGATGGTGCCTGCAGAAATATTAAGTCAGGCAAAAACAGTTTTTCTGTTGGTGAAGTAAGTCATTTACAACCAAAACTTGGTTCCGGCAGAAATATTAAGGCATATGAAGACAGTTTTCTCTTTAGTGAATTTTGTTATTTACAGCAAACACCTGGTACCAGCAGAAATATTAAAGCATGTGAGGACAGTTTTTCTATTACTGAACTAAGTCATTTATACCAAATACATGGTACCAGCAGAAATATCAAAGCATTTGAAAACAGTTTTTCTATTAGTGAACTAAGTCATTTATACCAAATACATGGTACCAGCAGAAATATCAAAGCATTTGAAAACAGTTTTTCTATTAGTGAATTGTGTCATTTACAGTAAACACTTGGTTCCAGCAGAAATATTACAGCAGGTAAAAAGCAGAAATATTGGAGCAGGTAAATACAGTTTTTCTATTAGTGAAGTAAGTCATTTACAGCAAACCCTTGGTACCAGCAGAAATATTGAAGCACATGAAGATATTTTTTCTATTAGTGGAGTAAGTCATTTACAACAGACACTTGGTACCAGCAGAAATATCAAAGCATTTGAAGACAGTTTTTCTCAAAGTGGAGCAATCATTTACAGAGAACACTTGGTTCCAGCAGAAATAATAAAGCATATGAAGACAGTTTTTCTATTAGTGAACTAAGTCATTAATAGCAAATAGATGGTATCAGCAAAAATATTAAAGCATGTGAACAGAGTTTTTCTGTTTGTGAAATAAGTCATTTGCAGCAAACACTTGTTACCAGCAAAAATATTAAAGCATGTAAAGACAGTTTTATCTATAAGTGAAATAAGTCATTTACAACAATCACTTGGTACCAGCAGAAAACTTAAAGCATATGAAGACAGTTTATCATTAGTAAATTATGTCATTTGTAGCAAACACTTGGTACCAGCAGAAATATTAAAGCATGTGAAGACAGTCTTCTTATCAGTGAAGTAAGTCATTTACAACAAATACTTGGTGCCAGCAGAAATATTAAAGCGTGTGAAGACAGTTTTTCTATTAGTAAAGTAAATCATTTACTACAAACACTTGGTTCCAGCAGAAATATTAAAGGATATGAAGAGAGTTTTTCATTTGTGAATTATGTCATTTATAGCATACACTTGGTACCAGCAGAAATATTAAAGCATGTGAAGACAGTTTTTCTATTAATGAAGTAAGTCATTAACAGCAAACACTTTGTACGAGCAGAAACATTAAAGCATGTGAAAACATTTTTCTATTGGTCAAGTAAGTCATTTACAGCTAACTCATGGTACCAGCAGAAATATTAAAGCATATGAAGAGAGTTTATCATTAGTGAACTATGTCATTTGTAGCAAACACTTGGCACCAGCAGAAATATTAAACCATGTGAAGACAGTTTTTCTATTAGTGAAGTAAGTCATTTACAGCTAACACTTTGTACCAGCAGAAATATTAAATCATATGAAGACAGTTTTTCCATTAGTGAATTATGTCATTTATAGAAAACATGTGGTTACTGCAGAATTATTAAAGCAGATGAAGAGAGTATATCATTAGTGAATTATGTCATTTATAGCAAACACTTGGTACCAGCAGAAACATTAAAGAATATGAAGAGTTTATCATTAGTGAAGTAAGTCATTCACAGCAAACACTTTGCATCAGCAGAAATATTAAATCATATGGAGACAGTTTTTCCATTAGTGAATTATGGCATTTATGGCAAACATCTGGTTACAGCAGAATTATTAAAGCATATGAAGAGAGTTTATCATTAGTGAATTATGTCATTTACAGCAAACACTTAGCACCAGCAGAAATATTAAAGCATATGAAGAGAGTTTATCATTAGCAAATTATGTCATTTGTAGCAAACACTTGGCACCAGCAGAAATATTAAAGCATGTGAAGACAGTCTTCTTATCAGTGAAGTAAGTCATTTACAACAAATACTTGGTGCCAGCAGAAATATTAAAGCATGTGAAAACAGTTTTTCTATTGGTCAAGTAAGTCATTTACAGCAAACACTTGGTATCGGCATAAATATTAAAGCATATGAAGAGAGTTTATCATTGGTGAACTATGTCATTTGTAGCAAACATTTGGAACCAGCAGGAACATTAAAGCATATGGAGACGGTGTATCATTAGTTAATTATGTCATTTATAGCAAACACTTGATACCACATGATAAACTACCTTGATATGCTTTAATATTTCTGCTGGTACCAAGTGTTTGCTGTAAATGACTTACTCCACTAATAGAAAAATTGTCTTCATATGCTTTAATATTTCTGCTGGTACCAACTGTTTGCTATAAATTACATAATTCACTAATGATAAACTGTCTTCTCATGCTTTAATATTTCTGCTGGTACCAAGTGTTTGCTATAAATGACATAATTCACTAATGACAAACTGTCTTTACATGCTTTAAGATTTCTGCTGGTACCAAGTATTTGCTGTAAATGACTCACTTCACTAATGTGAAGACAGTTTTTCTGTTAGTGAAGTAAGTCATTTACAACAAACACTTGGTACCAGCAGAAATATTAAAGCACATGAAGGGAGTTTATAATTAGTGAATTAGTTCATTTATAGCAAACACTTGTTACCAGCAGAAATTGTAAAGTATATGAAGACAGTTGATCATTAGTAAATTATGTCATTTATAGCAAACAGTTCGTACCAGCAGAAATATTAAAGCATGTGAAGACAGTTTTTCTATTAATGAAGCAAGTCATTAACAGCAAACACTTGGTACGAGCAGAAATATGAAAGCATGTGAAAACAGTTTTTCTATTGGTCAAGTAAGTCATTTACAGCTAACTCATGGTACCAGCAGAAATATTAAAGCATATGAAGAGAGTTTATCATTAGTGAACTATGTCATTTGTAGCAAACACTTGGCACCAGCAGAAATATTAAACCATGTGAAGACAGTTTTTCTATTAGTGAAGTAAGTCATTTACAGCTAACACTTTGTACCAGCAGAAATATTAAATCATATGAAGACAGTTTTTCCATTAGTGAATTATGTCATTTATAGAAAACATGTGGTTACTGCAGAATTATTAAAGCAGATGAAGAGAGTATATCATTAGTGAATTATGTCATTTATAGCAAACACTTGGTACCAGCAGAAACATTAAAGAATATGAAGAGTTTATCATTAGTGAAGTAAGTCATTCACAGCAAACACTTTGCATCAGCAGAAATATTAAATCATATGGAGACAGTTTTTCCATTAGTGAATTATGGCATTTATGGCAAACATCTGGTTACAGCAGAATTATTAAAGCATATGAAGAGAGTTTATCATTAGTGAATTATGTCATTTACAGCAAACACTTAGCACCAGCAGAAATATTAAAGCATATGAAGAGAGTTTATAATTAGCAAATTATGTCATTTGTAGCAAACACTTGGCACCAGCAGAAATATTAAAGCATGTGAAGACAGTCTTCTTATCAGTGAAGTAAGTCATTTACAACAAATACTTGGTGCCAGCAGAAATATTAAAGCATGTGAAAACAGTTTTTCTATTGGTCAAGTAAGTCATTTACAGCAAACACTTGGTATCGGCATCAATATTAAAGCATATGAAGAGAGTTTATCATTGGTGAACTATGTCATTTGTAGCAAACATTTGGAACCAGCAGGAACATTAAAGCATATGGAGACGGTGTATCATTAGTTAATTATGTCATTTATAGCAAACACTTGATACCACATGATAAACTACCTTGATATGCTTTAATATTTCTGCTGGTACCAAGTGTTTGCTGTAAATGACTTACTCCAGTAATAGAAAAATTGTCTTCATATGCTTTAATATTTCTGCTGGTACCAACTGTTTGCTATAAATTACATAATTCACTAATGATAAACTGTCTTCTCATGCTTTAATATTTCTGCTGGTACCAAGTGTTTGCTATAAATGACATAATTCACTAATGATAAACTGTCTTTACATGCTTTAAGATTTCTGCTGGTACCAAGTATTTGCTGTAAATGACTCACTTCACTAATGTGAAGACAGTTTTTCTGTTAGTGAAGTAAGTCATTTACAACAAACACTTGGTACCAGCAGAAATATTGAAGCACATGAAGGGAGTTTATAATTAGTGAATTAGTTCATTTATAGCAAACATCTGGTTCCAGCAGAAATATTAAAGCATATGAAGACAGTTTTTCGATTAGTGAATTATGTCATTTATAGCAAATAATTGATATCAGTAGAAATATTAAAGCATGTGAAAACAGTTTTTCTATTAGTCATGTAAGTCATTTACAGCAAACACTTATTACCAGCAGAAATATTAAAGCACATGAAGGGAGTTTATAATTAGTGAATGATGTCATTTATAGCAAACACTTGGCAGCGGCAGAAATATTGAAGCAAGTGAAGAAAGTTTTTCTATTAGTGAAGTAACTCATTTGCAGCAAGCACATTGTACCAGCAGAAATATAAAATCATATGAAAACAGTTTTTCCATTAGTGAATTATGTCATTTATAGCAAACATCTGGTTCCAGCAGAAATATTAAAGCATATGAAGGCAGTGTTTCGATTAGTGAATTATGTCATTTATAGCAAATAATTGGTATCAGCAGAAATACTAAAGCATGTGAAGGCAGTTTTTCTGTTTGTGAACTACGTCATTTGCAACAAACACTTGGTACCAGCAGAAATCTTAAAGCATATGAAGACAGTTTGTCATTAGTAAATTATGTCATTTAGAGCAAACAGTTAGTACCAGCAGAAATAATAAAGCATGTGAAGACAGTTTTTCTATTATTGAAGCAAGTCATTAACAGCAAACACTTGGTACGAGCAGAAATATTAAAGCATATGAAGACGGTTTATCATCAGTTAATTATGTCATTTGTAGCAAATACTTGGTACCAGCAGAAATATTGAAGCATGTGAAGAAAGTTTGTCTGTTAGTGACGTAAGTCATTTTCAGCAAGCAATTTGTACCAGCAGAAATATAAAATCATATGAAGACCGTTTTTCCATTAGTGAATTATGACATTTATAGCAAACATCTGGTTCCAGCAGAAATAATAAAGCATATGAAGACAGTTTTCGATTTGTGAATTATGTCATTTATTGCAAAAATTGATATCAGCAGAAATATTAAAGCATGTGAAAACAGTTTTTCTATTAGTCAAGTAAGTTATTTACAGCAAACACTTGGTACCAGCAGAAATTATAAAGCACATGTACTGAGTTTATAATTAGTGAATGATATCATTTATTGCAAACACTTGGCAGCAGAAGAAATATTGAAACAAGTGAAGAAAGTTTGTCTATTAGTGAAGTATGTCATTTGCAGCAAGCACTTTGTACCAGCATAAATATAAAATCATATGAAAACAGTTTTTCTATGAGTAAATTGTGTCATTTATAGCAAACATCTGGTTCCAGCAGAAATATTAAAGCATATCAAGACAGTTTTTCGATTAGTGAATTATGTCATTTATAGATAATAATTGGTATCAGTAGAAATACTAAAGCATGTGAAGGCAGTTTTTCTGTTTGCGAACTAAGTCATTTGCAACAAACACTTGGTACCAGCAGAAATCTTAGAGAATATGAAGACAGTTTATCATTAGTAAATTATGTCATTAACAGCAAACATGTGGTACGAGCAGAAATATTAAATCATGTGAAAGCAGTTTTTCTATTAGTCAAGTAAGTCATTTACAGCTAACACTTGGTACAAGCAGAAATACTAAAGCATATGAAGACGGTTTATCATTAGTTAATTATGTCATTTAGAGCAAACATCTAGTTCCAGCTGAAATATTGAAGCATATGAAGAGAGTTTATCATTAGTGAATTATGTCATTTATAGCAAACACTTGGTACCAGCAGAAATTGTAAAGTATATGAAGACAGTTGATCGTTAGTAAATTATGTCATTTATAGCAAACAGTTCGTACCAGCAGAAATATTAAAGCATGTGAAGACAGTTTTTCTATTAATGAAGCAAGTCATTAACAGCAATCACTTGGTACGAGCAGAAATACGAAAGCATGTGAAAACAGTTTTTCTATTAGTCAAGTAAGTCATTTACAGCAAACACTTGGTACTGGCAGAAATATTAAAGCATATGAAGAGAGTTTATCATTAGTGAAATATGTCATTTGTAGCAAACATTTGGAACCAGCAGGAACATTAAAGCATATGAAGACGGTTTATCATCAGTTAATTATGTCATTTATAGCAAACACTTGATACCAAATGATAAACCACCTTTATATGCTTTAATATTTCTGCTGGTACCAAGTGTCTGCTGTAAATGACTTACTTGACAAATAGAAAAACTGTTTTCACATGCTTTCGTATTTCTGTAAATGACTTACTCCAGTAATAGAAAAATTGTCTTCATATGTAGCGATTACGTCATAATTTGTGCAAACCTTGCAATAGTTATTTACCAAATTAGCTGGTTTTACTTGCTAAAATGCTCGAGTTGATAATATTCCCTGTTACAGTTAAAGTAGGAGGTTGTTCGACCTTGCTATCTGGTGTTTACCCGCTTTAATCGTATGTTTTGGTATTGTGCGGTAAATTTGGCGCTGTTTAGTGTGTGAGAAAATGTGCAAGCGCCAACGGCAGAAGCATAGTTGTACAGTTTAATGTCACGTGTTATGAATTTATAAAACGTACCGCTGATGTAATGGCTCATAGCAGTTTTAGTCCTACCGCAGTTAACTCTTTGGCTTAGTGTTTAATTACTTGCATTGAAATAATGTGTTGGTTGCTAGTTAAACTTGAATTTATATGTAAACGTTATTACTGTTAATTTCTAACGACTTGTTTTGTTTCCCAAACATTCTATTTGAATAAGTTCTATTTGAATAAGATTTTATTTGAATAAGTAATAAACAAACAAACCGAAGTGCAAGACACGTGTGTGGAGTTTCCAGGACTCTGTCCTGACAAGCCCAGGAGCTTGGTAGGTTAAGGACGGTGATATACCTCTTTAATTTGTAGTGACGCGATTATATCCTTGAGACTCATCAGCGAACAATACCATAAACATTCGATCACTACAAAGTTTGGTGCCGCTCGAGTGAGGAGAACTTACAAAAAAAATTGTGCTGTTTAACCAATAATAACTTGAGAAACGCTCTAGTGATGTCAGCAAAGTTTACGACAAGCGACCGAAAGAATTACAAGTTTGCCGTCGAAATTTCTGGACAGTATCTTTAAGCTGAAATGTTACAAACATTTTATTTCTTTTTGCAGAAAACTGTATTTTATGTGTTGTCATCAACGTCGACCATTTTTGTTTCTCACCGTTTTGATCATGTTTCTATATCATCGTTCGATCAGTTACACCACAGTACGATGTCTTTTCTTAAACGAGGTGAGCAAATATTGAAGTGCTATTCTTGACTGATTTGTTATTTGTATGCATTTTTTTAAACAAAAGTAGGCCTAAATGTTTTTACAACCTATGTTACGTTATATGCGCACAAAGAATTTTGTACCGGTCTTTCTAGACCTCATGCGCCTGACTTCAAGAAACACATAATTTAACCATAAAAACAACCAAATTGTGTAGGTACTGTCCACTAGCCTAGCCTAGCCATAGGAGTATATTGCTTATGCCACCGTGCTACTACATCGCATGTTGCGCCAAATAGGCGTTTATTGTTCTTCTTATTCCTGCATGATACGCCAACTGGGCGGTCTTTATTACTTTTCTGATGATTACATTACTACGCCAAATAGGCGGTGATTACTTTCTTATTATTACATTACTACGCCAACTATAGGCGCGTTTCTGTTTATTACAAAAGAACGAACAATCGAAGCTTGTCGCAGCTTCCGAGCATGGCTCGATACACGTACGTACTTTTTATTATTTTCGCACGAGGAATGAATGCTATGCGAATGATTACTTGTATCAATATACTCCTGAGTACCATCTCAAATGTAAGGTTTAGTCACGACATCGGCTAGCTTGGGGGCAAACCTACATTAAATCACAACCTGATTTCATGTTCTACTTTATCAAACGTATTTATTTTTTGTACAATTTTGTCGAGTTTAGTCAGCCAAGACTACCGCTTTAATTGCGAAATTTATTGCCTGCCCAATAATTGTAACAGATAACAGTGAAATCGATTTTCAGGCGATAAATGTGCTGCTCAAAACTGCAATTTTGCCATGCATAATTGTTGTATTTGTTTGTATAAATTGTTGTGTTTGCTTGCATGCAAAAAAAAAATATATAAATAAATAAATAAAAAAGAAATAAAAAAGTGCTTGTAGAACTTAATGTATCATTGTTATTTCGATGTACTGCTTGTTTTATTGTTGTTTCAGAAGCGAAGTGATTTTCCACCACTATTGCGATCAAAAGCAGAGAACATTCAAATTCACCATTCCGACAGACACCAAATTCGGACAATTCTGATGTCTGACTCCTGGAGACAATCAAACTCCAGAAACACAAAACGTTACGCTCGAAATGCGATAATCAAGTTTGATAATTGGTGTGGTGTAAATTGAATGTTGTTTGTTTTTGAATGTACATGTTCATATACTGTTTCAAATGTCTACTGCTAAACTTGTCATATCTGTGCTGTTACGTGTTTATTGTTGTGAAGTTGATCCAGAATTTTCAGAAATCAACAAATTATCAATTGTATCCCTTTTATATTGTAAATAGTGTGTGTGTTATTTTAATGTCCATAAAAACGCAATGACCATATATTGCCCATTGCCTAAAAACATGGCGTGGGGTATTTTGTAGCGATTACGTCATAATTTGTGCAAACCTTGCAATAGTTATTTACCAAATTAGCTGGTTTTACTTGCTAAAATGCTCGAGTTGATAATATTCCCTGTTACAGTTAAAGTAGGAGGTTGTTCGACCTTGCTATCTGGTGTTTACCCGCTTTAATCGTATGTTTTGGTATTGTGCGGTAAATTTGGCGCTGTTTAGTGTGTGAGAAAATGTGCAAGCGCCAACGGCAGAAGCATAGTTGTACAGTTTGATGTCACGTGTTATGAATTTATAAAACGTACCGCTGATGTAATGGCTCATAGCAGTTTTAGTCCTACCGCAGTTAACTCTTTGGCTTAGTGTTTAATTACTTGCATTGATATAATGTGTTGGTTGCTAGTTAAACTTGAATTTATATGTAAACGTTATTACTGTTAATTTCTAACGACTTGTTTTGTTTCCCAAACATTCTATTTGAATAAGTTCTATTTGAATAAGATTTTATTTGAATAAGTAATAAACAAACAAACCGAAGTGCAAGACACGTGTGTGGAGTTTCCAGGACTCTGTCCTGACAAGCCCAGGAGCTTGGTAGGTTAAGGACGGTGATATACCTCTTTAATTTGTAGTGACGCGATTATATCCTTGAGACTCATCAGCGAACAATACCATAAACATTCGATCACTACACATATGCTTTAATATTTCTGCTGGTACCAACTGTTTGCTATAAATGACATAATTCACTAATGATAAACTGTCTTCACATGCTTTAATATTTCTGCTGGTACAAAGTATTTGCTATAAATGACATAATTCACTAATGATAAACTGTCTTTATATGCTTTAAGATTTCTGCTGGTACCAAGTGTTTGCTGTAAATGACTCACTTCACTAATGTGAAGACAGTTTTTCTATTAGTGAAGTAAGTCATTTACAACAAACACTTGGTACCAGCAGAAATATTAAAGCACATGGAGGGAGTTTATAATTAGTGAATTATGTCATTTATAGCAAACATCTGGTTCCTGCAGAAATATTAAAGCATATGAAGACAGTTTTTCGATTTGTGAATTATGTCATTTATAGCAAATAATTGATATCAGCAGAAATATTAAAGCACGTGAAAACAGTTTTTCTATTAGTCAAGTAAGTCATTTACAGCTAACACTTGGTACCAACAGAAATATCAAAGCATATGAAGACGGTTTATCATCAGTTAATTATGTCATTTGTAGCAAATACTTGGTACCAGCAGAAATATTGAAGCATGTGAAGAAAGTTTGTCTATTAGTGAAGTAACTCATTTGCAGCAAGCACATTGTACCAGCAGAAATATCAAATCATATGAAGACAATTTTTCATTAGTGAACTATGTCATTTATAGCAAATACTTGGTACCAGCAGAAATATTGAAGCATGTGAAGAAAGTTTGTCTATTAGTGAAGTAACTCATTTGCAGCAAGCACATTGTACCAGCAGAAATATTAAAGCATGTGAGGCGAGTTTGTGATTTGTGAAGTACGTCATTTACAACAAACACTTGGTACCAGCAGAAATATTAAAGCATATGCAGACAATTTTTCATTAGTGAACTATGTCATTTATAGCAAATACTTGGTACCAGCAGAAATATTGAAGCATGTGAAGAAAGTTTGTCTATTAGTGAAGTAACTCATTTGCAGCAAGCACATTGTACCAGCAGAAATATAAAATCATATGAAAACAGTTTTTCCATTACTGAATTATGTCATTTATAGCAAACATCTGGTTCCAGCAGAAATATTAAAGCATATGAAGACAGTTTTTCGATTAGTGAATTATGTCATTTATAGCAATTAATTGGTATCAGCAGAAATACTAAAGCATGTGAAGGCAGTTTTTCTGTTTGTGAAGTAAGTCATTTGCAACAAACACTTGGTACCGGCAGAAATCTTAAAGCATATGAAGACAGTTTTCGATTTGTGAATTATGTCATTTATAGCAAAAATTGATATCAGCAGAAATATTAAAGCATGTGAAAATAGTTTTTCTATTAGTCAAGTAAGTCATTTACAGCAAACACTTGGTACCAGCAGAAATATTAAAGCACATGAACTGAGTTTACAATTAGTGAATGATATCATTTATAGCAAACACTTGGCAGCAGCAGAAATATTGAAGCAAGTGAAGAAAGTTTGTCTATTAGTGAAGTATGTCATTTGCAGCAAGCACTTTGTACCAGCATAAATATAAAATCATATGAAAACAGTTTTTCCATGAGTAAATTATGTCATTTATAGCAAACATCTGGTTCCAGCAGAAATATTAAAGCATATCAAGACAGTTTTTCGATTAGGGAAATATGTCATTTATAGATAATAATTGGTATCAGTAGAAATACTAAAGCATGTGAAGGCAGTTTTTCTGTTTGCGAACTAAGTCATTTGCAACAAACACTTGGTACCAGCAGAAATCTTAGAGAATATGAAGACAGTTTATCATTAGTAAATTATGTCATTTATAGCAAACAGTTGGTACCAGCAGAAATATTAAAGCACGTGAAAACAGTTTTTCTATTAGTCAAGTAAGTCATTTACAGCTAACACTTGGTACGAGCAGAAATATTAAATCATGTCAAAGCAGTTTTTCTATTAGTCAAGTAAGTCATTTACAGCTAACACTTGGTACCAGCAGAAATACTAAAGCATATGAAGACGGTTTATCATTAGTTAATTATGTCATTTATAGCAAACATCTAGTTCCAGCTGAAATATTGAAGCATATGAAGAGAGTTTATCATTAGTGAATGATGTCATTTAGAGCAAACACTTGTTACCAGCAGAAATTGTAAAGTATATGAAGACAGTTGATCATTAGTAAATTATGTCATTTATAGCAAACAGTTCGTACCAGCAGAAATATTAAAGCATGTGAAGACAGTTTTTCTATTAATGAAGCAAGTCATTAACAGCAAACACTTGGTACGAGCAGAAATATGAAAGCATGTGAAAACAGTTTTTCTATTAGTCAAGTAAGTCATTTACAGCAAACACTTGGTACCGGCAGAAATATTAAAGCATATGAAGAGAGTTTATCATTAGTGAAATATGTCATTTGTAGCAAACATTTGGAACCAGCAGGAACATTAAAGCATATGAAGACGGTTTATCATCAGTTAATTATGTCATTTATAGCAAACACTTGATACCAAACGATAAACCACCTTTATATGCCTTAATATTTCTGCTGGTACCAAGTGTTTGCTGTAAATGACTTACTCCAGTAATAGAAAAATTGTCTTCATATGCTTTAATATTTCTGCTGGTACCAACTGTTTGCTATAAATGACATAATTCACTAATGATAAACTGTCTTCACATGCTTTAATATTTCTGCTGGTACCAAGTATTTGCTATAAATGACATAATTCACTAATGATAAACTGTCTTTATATGCTTTAAGATTTCTGCTGGTACCAAGTGTTTGCTGTAAATGACTCACTTCACTTATGTGAAGACAGTTTTTCTATTAGTGAAGTAAGTCATTTACAACAAACACTTGGTACCAGCAGAAATATTAAAGCACATGGAGGGAGTTTATAATTAGTGAATTATGTCATTTATAGCAAACATCTGGTTCCAGCAGAAATATTAAAGCATATGAAGACAGTTTTTCGATTAGTGAATTATGTCATTTATAGCAAATAATTGATATCAGCAGAAATATTAAAGCACATGAAAACAGTTTTTCTATTAGTCAAGTAAGTCATTTACAGCAAACACTTGGTACCAGCAGAAATATTAAAGCACGTGAAAACAGTTTTTCTATTAGTCAAGTAAGTCATTTACAGCTAACACTTGGTACCAACAGAAATATTAAAGCATATGTAGACGGTTTATCATCAGTTAATTATGTCATTTGTAGCAAATACTTGGTACCAGCAGAAATATTGAAGCATGTGAAGAAAGTTTGTCTATTAGTGAAGTAACTCATTTGCAGCAAGCACATTGTACCAGCAGAAATATCAAATCATATGAAGACAATTTTTCATTAGTGAACTATGTCATTTATAGCAAATACTTGGTACCAGCAGAAATATTGAAGCATGTGAAGAAAGTTTGTCTATTAGTGAAGTAACTCATTTGCAGCAAGCACATTGTACCAGCAGAAATATTAAAGCATGTGAGGCGAGTTTGTGATTTGTGAAGTACGTCATTTACAACAAACACTTGGTACCAGCAGAAATATTAAAGCATATGAAGACAATTTTTCATTAGTGAACTATGTCATTTATAGCAAATACTTGGTACCAGCAGAAATATTGAAGCATGTGAAGAAAGTTTGTCTATTAGTGAAGTAAGTCATTTGCAGCAAGCACATTGTACCAGCAGAAATATCAAATCATATGAAAACAGTTTTTCCATTAGTGAATTATGTCATTTATAGCAAACATCTGGTTCCAGCAGAAATATTAAAGCATATGAAGACAGTTTTTCGATTAGTGAATTATGTCATTTATAGCAATTAATTGGTATCAGCAGAAATACTAAAGCATGTGAAGGCAGTTTTTCTGTTTGCGAACTAAGTCATTTGCAACAAACACTTGGTACCAGCAGAAATCTTAGAGAATATGAAGACAGTTTATCATTAGTAAATTATGTCATTTATAGCAAACAGTTGGTACCAGCAGAAATATTAAAGCATGTGAAGACAGTTTTTCTATTAATGAAGCAAGTCATTAACAGCAAACACTTGGTACGAGCAGAAATATTAAATTATGTCAAAGCAGTTTTTCTATTAGTCAAGTAAGTCATTTACAGCTAACACTTGGTATCAGCAGAAATACTAAAGCATATGAAGACGGTTTATCATTAGTTAATTATGTCATTTATAGCAAACATCTGGTTCCAGCAGAAATATTAAAGCATATCAAGACAGTTTTTCGATTAGGGAAATATGTCATTTATAGATAATAATTGGTATCAGTAGAAATACTAAAGCATGTGAAGGCAGTTTTTCTGTTTGCGAACTAAGTCATTTGCAACAAACACTTGGTACCAGCAGAAATCTTAGAGAATATGAAGACAGTTTATCATTAGTAAATTATGTCATTTATAGCAAACAGTTGGTACCAGCAGAAATATTAAAGCACGTGAAAACAGTTTTTCTATTAGTCAAGTAAGTCATTTACAGCTAACACTTGGTACGAGCAGAAATATTAAATCATGTCAAAGCAGTTTTTCTATTAGTCAAGTAAGTCATTTACAGCTAACACTTGGTACCAGCAGAAATACTAAAGCATATGAAGACGGTTTATCATTAGTTAATTATGTCATTTATAGCAAACATCTAGTTCCAGCTGAAATATTGAAGCATATGAAGAGAGTTTATCATTAGTGAATGATGTCATTTAGAGCAAACACTTGTTACCAGCAGAAATTGTAAAGTATATGAAGACAGTTGATCATTAGTAAATTATGTCATTTATAGCAAACAGTTCGTACCAGCAGAAATATTAAAGCATGTGAAGACAGTTTTTCTATTAATGAAGCAAGTCATTAACAGCAAACACTTGGTACGAGCAGAAATATGAAAGCATGTGAAAACAGTTTTTCTATTAGTCAAGTAAGTCATTTACAGCAAACACTTGGTACCGGCAGAAATATTAAAGCATATGAAGAGAGTTTATCATTAGTGAAATATGTCATTTGTAGCAAACATTTGGAACCAGCAGGAACATTAAAGCATATGAAGACGGTTTATCATCAGTTAATTATGTCATTTATAGCAAACACTTGATACCAAACGATAAACCACCTTTATATGCCTTAATATTTCTGCTGGTACCAAGTGTTTGCTGTAAATGACTTACTCCAGTAATAGAAAAATTGTCTTCATATGCTTTAATATTTCTGCTGGTACCAACTGTTTGCTATAAATGACATAATTCACTAATGATAAACTGTCTTCACATGCTTTAATATTTCTGCTCGTACCAAGTATTTGCTATAAATGACATAATTCACTAATGATAAACTGTCTTTATATGCTTTAAGATTTCTGCTGGTACCAAGTGTTTGCTGTAAATGACTCACTTCACTTATGTGAAGACAGTTTTTCTATTAGTGAAGTAAGTCATTTACAACAAACACTTGGTACCAGCAGAAATATTAAAGCACATGGAGGGAGTTTATAATTAGTGAATTATGTCATTTATAGCAAACATCTGGTTCCAGCAGAAATATTAAAGCATATGAAGACAGTTTTTCGATTAGTGAATTATGTCATTTATAGCAAATAATTGATATCAGCAGAAATATTAAAGCACATGAAAACAGTTTTTCTATTAGTCAAGTAAGTCATTTACAGCAAACACTTGGTACCAGCAGAAATATTAAAGCACGTGAAAACAGTTTTTCTATTAGTCAAGTAAGTCATTTACAGCTAACACTTGGTACCAACAGAAATATTAAAGCATATGTAGACGGTTTATCATCAGTTAATTATGTCATTTGTAGCAAATACTTGGTACCAGCAGAAATATTGAAGCATGTGAAGAAAGTTTGTCTATTAGTGAAGTAACTCATTTGCAGCAAGCACATTGTACCAGCAGAAATATCAAATCATATGAAGACAATTTTTCATTAGTGAACTATGTCATTTATAGCAAATACTTGGTACCAGCAGAAATATTGAAGCATGTGAAGAAAGTTTGTCTATTAGTGAAGTAACTCATTTGCAGCAAGCACATTGTACCAGCAGAAATATTAAAGCATGTGAGGCGAGTTTGTGATTTGTGAAGTACGTCATTTACAACAAACACTTGGTACCAGCAGAAATATTAAAGCATATGAAGACAATTTTTCATTAGTGAACTATGTCATTTATAGCAAATACTTGGTACCAGCAGAAATATTGAAGCATGTGAAGAAAGTTTGTCTATTAGTGAAGTAAGTCATTTGCAGCAAGCACATTGTACCAGCAGAAATATCAAATCATATGAAAACAGTTTTTCCATTAGTGAATTATGTCATTTATAGCAAACATCTGGTTCCAGCAGAAATATTAAAGCATATGAAGACAGTTTTTCGATTAGTGAATTATGTCATTTATAGCAATTAATTGGTATCAGCAGAAATACTAAAGCATGTGAAGGCAGTTTTTCTGTTTGCGAACTAAGTCATTTGCAACAAACACTTGGTACCAGCAGAAATCTTAGAGAATATGAAGACAGTTTATCATTAGTAAATTATGTCATTTATAGCAAACAGTTGGTACCAGCAGAAATATTAAAGCATGTGAAGACAGTTTTTCTATTAATGAAGCAAGTCATTAACAGCAAACACTTGGTACGAGCAGAAATATTAAATTATGTCAAAGCAGTTTTTCTATTAGTCAAGTAAGTCATTTACAGCTAACACTTGGTATCAGCAGAAATACTAAAGCATATGAAGACGGTTTATCATTAGTTAATTATGTCATTTATAGCAAACATCTAGTTCCAGCTGAAATATTGAAGCATATGAAGAGAGTTTATCATTAGTGAATTATGTCATTTATAGCAAACACTTGTTACCAGCAGAAATTGTAAAGTATATGAAGACTGTTGATCATTAGTAAATTATGTCATTTATAGCAAACAGTTCATACCAGCAGAAATATTAAAGCATGTGAAGACAGTTTTTCTATTAATGAAGCAAGTCATTAACAACAAACACTTGGTACGAGCAGAAATATGAAAGCATGTGAAAACAGTTTTTCTATTAGTCAAGTAAGTCATTTACAGCAAACACTTGGTACCGGCAGAAATATTAAAGCATATGAAGAGAGTTTATCATTAGTGAAATATGTCATTTGTAGCAAACATTTGGAACCAGCAGGAACATTAAAGCATATGAAGACGGTTTATCATCAGTTAATTATGTCATTTATAGCAAACACTTGATACCAAACGATAAACCACCTTTATATGCCTTAATATTTCTGCTGGTACCAAGTGTTTGCTGTAAATGACTTACTCCAGTAATAGAAAAATTGTCTTCATATGCTTTAATATTTCTGCTGGTACCAACTGTTTGCTATAAATGACATAATTCACTAATGATAAACTGTCTTCACATGCTTTAATATTTCTGCTGGTACCAAGTATTTGCTATAAATGACATAATTCACTAATGATAAACTGTCTTTATATGCTTTAAGATTTCTGCTGGTACCAAGTGTTTGCTGTAAATGACTCACTTCACTTATGTGAAGACAGTTTTTCTATTAGTGAAGTAAGTCATTTACAACAAACACTTGGTACCAGCAGAAATATTAAAGCACATGGAGGGAGTTTATAATTAGTGAATTATGTCATTTATAGCAAACATCTGGTTCCAGCAGAAATATTAAAGCATATGAAGACAGTTTTTCGATTAGTGAATTATGTCATTTATAGCAAATAATTGATATCAGCAGAAATATTAAAGCACGTGAAAACAGTTTTTCTATTAGTCACGTAAGTCATTTACAGCAAACACTTGGTACCAGCAGAAATATTAAAGCACGTGAAAACAGTTTTTCTATTAGTCAAGTAAGTCATTTACAGCTAACACTTGGTACCAACAGAAATATTAAAGCATATGAAGACGGTTTATCATCAGTTAATTATGTCATTTATAGCAAATACTTGGTACCAGCAGAAATATTGAAGCATGTGAAGAAAGTTTGTCTATTAGTGAAGTAACTCATTTGCAGCAAGCACATTGTACCAGCAGAAATATTAAAGCATGTGAGGCGAGTTTGTGATTTGTGAAGTACGTCATTTACAACAAACACTTGGTACCAGCAGAAATATTAAAGCATATGAAGACAATTTTTCATTAGTGAACTATGTCATTTATAGCAAATACTTGGTACCAGCAGAAATATTGAAGCATGTGAAGAAAGTTTGTCTATTAGTGAAGTAAGTCATTTGCAGCAAGCACATTGTACCAGCAGAAATATCAAATCATATGAAAACAGTTTTTCCATTAGTGAATTATGTCATTTATAGCAAACATCTGGTTCCAGCAGAAATATTAAAGCATATGAAGACAGTTTTTCGATTAGTGAATTATGTCATTTATAGCAATTAATTGGTATCAGCAGAAATACTAAAGCATGTGAAGGCAGTTTTTCTGTTTGCGAACTAAGTCATTTGCAACAAACACTTGGTACCAGCAGAAATCTTAGAGAATATGAAGACAGTTTATCATTAGTAAATTATGTCATTTATAGCAAACAGTTGGTACCAGCAGAAATATTAAAGCATGTGAAGACAGTTTTTCTATTAATGAAGCAAGTCATTAACAGCAAACACTTGGTACGAGCAGAAATATTAAATTATGTCAAAGCAGTTTTTCTATTAGTCAAGTAAGTCATTTACAGCTAACACTTGGTATCAGCAGAAATACTAAAGCATATGAAGACGGTTTATCATTAGTTAATTATGTCATTTATAGCAAACATCTAGTTCCAGCTGAAATATTGAAGCATATGAAGAGAGTTTATCATTAGTGAATTATGTCATTTATAGCAAACACTTGTTACCAGCAGAAATTGTAAAGTATATGAAGACTGTTGATCATTAGTAAATTATGTCATTTATAGCAAACAGTTCGTACCAGCAGAAATATTAAAGCATGTGAAGACAGTTTTTCTATTAATGAAGCAAGTCATTAACAACAAACACTTGGTACGAGCAGAAATATGAAAGCATGTGAAAACAGTTTTTCTATTAGTCAAGTAAGTCATTTACAGCAAACACTTGGTACCGGCAGAAATATTAATGCATATGAAGAGAGTTTATCATTAGTGAAATATGTCATTTGTAGCAAACATTTGGAACCAGCAGGAACATTAAAGCATATGAAGACGGTTTATCATCAGTTAATTATGTCATTTATAGCAAACACTTGATACCAAACGATAAACCACCTTTATATGCCTTAATATTTCTGCTGGTACCAAGTGTTTGCTGTAAATGACTTACTCCAGTAATAGAAAAATTGTCTTCATATGCTTTAATATTTCTGCTGGTACCAACTGTTTGCTATAAATGACATCATTCACTAATGATAAACTGTCTTCACATGCTTTAATATTTCTGCTGGTACCAAGTATTTGCTATAAATGACATAATTCACTAATGATAAACTGTCTTTATATGCTTTAAGATTTCTGCTGGTACCAAGTGTTTGCTGTAAATGACTCACTTCACTTATGTGAAGACAGTTTTTCTATTAGTGAAGTAAGTCATTTACAACAAACACTTGGTACCAGCAGAAATATTAAAGCACATGGAGGGAGTTTATAATTAGTGAATTATGTCATTTATAGCAAACATCTGGTTCCAGCAGAAATATTAAAGCATATGAAGACAGTTTTTCGATTAGTGAATTATGTCATTTATAGCAAATAATTGATATCAGCAGAAATATTAAAGCACGTGAAAACAGTTTTTCTATTAGTCACGTAAGTCATTTACAGCAAACACTTGGTACCAGCAGAAATATTAAAGCACGTGAAAACAGTTTTTCTATTAGTCAAGTAAGTCATTTACAGCTAACACTTGGTACCAACAGAAATATTAAAGCATATGAAGACGGTTTATCATCAGTTAATTATGTCATTTATAGCAAATACTTGGTACCAGCAGAAATATTGAAGCATGTGAAGAAAGTTTGTCTATTAGTGAAGTAACTCATTTGCAGCAAGCACATTGTACCAGCAGAAATATCAAATCATATGAAAACAGTTTTTCCATTACTGAATTATGTCATTTATAGCAAACATCTGGTTCCAGCAGAAATATTAAAGCATATGAAGACAGTTTTTCGATTAGTGAATTATGTCATATAGCAATTAATTGGTATCAGCAGAAATACTAAAGCATGTGAAGGCAGTTTTTCTGTTTGTGAAGTAAGTCATTTGCAACAAACACTTGGTACCAGCAGAAATCTTAAAGCATATGAAGACAGTTTTCGATTTGTGAATTATGTCATTTATAGCAAAAATTGATATCAGCAGAAATATTAAAGCATGTGAAAATAGTTTTTCTATTAGTCAACTAAGTCATTTACAGCAAACAGTTGGTACCAGCAGAAATATTAAAGCACATGAACTGAGTTTACAATTAGTGAATGATATCATTTATAGCAAACACTTGGCAGCAGCAGAAATATTGAAGCAAGTGAAGAAACTTTGTCTATTAGTGAAGTATGTCATTTGCAGCAAGCACTTTGTACCAGCATAAATATAAAATCATATGAAAACAGTTTTTCCATGAGTAAATTATGTCATTTATAGCAAACATCTGGTTCCAGCAGAAATATTAAAGCATATGAAGACAGTTTTTCGATTAGGGAAATATGTCATTTATAGATAATAATTGGTATCAGTAGAAATACTAAAGCATGTGAAGGCAGTTTTTCTGTTTGCGAACTAAGTCATTTGCAACAAACACTTGGTACCAGCAGAAATCTTAGAGAATATGAAGACAGTTTATCATTAGCAAATTATGTCATTTATAGCAAACAGTTGGTACCAGCAGAAATATTAAAGCATGTGAAGACAGGTTTTCTATTAATGAAGCAAGTCATTAACAGCAAACACTTGGTACGAGCAGAAATATTAAATTATGTCAAAGCAGTTTTTCTATTAGTCAAGTAAGTCATTTACAGCTAACACTTGGTATCAGCAGAAATACTAAAGCATATGAAGACGGTTTATCATTAGTTAATTATGTCATTTATAGCAAACATCTAGTTCCAGCTGAAATATTGAAGCATATGAAGAGAGTTTATCATTAGTGAATTATGTCATTTATAGCAAACACTTGTTACCAGCAGAAATTGTAAAGCATATGAAGACAGTTGATCATTAGTAAATTATGTCATTTATAGCAAACAGTTCGTACCAGCAGAAATATTAAAGCATGTGAAGACAGTTTTTCTATTAATGAAGCAAGTCATTAACAACAAACACTTGGTACGAGCAGAATAATGAAAGCATGTGAAAACAGTTTTTCTATTAGTCAAGTAAGTCATTTACAGCAAACACTTGGTACCGGCAGAAATATTAAAGCATATGAAGAGAGTTTATCATTAGTGAAATATGTCATTTGTAGCAAACATTTGGAACCAGCAGGAACATTAAAGCATATGAAGACGGTTTATCATCAGTTAATTATGTCATTTATAGCAAACACTTGATACCAAACGATAAACCACCTTTATATGCCTTAATATTTCTGCTGGTACCAAGTGTTTGCTGTAAATGACTTACTCCAGTAATAGAAAAATTGTCTTCATATGCTTTAATATTTCTGCTGGTACCAACTGTTTGCTATAAATGACATAATTCACTAATGATAAACTGTCTTCACATGCTTTAATATTTCTGCTGGTACCAAGTATTTGCTATAAATGACATAATTCACTAATGATAAACTGTCTTTATATGCTTTAAGATTTCTGCTGGTACCAAGTGTTTGCTGTAAATGACTCACTTCACTTATGTGAAGACAGTTTTTCTATTAGTGAAGTAAGTCATTTACAACAAACACTTGGTACCAGCAGAAATATTAAAGCACATGGAGGGAGTTTATAATTAGTGAATTATGTCATTTATAGCAAACATCTGGTTCCAGCAGAAATATTAAAGCATATGAAGACAGTTTTTCGATTAGTGAATTATGTCATTTATAGCAAATAATTGATATCAGCAGAAATATTAAAGCACGTGAAAACAGTTTTTCCATTAGTCAAGTAAGTCATTTACAGCAAACACTTGGTACCAGCAGAAATATTAAAGCATGTGAAAACAGTTTTTCTATTAGTCAAGTAAGTCATTTACAGCTAACACTTGGTACCAACAGAAATAATAAAGCATATGAAGACGGTTTATCATCAGTTAATTATGTCATTTGTAGCAAATACTTGGTACCAGCAGAAATATTGAAGCATGTGAAGAAAGTTTGTCTATTAGTGAAGTAACTCATTTGCAGCAAGCACATTGTACCAGCAGAAATATCAAATCATATGAAGACAATTTTTCATTAGTGAACTATGTCATTTATAGCAAATACTTGGTACCAGCAGAAATATTGAAGCATGTGAAGAAAGTTTGTCTATTAGTGAAGTAAGTCATTTACAGCAAGCACATTGTACCAGCAGAAATATTAAAGCATGTGAGGCGAGTTTGTGATTTGTGAAGTACGTCATTTACAACAAACACTTGGTACCAGCAGAAATATTAAAGCATATGAAGACAATTTTTCATTAGTGAACTATGTCATTTATAGCAAATACTTGGTACCAGCAGAAATATTGAAGCATGTGAAGAAAGTTTGTCTATTAGTGAAGTAACTCATTTGCAGCAAGCACATTGTACCAGCAGAAATATCAAATCATATGAAAACAGTTTTTCCATTAGTGAATTATGTCATTTATAGCAAACATCTGGTTCCAGCAGAAATATTAAAGCATATGAAGACAGTTTTTCGATTAGTGAATTATGTCATTTATAGCAATTAATTGGTATCAGCAGAAATACTAAAGCATGTGAAGGCAGTTTTTCTGTTTGTGAAGTAAGTCATTTGCAACAAACACTTGGTACCAGCAGAAATCTTAAAGCATATGAAGACAGTTTTCGATTTGTGAATTATGTCATTTATAGCAAAAATTGATATCAGCAGAAATATTAAAGCATGTGAAAACAGTTTTTCTATTAGTCAAGTAAGTCATTTTGCAGCAAACACTTGGTACCAGCAGAAATATTAAAGCACATGAACTGAGTTTATAATTACTGAATGATATCATTTATAGCAAACACTTGGCAGCAGCAGAAATATTGAAGCAAGTGAAGAAAGTTTGTCTATTAGTGAAGTATGTCATTTGCAGCAAGCACTTTGTACCAGCATAAATATAAAATCATATGAAAACAGTTTTTCCATGAGTAAATTATGTCATTTATAGCAAACATCTGGTTCCAGCAGAAATATTAAAGCATATCAAGACAGTTTTTCGATTAGTGAAATATGTCATTTATAGATAATAATTGGTATCAGTAGAAATACTAAAGCATGTGAAGGCAGTTTTTCTGTTCGCGAACTAAGTCATTTGCAACAAACACTTGGTACGAGCAGAAATATTAAATCATGTCAAAGCAGTTTTTCTATTAGTCAAGTAAGTCATTTACAACAAACACTTGGTACCAGCAGAAATACTAAAGCATATGAAGACGGTTTATCATTAGTTAATTATGTCATTTATAGCAAACATCTAGTTCCAGCTGAAATATTGAAGCATATGAAGACAGTTTTTCGATTAGTGAATTATGTCATTTATAGCAAATAATTGATATCAGCAGAAATATTAAAGCACGTGAAAACAGTTTTTCTATTAGTCAAGTAAGTCATTTACAGCAAACACTTGGTACCAGCAGAAATATTAAAGCATATGAAGACGGTTTATCATCAGTTAATTATGTCATTTGTAGCAAATACTTGGTACCAGCAGAAATATTGAAGCATGTGTAGAAAGTTTGTCTATTAGTGAAGTAAGTCATTTTCAGCAAGCTCTTTGTACCAGCAGAAATATGAAATCATATGAAGACTGTTTTTCCATTAGTGAATGATGTCATTTATAGCAAACATCTGTTTCCAGCAGAAATATTAAAGCATTTGAAGACAGTTTTCGATTAGTGAATTATGTCATTTATAGCAAATAATTGATATCAGCAGAAATATTGAAGCATGTGAGGCGAGTTTGTGATTTGTGAAGTACGTCATTTGCAACAAACACTTGGTACCAGCAGAAATATTAAAGCATATGAAGACAATGTTTCATTAGTGAACTATGTCATTTATAGCAAATACTTGGTACCAGCAGAAATATTGAAGCATGTGAAGAAAGTTTGTCTATTAGTGAAGTAACTCATTTGCAGCAAGCACATTGTACCAGCAGAAATATAAAATCATATGAAAACAGTTTTTCCATTAGTGAATTATGTCATTTATAGCAAACATCTGGTTCCAGCAGAAATATTAAAGCATATGAAGACAGTTTTTCGATTAGTGAATTATGTCATTTATAGCAATTAATTGGTATCAGCAGAAATACTAAAGCATGTGAAGGCAGTTTTTCTATTAGTGAAGTAAGTCATTTACAGCTAACACATGGTACCAACAGAAATATTAAACCATATGAAGACGGTTTATCATCAGTTAATTATGTCATTTATTGCAAATACTTGGTACCAGCAGAAATATTGAAGCATGTGTAGAAAGTTTGTCTATTAGTGAAGTAAGTCATTAATTCACTAATGGAAAACTGTCTGAATATGCTTTATTGTTTCTGCTGGTACCAAGTGTTTACTCCAAATGACTTACTTCACTAATAGAAAACCTGTCTTCACATTGTTTAATGTTTCTGCTGGTACCAAGTGTTTGTTGTAAATGACCTACATATTAAAGCATGTGAAGACAGTTTATCATTAGTAGATTACGTCATTTATAGCAAACATTTGGTACCAGCAGAAATATTAAAGCATGTGAGGCGAGTTTGTGATTTGTGAAGTACGTCATTTACAACAAACACTTGGTACCAGCAGAAATATTAAAGCATATGAAGACAATTTTTCATTAGTGAACTATGTCATTTATAGCAAATACTTGGTACCAGCAGAAATATTGAAGCATGTGAAGAAAGTTTGTCTATTTGTGAAGTAAGTCATTTTCAGCGAGCACTTTGGACCAGCAGAAATATAAAATCACATGAAGACTGTTTTTCCATTAGTGAATTATGTCATTTAGAGCAAACATCTGGTTCCAGCAGAAATATTAAAGCATATGAAGACAGTTTTTCGATTAGTGAATTATGTCATTTGTAGCAAATAATTGATAGTCATTTACAGCTAACACTTGGTACCAGCAGAAATATTAAAGCATATGAAGACGGTTTATCATTAGTTAATTATGTCATTTATAGCAAATACTTGGTATCAGCAGAAATATTGAACCATGTGTAGAAAGTTTTTCTATTAGTGAAGTGAGTCATTTTCAGCAAGCACTTTGTGCCAAAAAAATATAAAATCAGATGAAGACCGTTTTTCCATTAGTGAATTATGTCATTTATAGCAAACATCTGGTTCCAGCAGAAATATTAAAGCATATGAAGACAGTTTTTCGATTAGCGAATTATGTCATTTATAGCAAATAATTGATATTAGCAGAAATATTAAAGCATATGAAACAGTTTATCATTAGTGAAGTAAGTCTTTTACAACAAACACTTGGTACCAGCAGAATTATTAAAGCATGTGAAGATAGTTTTTCTATTAGTGAAGTAAGTCATTAACAGCAAACACTTGGTACCAGCAGAAACATTAAAGCATATGAAGACAGTTTATCACATGCTTTAATATTTCTGCTGGTACCATGCGTTTGCTGTAAATGTCTTACTTCACCAATAGAAAAACTATCGTCACATGCTTTAAAGTGCCAAGTGTTTGTTGTAAATGACTTAAATCACCGCAGAAATATCAAAGCATGTGAAGACAGTTTTTCCATTAGTTAAGTAAGTCATTTACAGCAAACACTTGGTACCAGCAGAAACATTAATGCATGTGAAGACAGTTTATCACATGCTTTAATATTTCTGCTGGTGCCAAGTGTTTGCTGTAAATGTCTTACTTCACTAATAGAAAAACTATCGTCACATGCTTTAAAGTGCCAAGTGTTTGCTGTAAATGACTTAAATCACGGCAGAAATATTAAAGCAGGTAAAGACTGTTTTTCTGTTGGTGAAGTAAGTCATTTGCAGCAAACACTTGGCACCAGCAGAAATATCAAAGCATGTGAAGACAGTTTTTCTGTTAGTAAACCAGTCCTTGGATACCCTTAAGGACACATGCACCCCTGATTAAGTTCCCCGTATTAAAAGATTGAAAGGAGGTGCAAATTACCTCCATTTAACAGTATTGTTGTATTTTACTTGTTGTTTCCATATGTTAATGACCTAATAATATCATAGAGAGAACTAATAATATAAAAGAAAATATAATGTAAGAGAAAGCAGAATGTTTTGTGCTTCTGTAACTTGAACTTCTGTGGGTTACTGTGGGCTTTCATATTAGCAAATCTAAACTACAGGTTGCACGTTGCCTAAGAAATATTGAACCCCCTCCATTGTGATCGTTGTTCCATAACACAGTGTGATTTGTTCCCCGAATTCGATTTCATTGCTCTCTACTGACTTTCTGTGACCAAACTTTTAATCAAATATCCGACACTAATTGAACATAAATAAATCCATTCAATTTCGGTTTTAGTTTGTAGTACTGGGCCAAAAACTTGACTGAATAGTCCATGGCACCTGACTCATACAGAGACACAAAAACCTTGACCGGGTTTGTTCGCGGTAACGCCTAGGACTCGAACCTTTTGAAAAGACATAGATGAATAGCTGTGATCAGCCCTAAAGCACACTTATACAGAATTGATAGTACGCCAGGCCTATTAAAGGCGTCATACCGAATGCTTGGTGACTATATACAACGCCACTATTTGCAAGTAACAATCATGTAATGGATAATAATGTCTTTTAAAATGACGAAAGGTTTTAGAAATTCTTTCTCACTAGGTACCTTTTCTTTTGTTAAACCCGTTATTTGATTTTGAAATGGTCAGAAATGTTTTTATGGCGAACTGAGCGCAAACCATTCATGTGAGGCTGCGTGCCGTAAAGCGATGCGTTAAAATGTTTTTAACACCATGGGCGCAAGACGACTGATTTCAGGTTTCGCGTATTGGACAATCAATGTGGTATCGGAATTGGATATAGCTTGACAAAACAAAACTATGACAATTATTACCAATTCCAAAAAATGTGGTGAAGTTATATTTTACGTGATTTTAGTAACATAAGGTTATAAAATACGAACACAGAAATGTATTAATGTGAAAGCATGGAGCCAATAAATGATAAGCTGCAGACTAGCCAATACGGCCGATCTCTCGGTCACCAGCTGCACTGATGAAACCTTATAGGTCGAAACAGTGTGAACTCTCTTCAGAAATGTATTAATTGTTCTAAAAATTACTCGGGAATTGCAGTGGCATTCGAATATTTAATTTTTTTTAAACTGTTAATTTAACCATGATGAGCCCATCTAACGTACGAAATTTAATATCTTGGATCACCGTTCTTGAGTGAGAAGTACCGTATAACTTGCATACACAACACAGTTATGAGATCCCATTTTGTAAGCAACAATGATATGTAATGCATGGCAATGTCGTTTTAAAAGTGATATGGTTTTGTTCTATGCTTTTCCACTAGGTTTCTAAATAGAGCTATTCAAATCAAATTTGAATAGAAACTTTGTATTGATTCCGTCTTTATTCTTCATGAAGCCCAACTTAACACAAGGGTGATACAGTTTACCATAGAACATTTATAGGCACAAGATTCGACGCTTGTTTTCCAAGCGAGCCTTGTGCATTCGGTCACAGTCCTCCATTGCATTGCGTTGTATAACTATATACGTAAGCGTTTCGACCAATCGTCATGCAGAAAACGTGTTTCGTGTAGTCTGCAAATATACCTATTTATTACATGGACACAATCTCTTAGTCAATAGTTGTACTTGTTACATGCACGTACTAAGTCTTTTTGCTCATTTTGAAAAACAATGTGGACGATTTTAACATTTCCAACCAAGTTTTTTGTAAAAAAATGTGATTTGGGTATTGCAATCTCATAATCATATCTTTAGACATTAAAATGTAAATTAATTTCACCAGTTGTGGTGCTATTTATTGCTTTCGTGCCTTAAAAAGTGAGTAACTTCAACAACAACTGCACACTACATGCACCAACTTAAACGTATTACCAGGTGGGATCAAAGTAAAACACACAAATCATAGCTGAAAGAGATAAAAGCGTCCACGTAAAATCACATACATTGTCAAATAGTATATTTCTTTGAAGAAGCGAATAATGAAACCAGCAAACTCCCAACATACAAGGAAACTTTAATTGAATACAAAGCAATATTTGTTCTTTTGTGGAAAATTAACGTCTTGCTTTACTTGCTGTGAGATCCGCTGCTTTCATTAAACCCTAAACAGTCAGGTTGGCAATATTTGAAGCGGAACAACGTTTAGGAAGCGTCAATCGAAAACTTAATGGGAAATTTTGGAATATTTTGTTGTTCTTGTGCGTAATAATAGTTCGGTAAATGTTTCATTACTCGTCATTATAAATGAATTTGTTCCGAAATAAAACGCGGAGCCTTTGGATTTGGAATGTTTGATGCGGAACAACCATCAGGAAATTTTAATCATATATTTACCATGGAAAAGTACCAGAATCGTAAACATGTGTAACAAACAAAATAAGTCACGTGCATTTTTGCTGCATTCAACATTTTCTAATCTCTTACAAATTGTGTTTTGCTTACTGCACTTGCAATGACATTGCTACGTTTCAAAACAGCATAACAGTTTCCTTGTGATGAATAACTTCAAACATCTGTTTTATAGTTAATTGATTACTTCTTTACATAACCAACAGATAGATGTATATCCAAATGGGAGTGTTTTTGACAAACGCGCCATTTTGTTTTAAACTGGTTCCAGAATTTTTAATAGCGCACTGCGCGCAAAACATTCATGTAAGGTTGCGTGGTGTGATGTGATGTGTTAAATTTGTTTGGCAATACTATGGGCGCCAGACCGCCGATTAGAGGCTTCACGTATTAGACGAATGATGTGGAATCGGGATTTGATCTAGCTTGGCAAACCAAACCATAACCTTTATTACCAATCACTAAAAATCGTTACAACCCAGTTTGATTAAGTTAGATTTTAAGTGATTTTAGGATCTTAATAACAAAAGGTTTTCTAATATACCAACACAGGAATACATTAATTATGCTATAAACTACAAGGAAATTCCATTTGCTTTCGATATTTGATCATCATCCGCAGGTTTTATAAAGTGTTCTATTACCCATGATGCCCATCGACAGACAAAATTCAATATCTTTGGTCGCCGTTCTTGAGTCACGAATAAAATATAACTTACTTACACAACTCAGTTATGTTATCCCATTTTATGAATAACGATTATGGCAATAATGCATAGCAATGTCTTTTTAAAAGCAATATGTATTTGCTTTATACCTTGTCACTAGGCGTCGAAACAGAGCTACTCAAATCAAATTGTAAATGGAAATTTCTGCTTTGGTTCCTTCTTCATACATTTTGAAGCCGAACATAGCACAATGGTCATACAGTTTACCACAGCACTTAACTGCAAAAATTTAAACGCTTTTTTTCCAAGCCAGCTTTTGCGGTCAACCATTGCTCTATAAGCATAAATGTACACGGTTACAGCGGGTTTCCCAATAAATCGTGTACTTCAGCGTGGTGCATATTGACGTTTTAATAATTGTGATCGATGCAACCCAGTTTATTCAATGACTATTTTTCGTGATTACACGATTCAAATACTTTAATGTTTGTGAAAAACAACACAAGAATGCAGTAATTATGCTATAAATCCAATCAAATTTGCCCGAAAAACAAGTTGAGCATAAGAAACTTTATACTTTTAAAATACGATATTTCTGGGTGATACGTATAATGAATATTAGCATATTTTCACCTAAAACAGACTGCAGGAATATTAAGGGGTGACTTGGTCTTGTTTTGTAGAAAATGTTTGAATTTTTGATGCGGAACAACAGACATGGAAATGTCAATCATATATTTCTAACCGAAATTTCCAGAATCGTAAATATTTATTTCCAAAATACATCAATGTAAGCGCATTTTTATTGCTGCATACAATTTAGTTACCGTTACAACACAGCATTAACATTTCCGAGTAATGGTTCATTTCAAACATTTGTTCATTTAATTTTTTTAATTTTTTATTTCTGATAAACTGATCGCCGCAAACTGAAATTTGAAACTGCAACCAGATAAAGTTTTATCGGATTTAACTACAACTTTGCAGGTCGTTTCTGACTAAAATTGTAACTTGGCTTGTGGCAACAGTTCGTTTCTAAATTTCTTTTCGCTCATCCGACAATTTTGCTGGCAGATTTTGTCTATATTTCTAACTTTGAAATACGTTGTTTCAATTTTTTTTATCTCAGCACTCTCGTGTTTTAAAGCCACTTAGTTATATCAACAGCGACTTTCCTATGTAAAGCAAACGGGCCAATTGCACACATAGTGAGAATGTTTGTTCTTCGTTTTCGTTAAATATTTGGCAACAACTTGAAACTTGGCCAGCAGTTTCAATTTGACTAGAGCAAACCGTTTAATTTTACTTAAATCCGATCGTGTTTGAGAGATAGTTAGTAATGCCAAGAGGAAGTTTATTTTTTGCGGTCTTCTTCGTGCTATGCGAACAATGAGAACGTCTGTTTTTGATATTTCTTTCATTCGATGAGTGAAACGAGCAGCATTTTGCAAGCAATTCTTGACCGCAATTCCCAGTTGGCTTGCAAAATCAACGTTTAATTTTGTCCTAGTTTGTTCGTGTTTTAGATCCAACTAGTTATGACAACAGCGAGGTGCTTCTGTTGCGTTAACGGTCGTCTTGGGAGAAATAAATATGATGCTATTTTGGTTTTGCTAACTTAAACAAACTGAAACTTTGCGAGTAGTATCTGAAAGCAATTCCAAGTTGGCTCGTGCAAACCATTTTATTTTATCTCTGTTTGTTCGTGGTTTAGAGGTTACTTGCTATGCAGAGAGCGAACTATTCTATCGTTTTAACGGCAGTAACTACGAAAATAGGAATGGTGTACGCTTGTGATTTCCGTCTCGCTAACCTGGACAATCTGAAACTTCGCGAGCAATTTCTCTCTGCAATTCTAAGTTGGCTCGTGAAAACCGTTTAATTTTATCTCAGTTTGTTCGTGTTGTGTAGCCAATAAGGTATGCTAAATGCGACCTCCTTTAATCGCGTTGACCATTGTGCCCATGAAAATAGGTATGAAATTCGCTTGTCACTTCCGTTTCGCTAACCTGAACAATCTGAAACTTGCAGTATCTGACTGCAATTCCAAGTTGGTATTTGCAAACCATTCAATTTTATCTCTGTTTGTTCGTGTTTTAGAGCTAACAAGGTCCTACATCAAATAAGAATGATGTACGCTTGTCATTTACGTTTCGCCAACCTGAATAATGTGAAACTTTTCGAGCATTTTCTAACTACAATTCCAAGTTGGCTTGTCCAAAAACGTTTAATTTTATCTTTATTCGTTCGTATTTTGGAACCAATAAGTTATGGCAATAGCGAGGTGCTTCTGTTGCGTTAACGGTCGTCTGTGGAGAAAAAATATGATGTTATTTCGGTTTTGCTAACCTGAAGAATCTGAAACTTTGCGAGCAGTATCTGACTGCAATTTCAAGTTGACTCGTATAAACCGTTTAATTTTATCTCTGCTGTTTGATCGTGTTATTAGAGCTAACAAGGTATAATGAAAGCGAATTATTCTATCGTTTTAATGGCCGTTCCTATAAAAATAACAATAATGTAAGCTTGTGATTTTCGTTTCACCAAATAAATATTATTTCAAACGCGTTTTTTTTTCGAACATGGGAAGTTTGTTGGGCGATAATGAGGTTGGATTTCAGTTCTTGTGGTTGCATGCATAAGTGACGTCATATTTTACGTCCGCCACTTTGTACTTTTGTAAAACTCGGCGCTTATATAGTTTTTCAGACAAATATTGTCCGAATCCAGCGGACAGCACCCGGCAACCCTGGTGTTATAGTTTTAAATTGATTTTAGAGCTATTAGCTTACTGTACAAATTGTTGGATCCTTATTGCTAATTAAAATATAGTCTTGGAGAAAAGAAAGAAGGGTGGTGAAGCTAGTGTGTACCAGAAAGAATGGACAAACTCTTACTTTTTAAGAATATGAAGGATAAACCTGTATGCCTTGTTGGTTGCAAATATGTAGCAGCAAAAAAATAAAATAAAAAAAGCGTTGAAATGCCAAGCCACTTCAAATACTGCTTTGGGTATTTGATGCGCATTTTTTTTTAAATTGGCCCGCCCGAAATGTTGTGCAATTCGTGCGGCCCGCGGTACTAAGTAGGTTCCCTATCCCTGCCTTCGATGTTCAACTAGGATTGTGGGGCCGGGAAACCCTGATGCCAGGATTATGTTCTTAAAATACAGGAAATGGAGCCTGACTATTGAACTGATAGGGGTTTGAAGAAAACCTTGCATAAACCAGCAATGTTTTAAATAAAATTACTTGCTAAAATTAATGCATTCCTGCTCCTTACATTTATTCCACTAGGGTTTCAATATGTATTTGCGCATGCATAGTATTGTAGTAAGAGAACGTTAATGTTTCGTGTTGACACTAACAGCTGCTGTATACAGTCCAACTTAAAGAAGCACAATAAACTGAAGAGCTAATTAAATATCGATGCTTGCATTGGTGTTCGTATTGCAGTAAAATTTGTTTGTGCACCCACACGAAAATAGCGTTATTCGTTTGCGTAGAGAAACAACTGTTGGATCTTATTTAAATATGCTTTTACCTTACGAGATTATGCGTTTAATGCAACGCACAGTCCACAAAGTCGTTACTCTAAAAAAGAGTTATGAAATCTTGTTGTATATGAATCGATATTAAACTTACAATTTTCTCCTGCAAAACGATTAATTATGGTTTTAGTCTAATCATAATTATGAGCAGTTAGTAATAATATAGTTGTAAATAACTTATCGCCACCAAGATGTGGGATTTGAAGCCAAAACTCAATGCTCAAACATCTATCAGGCAAAAAATGATCAAGCTGTTAACATTTGAACAACGACAAACTATGAACGCCACGCTTAAACTGCCCCAAATTGTCACTTTCTGTGCAAAGTAAAATTGTGGCTCGTTTACTTTTGTAAGGGTTTGATGGAGTTGTGTTGTTTAGAATAGGGTGTCGATGAAACGCACTGTGTGTAAACCAAACTTAAAAACCAAAGTATGTGCTGTTCTGTTACCGAAATATTTTGACTGCCCCAAAATTCAATCTTGCAATTTATGGTGGCTATCAATCCTTTACAAAGTAAACCATAATAGACCTGCCAATCTGCTATATGCCCCGGGATTGTTTCCCCAATTTAGTAAACGTCTCATAACACTGCTATTATGGCTTACCAAGAAAATACTGGTTTTACAAAAAGAGCATCGCGCGGTTAGTATATTCTGTAATAGGTATGCGAAATTGCAACGACTTCAATACACCAGGTCTATCCACATGAAAACTAATACGACACATCAAATCAAAGCAATGGAAAATCGACTGTTCACCAGAAGCCTCTCAGCAGAACACAGTGTCGTTTTACAACAAGTGCCAACCGGCTTTAGCAATTGGGCTGTTGACTAATCACAGGCCCACACAATTTATTGAAGGCTACCAAATACATCCATAATTGATGTTTTAAAAATGACCGTGCAACTAAAACGAACAGTGAAACAAATTAAACGAAACAACAAGATTGAAAATTAGCGTAAAAATAACTAACAGATGCTGGTGGCGCTGAAAAGAAAACATAGGAAAATCACATTTGAAAATAAACAGATTAATGAAATATCATTATACAGAGCACAAGTAAAGCAGATGCCATGAAAAAAACATAACAAGATATACCTTGATAAAAAAGGGTGCTGTGTGCTTTGTAACTGAAATGTAGTGTAAATAATTTCGCCACAGTACAAACATGTTATGTTAGAAAAACTTGTTTTGTTTACATTTAGTGACATTTAGGTTCTGCACTTGCAGCATTTGCATTTGCAATCACTTGCAGCATTCATCATTTGCAAATGAACACGGATACAAATGACGTGTTAATTTTCTTTTTTCAGGAAATCTGCTGACGAGCGAGGTAGGGGAAATGTCAGTTATTCCACGTGTCGTAAATCGCAGAAAAAATCCGAAAAAAAAGAAAAAATAATTTGAAAAGTATAAATATGCTGTTAAATGACACAAATTGTCAGTTGATCCAGTTTAGTAAACAAGACAAGTCAGGCTATTTTAATACTTAACATTTAACACATTTTAGGTTACATCAGTTTTTCGTTCTCCTTTCTTACACAAGGTCAACTAAAATAACATCACTGTAAGTTAAAAGGTGAGTGACTTATTAAACATTAAACAGCATTATGCAGTCATGTTATGGAAATCTGTGATTTGAGTGACTAGTGAACAGATACATTGTTCACAACGTGGGCTAATGTTTGTTTATTTGTTTAGAAATCTCTCCATGATGTTTGTTGCTGCAATCTTCATATTGTTGTTTGCACCACCTACATGCTCTCAGTGTAAGTTTTCATAAAATCAACGTATTCTGCGCAATAACTTTTAATTCATCAGTTTACTCAATATTCATCCCTAAAAAAATTGTCCCAACATCATGATAAAGTGAAACAATCGTGTAGCATTCTTTGTGGCCAAGTGTGTTTAATTGCTTTGTTTGAGACTAATAGTGTCCAGTCTTTGCAAGTCTCTTAAAATGCCTATTTTAAAACTTGCGTTGTGTATAGATCAATGCGCATATACCTAGTTAATATTGTGGTAATATTTCTTATAATACCATGGTAAACATTATGTATATTGCTCATGCTACTATAGACGCTATCATATAAGTGTTGTTTATACAGTTACCACAGTCCGTCAAACACCTTCGCCACACCAGAACTCACATCAGCCGAAATTTAGCTAAATACCGATAGGCAGCGCAAAGAGTTAAATTATTAAAATAGCTGTAAAACAGGTTTAGTGTTAGAAACAAATTTAGTAGGTTTTAAGTTAAAAATGAAAAAAAAAATACATTTGATTTGATCTCTTTGATACAAAACCCTATCACAAAACAAACAGCCCTAACCTTCAGTATCTTAACAGAAATATATTTTTAAATAGACACAAGTGCTTCCTGTGCCTTCTAGAGTGTTAAGCAAATTATCAGCTCTCGTGTGGTATGATGTCAGTTCATTTTCCTTGTCACAAAAACGATTTATTTACTTTACAACAAATATAACTGTTTATTCGCGACGTGCTGACATTTTATATGAAAACAATTTTAACAAATGCTTACTTACTAGCAACATTTGCACATTTATTTGCTAAAATTTGGTGACTGGTTTGAAGTACGTTTACTGATTGTCACTGTGATGTAAAACAACGTCAACAATCCGCCACAATGTTTGTGTTTGTTACAGTTTTCAACTGCGAAGGTGGTCGAAGTGCTTTATATGCCCGGTTTTTTTGTAATGGATATCGGGAATGCGGTGACGGAAGTGATGAGAAACAAGTCACATTTTCCACCTACCCTGAAAACTTAACATCAACCTATATCAGGTGAACGTTACATTTTTTGTTTTGTTTTAAAAATTTTAAAGTAACATAACATCAAAAGCGAATAATGAGGATTATATTTGTATTCAATGTTAAGATTCATTTTTATTAATGTTACGAATTTCGTTAATCATCGTATTTAATAATTGGATACTTGTCACATTAAATTCATAATATTTCACTTTACAGCTGCGACAACACGCTTAACGGTGTGAGTAAAGTGTGCGCACTGCGAAGACAAGAATATTGCATGGGTGACATTCCATGTCGGGATAAAACACTTTGTGACGGCATATTGTGCCCCTCCCATTTCCGATGTCCGAATTCAACTTGTTGGAAGCGTTCGACTGTGTGTGATGGCGATCCCTGCAATGACTGTCCTGCGTTTCAACACTGGAATAACGGATACGGCTTCAAATGTTTCAAAAACAACCGAATGTGCTCACTCCCGCAAATGTTCTTGTGGGACGGAGTGAAAGATTGTGATAATGGCTCTGATTTGTGTTTCACTCCCGAAAATGGAGATGCCAGGTAAGGTCAATTGTGTTCTATTTTTGTTTTGTTTAGTATCGCTTTCGAATACCTTACTGTCTGTACGAGGAAGCGTCAAGCGATTAGATTTGCTAAAGTGATGACCATATATACTTGAGTCAACAGCCCAGAGAATAAGCCCAATCTAAAGCGTCAAACACGGCATAGGTATGGCAAACCATTCTTTCAACATAGATTTCGATTAAAAATGTATACGTGATGCTTATATAGTTTGATTGCAAAATTTACGGTTGGCTTAAACAGACAAATACGAATCAGAGTTTTACCATTGCTATAATTTGGCTTAAATTCTATACACGCTACTATTATTTAAGCGCATAGGTCCTATAATAAGCAAATTGCGCAGTAAATCTTTTCACATTAACGAAATTTCATTTTAAGTGAAGCAACTGCGACAATTCAAGGTCATTAAATCAGATCAGGACGCAAAAAGAAACAAGCAAACGCGGTAGTAAAACCAAAGCGATTGCAGTCACCGATCTGTCGGAAGCACCATCACATGAATATTGATTGTGGTTCCGTCAAACTAAGCCATTTATTTTCACAAATATCCAACTTTTCTGGGCGAGGTTCTTCTACAAGAGTCACATTGTAACACTGTGCAATACCTAACTTTTTGTTTAAAATGTTTACTGTGGTAATGCTGATGAAGGGTCCCTACACTTATGTCAGACGTCCGCGAACAGCTCGATGTAGACTCCATCGGGTTAAAAACTAATTTTTGTTTGACTGACCTGTGTGATTGGTCGGTGAATCGACAATCAGAGGCTTAGTGCGATCGTAAGCGGGTACACGCAACAAGTCAATGTGCACACAAACGAAGCTAACTGAACCAAAACAAATACAAAACCCTATTTGGTTGAATCACGCAGCGTCCAATCAGAGGCTTGGCACTTGGACTATCTCTAAGTTGCCTAAATAAAGGAAGAGAGCGCATATGGCGCAAATAAAATGAAAGGCCCTGTATGATTGGTCGATAAAATCAGTCAATCAGAGGCTTACGAGACAGAACACACGTAGGCGCGTATATATAACGAAAACAAAAGTACACAATTACAAAACAAGCCCTATTTGATTGGATCGCTGTTTGCTGGAGTGCGCGCTCGATGTTGAGGAGCCGGAGGAGAAGTGCATGCGTTTTATGAACGCTTCTACTTCCTCCTCTGTGCTATTTGCGCTTATTTGGGTAGAATTAGTCAGTAAGCTTAGTTCGTGGATCAGTGCAGGATCTCCCAATGGTAGGCCGTCCCAAGGGTTCTTCTTCTTGGGCGTTTCCATTCCGCTGCTTTCTGGTACTCCGTCTTTGGCGGGGGCGACCGAGACGGGGCCCTCAGGAAGTTGTTTTTGGTTTGCGGGGGCGGAGGTCTCAGTCTCTCCGTCAAGATTAGCGGGAGCGTCCGAGACGAGGCACTCAGGATTCTGATTCTCTTCGGCGGGGTTGGCGGCCTCTAAAACACTGTAATTATTTTCTTTAGCGCCTATGGCGCCATCTTTATAGGTCGACATGACCCTCTGTGGCAACATTAGCTAGAGGGGCACTGCTCGCAGCAGCATCTGGGGTATTTGAAGGGGGATCGTATCCTTTGGATTCTGGATGGGAGTGGAGGTCATTTGAGGCCCCCTCTCCGTGCACGATTTTCTCCTAGTGTTGGAAAATTTTCGTCGCGGCTCTAGAATATATCACAAACGTCCCGCATGTGCCCGAATTTTCTGCATACAAAACACAGTGGGGGTTGTCCATACTCCACGTAGAAAGAGAATCCCCCGATTCGTATTCTCGAGCCGATTGGTTTTTCTCTCAACTCGGCCGTCTTGAGGTCAAAACCTCGTTTTCCATCTTGGACCCCGCAACGGTCATATACTTTTTCTGCCTTCTTGACAGTGGCATGTCTAGAGGCGAGGTACCCGCGAACCTCATCGATGGAGAAACGCAGCGGTATCTCTTTGACCAAAACTGTGGTCCTCTCGCGATCGTGCAAACGGGCAAACTCGACCTCTTCAGCTTCTCTGCAAGCTCTGGCGGGTTCTGCATGTAAAGGCTTTTAGACCCCCGCGTCGTTCGACAATTCCCTCCAAGTTGCGGATAGGAAAATTGATTTCAGCAAGCATTTCATAAATAAAATGCCTCGATTTCTTGGTTGACAACTTAGCCAAAACCTCGGTCCCTACTGAAGGCAGGAACCCCCCAGGAGACCTTGGTGGACAACTTTGTTGCACGCCGTGGGAACTCAGCCTTTTGCTGACGTCATGGTCGAAATGGTCTCGACCTGTGACGTATGTTGTCGAAATTGACCGTTGTCGTCAATTTATGCAAATTAGTCAGTGCTTGCAAGGATCTCAGTTTGTGATATACCACGTAGAAACTGTCCTTTATCGGTAAATAAACAAATGCAGCAGATGTATGCTCCAGGAGCGTAGGGTCTAGACCGTTTAGTTCTACCGCGCAGGGGTCCTGAAAAAGGCCGGGTTTGAGCGAACTAGGGACGGTTGTGGGGGAGGGGTTTCCGTACGTCTTAAGGACGCACAGAAGTGAGTAAGGAGGACCGGACTATCTACCACTAGAGCGCAGTTGTCGGTTGGGGAAAGGTAGATGACTTCCCTTTGTGGTGTAAGCACGCGCGGAAGGTGGGTAAAAAATGGGGGTGCAGTCAATTCTCGAAAAATCCCCAAGCATTGGTGGCACTGACAAGGGCCCAACGGGCAGCGGTGGGAGGGAAAGGAGGCAAGGAAGTGGGCACAGAGGAAGGAGGAGTGGGTTTACGTTCTGGAGCCAACTTCTGTTTCCGGGGAGCCGACAATATTTTAAAGCCGGGCTAGATCCGCCTTAAAATCTGTTGACTTCGTTGGCTGTTAGCCTCAACTCACAAGGGCCAACCCGTCATCGTGCCGGATGCTTACCTTGTGCGTTTCTTGCGGTTGGTCTGTGCGTATGTGCATTTTTGAATTGTTTTTGCTTGATTTATTGGTGTTATCCCGTTTTTATATTGACAATCATTTTGCTTCTAAAAGCGAAATGCATTTGTTTTCGTAAAACCAATAAAATACAGAGGCAGATTCATTGGTTTTCAAGCTGAAATTTCTTGAAGCAAATGGCCCCTCACATTTATCTGCACACGTACAGCAAATTGATAAGCAAACATCTCTCAAATATATATTGGTCATTTGTCAAAATGTATAACTATTACTGCGTTTGTAGAGACTTTCGGCAATCTTCGTTAGCCATATTCAACAATCAATTGTGCTTTCAATGTGAAAATGACTCAATGATCATTGCAAGATCAAGTGTGTGTAATGGCGTCCAAGATTGTCCTGATATGAGCGATGAATGTAGTTGTGAAGAAAAAGTTCCAGAAATGTGTAAAAACTTCAAACTTCTATCAAAGTATAAGATGTAGGTTTGCTTATTTGTTGTTAGAAAACTCCTGTAGCAAAAAAATACGATTTGTTTAGATGTGATTGTTTCGACATTGATGGAGTTTGTCACAATATACTGGATCCAACTAACACTTCCTGTGCATTGACAAAAAGTGACGTATGCGATGCAGTTGCACCATGTGATGGAAATTCCCCAGGTGAGCATCTCTGCCCCTCCCACTTTTGGTGTTCGGAATCGGTTTGCTGGAAGCGTTCATCAGTGTGTGATGGCGATCCATGTAACAACTGCCCTTCGTGGCCCCGAGCAAACGGACACGGTTTCAAGTGTATCAGAAACGGTAAAACGTGTACGTTGCCTCAGCGGTTTCTGTTTGATGCCATCCAGGATTGCGACGATTCAGCTGATTTCTGCTTTTCATCGCTTGACGAAAAACTAACAGAAGATCCCAGGTAAGTTCAAATGATAGTAACACTAAGCTATTCAACCAGGATTTTCAACTGTTTTCTTCTTTTGCAGAGATATTCGCGGTTTGCCCTCTGTCACCTTCAATCACAGTTTGTGCTTCCAGTGCATAAACGACCCCACGATTATTTCAAGGTCAAGTGTGTGTGATGACGTCATCGACTGTCCGGATAAGAGCGATGAGTGTCTTTGCGAAACGACCCATGTAAAGAATTGTGGAAAGTTTTCAATGTACGTGTGAGCACAGTTTTTAAGGTCGCAAATGGTCATTCTTTGAATACGTTTGTTTAATACAGTGGTTTTCAACCCGTAGGTCGCGAATCCCGTGGGCGTCGTTTGCCGTTTTACTGGGGATCGCGAATCCTTTTGATTAACATTACATTTTTATCAGCAATAACATGTTGAAAACATATAGAAGCAATAAAACAGTCAAAACATTTGATTTCAATCCATTTTTTCCCATTATGACCACACCATACAAAACAATAACACTGTATAGAAGATAATTCAACACAAGTGCCACAGCACCCCATGGGCAAACGAATGTCAAAACATTCAAACACTTTTATCACAAAAGGAGAGTTTATTCTAGTGATTATTAAATAAATACGAAAACTTTTGAAAGTGAGTCACAAGTTACATTTGGTTGCTAAAATGGATGGCGACATGAAAAAAGTTGAAAACCACTGGTTTAATATGTGGTCATAGTAAATGGTTTTGTGGTAAATAATGTGAATATGTTTAGTGGTAATGAGAGTGTGGAGGCCGATTGCTCAAACTCAACAACAACCGACACCATTCCTAAAGGCAGTTGGTATTGTTACAGCCCTGGTTATCGGGTAAGCATATAAGTTGTGTTATATTGTTTTATGCCCTGAATGTAGATGATAATCTATCCACTTGACTGCATTACATGATTGTTTTAGAATTAGTAGTTATATAGGAGCATGGGTGGGTGTAAGTTATAAAAAGAAATAAAGTTGTCTAAACATTTTTGCTGCCATTTTGAGGACATAATTCTGGTACTGAATGTTTAGCAATAAAAAAACGTAAAAAAGCAGTTATATGAACAAAATAGTTGACGACGGAAGAAAAAAAATGTTTTTTTCGTATTTCAACTTATTCTCGGCCGTGGATTGGAATCTATCCGCTTTAATGCGACAGAGAAAAAATGTGTTGAGACAAGTTAGTTGGTACTCGCCACGCAATGTAAATAATCGCACAAAATAACACATAACTACCACGATTTATGCTTTAGAGTTTCAATCTCGCCCTAAATAAATGTTAACATTGCTACAACATAATATATATCACGATGATGATAGAAAATTTACAAATGTAAAATTGATTAATTTGTCCCAATGTGATAAAGTTTAATCTTAAAATTTTGTTTATGGTCTAAAAATTGCTGAGACGCACTGATTATCGTACTAAATATTTAAACCGAAGAAACTAGATTTTACACTGATGACAAGGGTTTCAAATTCCACACTGTTACGATGGTAAGAAACTAGCGCGACATGAAAATCTCCTTATTACATCAATGTTGATTTGCGATTGGTTTGTATCTTTGTGTTGGTCGATAAGCACCACCATTTATACTTAACATACACTGTATTGCTACAACTTCATTAAACGTTTTGTTTACTTATTACATAGATTTTTTAATATTTTAATTAATCGTTTTTTTTACGAAATTTTAGTTTGAAATATGCGACTTAACTTGGTATGCCATATTTATATACATTTTATTATTGCTTGTTTTTTTATTAATGCCGGAACACGACAAAGTTGTAAGTCGAGCCGAGCTGTTAATACCAGCTTGTTTTTCGCAACATATGTAAGGTAACATGTCTGTGCTATTTTTGTGGACCAAATTGTTTTGCATGTTTCAGTGGAAGCGTGACTACCCAAACACCAAACTGTTGTGCGACGGGAAAAGAGATTGTCCATATGAAATTTACTACTACAACGCTGGTCGATACTTCAAACACGATGAGGATCCTCGACTTTGCAAAGGTTTAAAATATTGCCCAACGTATGATGGACTTTTTCACATCCTTCAATCTCAAGTTTGCGATGGCGTCATGCAATGTCATGACGGAAGTGACGAAACTGCATCCGAAATTCCAGATCAATTTCTTTCAAAAGTTTGTGACGGCATTGTCCACTGCAAAGACAAGAGTGATGAACAACCTAAAAATTGCACAAAACAGGATAGATTCTATTGCTCAGCGTTAAATGGAGCTAAGGTAGGTATTTTTACAAGTTAATGATTTTTGATTGCAACATAATTCTTTGTTTTCAGGTTTCCATTAGCAACGCAGAGATTTGTGATTTCACTATAAATTGCGATGATCAAAGTGACGAAAAAAACTGCACGAGTGACGGAAGGTTCTATTGCGAAAACAAACAACCACTCTTTGTTAAAAAGGAAAAGGTATTACTACATGCAATGACTACTGGGTAATTCCAGTTTTCATCATAATAGTGTTGCAAACCAACAGAAGTTCAACGGATTTAGAGATTGTTCTGACTGGAGCGACGAATGTCCATCAAAGTCGACTAGAACAGATGAGAACATTTTCTCCTCGCGATACGAGCTGATTGCTAATCCATTGTTACGAGCTGTTGTGTGGATCATGGGCTTTCTTGCCATCTTTGGAAATTTGGTATGTTTAGACTTGTTTTACTTATACCGCATGAAATGCAGAATTGTAATAACACAAAAAATATCTCGTTTACATTCTGCAATTACGACAGGTCGTCATGGTTACGGAAGCAAAAACTTTGGTGACAACAGAATCACAAACAGCTGCATTTCGCACCAACCACCTTCTTGTCCTCAATCTTTCTGTTTCTGACCTGCTCATGGGAGTTTATCTGCTCATGCTTGGCGCAGCTGGTGTTCACTACTCTGGAAAATACTGCGCCAATGACCTTGTTTGGAGGTCAAGTGGAAGTTGCACTGCAATGGGAATATTGGTTTTGCTTTCCAGCGAAACCTCAGTATTTACAATGGTTCTATTGACATCATTTCGACTCTATGCTGTAAAATACGTGAGTACTTTAGTGGTGTACATGCAGATCCTTGCTTTGTCAAACAATAAACATTTTTTGTAGCCTTTCAACGCATCCCTACACCCGAAGCTTAAAGTTGTCATCCTTGCCATTCTATTGTCGTGGTCAATTTCATTCACTCTGGCATTTATTCCTCTCACATCCCAATTCCAACATTTGTTTGAAACCAAAGCGTGGTTGAAGGAAAACCCGTTTTTCCAAAGTGCTGCAGTGGACTTTTCAAGTAAGATTTTGTACATTTATTCAAATCATAGTTATTTATTGGTTCGATTTAAACTGTTGTATTTTGTGTAGGCATGGAGCATTTCATGGAGCAGTTTGTAGATTTTCAACATAATTTCACTCTTAACGATTCCCAGCAGTATGAAACTGCAATTGGAAAGCTAGAAAATGCTTATTCCTGGACAGATTTTGTGGATGTTCTCAAAGATTATAACTACACTGATATGTTTGACATTGCAGGATATTTCGGGTATGTGGTTGCAACACTGAAGGTTGTAAAGTATTGAGTGTTTTAACACCTTAATATGTTTCATAGATACTACAGCACCAACAGCGTTTGCATCAGCAAACTTTACGTGAAACCAACAGACAAGGCTTGGGCATATTCACTTGCTATCATCATACTCAACTTCTTGGCTTTTCTATTTGTGGCAGTTACGTACATTTGGATATACAAAAAGTCAACGGCCAGTGGCAGGAAAGTAAATGAGAGGGCGAGAAACCCAAGAGCGGAAAAACAAAACCAAGGTAAACCTAATGAGATGTGTTAATGAGAAACAGTAAAACTGTTTTATATTCGACAGAAATGCAAAAGAAAATCATCCGACTGATCTTTACTGATTTCTTCTGCTGGATTCCAATTTCGATCATGGCTTTCTTGAACTTTGGTGGAACAACTGTACCTCCAGTGATCTACGCAGTTTCTGCAATAATCCTGCTTCCCATCAACAGCTCCCTCAATCCTCTCATCTACTCAAACGCACCAAAAATGCTCTATGATTATATTCGGGAGCGTTTGCGTGAGTTTCGTCCACGTCAACAGCCAGAAGCCGACCGACGAGTTAACGTGATAGTTGTGGACGAAACCCCACTTTAAATGATACATGACCATGTTGTAGGATTGACAAATCGGACTTGTATACCAAACTGAAAATATCTTGTGAACCATGTACATATATATCTTGGTGTGTTTACTCTTTCTGTTACTGGATAATGTTTGAATTCTTTAAGATGATTTTTCCACGTTTTTCACGTTGATTGTTCCATTTCATTCCTGTGCAAAATCAACCTGTGGTAAATTGTTTGAACCGTAACCTTTAATAAAGTGTAAATACGTTTCTGACTTAGTTTGTGAATAGGTTTGCCAGTTTACAGGTTCCAGGCTGTCGAGTTTCTTTTGCTTTGTCGTTAGTGTTAATGCATTGAATCTCTTCTTCTTTCGAACAAGTTCCGCGATGTTTGATTTTAGGAATTTAAAAAAAAAAAACTTGGTTCAAAATACTAGCTAAAACTTAGTTGCAATTATAGTACCAGTTTGGTTAGGATATAAACAATATAGATCCAAAGTGTCTTGCAAAACATACTGTAGCATTGATTTAGATACTTATAATTTAGAAAAGTTATTTAACTGGGGTTATATCGCAATATTATAATATATATATATATATTTTTCTCTATAACTTATAAGCTCTGAAACACGAAAAACGGTGATAAAGTAAAAAGCTTTTCACGAGTGAACTTGGAATTGCAGTCAGAGACAGCTTGTAAACGATGGGTTTCGTCAGGATATCTGAACCGAAATGACAAACGAAGGTCGTACTCATTTTCATGGGCGCACTGGTTAACGCGATACAAGGAGGTCGCATTTAGTGTACGTTATTGGCTACAAAACACGAACGAACTCAGATAAAATAAACGGTTTCCACAAGTCAACTTGCAATTGCAGTTAGAAAATGCCAAAAAAGTTTCACCTTGTTCACGTTAGCAAAACCAAAATAGCATCATATTTATTTCTCCAAGGACGACCGTTAACGCAATACAAGCACCTCGCTGTTATCATAAACTATTGTGGTTTCAACACACGAAAGAACAAAGATAAAATTGAACAGTTTTCTCGAGCCAACGTGGAATTGCAGTTAGAAAAGGCTCGCAAAGTTTCACATTGTTCAAGTTAGCGAAACGGAAATGACAAGCGAACGTCATACTTATCTCCATGGGCACCATGATTAAAGCGATAGAAGGAGTTTTTTTTTAATATACATAACATTTAATATACATTATTGGCTACAAAACAAGAACGAACTGAGATAAAATAAAACGGATTTTAGAAGTTAACAGAAAAATGCAGTGAGAAAATGCTCGAAAATATTCACATTGTTCAGGTTAGCGAGACGGAAATCACAAGCGTGCGGCATCAGTGCTATTTTCATAGGTACTGCCTTTAAAGCGATAGAATTGTTCGCTTTCTGGTATACTTTATTGGCCACAAAACAGGAACAGCGAAAAAAATAAAACGGTTTTCACGAGTCAACTTGGAATTGCAGTGAGATACTGCTCCCAAAGTTTCAGTTTCTTCAGGTTAACAAAACCGAAATAAAATCATATTTATTTCTCCAAAGACGACCGTTAACGCAACAGAAGCACCTCGCTGTTACCATAACTTATCGGTTCCAAAACACGAAAAAACGGATATAAAACTAAACGGTTTGCACGAGCCGACTTGGAATTGTAGTGAGAAAATGCTCGCGAAGTTTCAGATTGTTCAGGTTAGCGAGACGGAAATCACGAGCGTACACCATTCTTTTTTCGTAGGTTCGACCACAAAAAAGATAGAATAATTCGCTTTTTTGTACCTTATTAGATCTAAAACACGAACAAACAGAGATAAAATTATCGGTTTACACAAGCCAACTTGAAATTGCATTCCGATATTGCTCGTAATGGGAAAGTTTGTTCTGGTGTGCTAAACAGGAATGACATCATATTTATCATTGTAGTCACGACCGTTAATGAGATAGAAACAGTTCGCTGTTACCATACAAACGGTTTTTCAAGTCAACTTGAAATTACAGATACCAACTGCCGCCAAAGTTTCAAGTTGTTGCCAACAGATAGACGGATATGTGGCGCAAACACGTTCAATTGGACCGTTTGCTTTACATAGAAAAGTCGCTGTTGTTATAACTAAGTGGCTATAAAACACGTACTGAGATATAATTACACGCATTTCAAAGTCAATAACTGCGTGCAAAGTTATGGTCTTATCTGCACTGTAAATAAATTTGGGTAGAAAAAACCCAAAAAAGCTTGGTATCTTGGGGGGGGGGGGGGGGGACATCCAAAATAGGTTTTGGGTAGTTTTAACCCAAACCTGGTTGGGTTGAATACAGTTCTACCCTATTAAATTACCCAATATTCTTTGGGTATAAATTCAATTTACCTGCTTTTTCTGGGTTATTATTTTGGGTTTAAACTCATCATGCCTAAAATTAAATGTACGTGTTTTACCCAAAAATTTTACATATGAAACGTTTTATTTTTAGAAAAATCACATGTAAAAAAACATGTTAAATGCCCCAGAAGGAAAAACATAACAAAGAAAAACTAATTACAACATATGACACACAATACTGAATCATGCATTGACGAGACTGGAACATCAAATAAAAACACTCGTAAAACTTGCAAAGCTTTGTCAACATGTGGAAAGTATAGGACACATAATATAATGCAAATGAGGCTGTGATGCCTTTAGAAATACCATCCACACTCAGTACAGGGTTTTGCACAGAAAACAAAGTGATTATCTGAGACAAAGAAATATCTCCATATACAACCAAGAGCGGCTGCTGACGATCCCCAAATGCTGCTCATGTATCTTCAAATGTTGTGTTTGCCTAAATATTCAAACACAAACATAAAATTAGCTACATATAAATAAATCTAATTTTATTTTGTTTAATAACATTTTGCTAACAGTCATTTACAATAAATAAATGGCAACTACTAAATATAAAAAGACAATAAACATGTTCAACATACCTCATAGTACAACTGCTGGCCATATTTTAATCAAAGCATTGCCGAATGGGCTGTTTTCCAAAATATAATTGCTGTTCATTCCATTTTCTAGCAATAAATTGTCATAGAAGAGTTGACTTTTTGAAAATGTATACAGCATAACCTGAAGTAAACAGAAAATCATAATAATAATGTTTGGAATACTGTTTGCATAAAGATTTGGTAATAATGCATATTCATAACTTCATACCTATTTTGTTCCATCATTAAAGCTTTTTATTGCCAATATGTTTTTGAAAGGAAATCTTTTTAAAGAGAGATCTGCAGTCCAACCAATTTTGTTGTTTGCAAGTTTCTTTGTTTCATTAGCTTGTGCATGGCGTTGATATGATAACTTTATGTATCAAAATGCCTGCCTGTACGTAAATATATGTTAAAATAATACTTTGAGATACACTTTATTTATTTTGCTGCAACCTTGTTATCTATAGTATTTAATCTTTATGTTTTGTATTTTGCCATATGTAACACAGATACTCAACAGTTCTCAACACTACCTTTCCATCATTTTTGTTTTAAAAAACATATGTACAACCAATGACATATGTACAACCAATGCACAAAATTTAACAAAACATAGGCATAATACTAAAATATTCTCCTATAACAAAAATCTATATTAAAATTAATGTGAAACTTACTTCCAAGTTCCAAGTTGTATCCTCTTTCTGAGGGTCGTCCAGAGTCCAAGCCACCAAAAACAATTTGGGCAAAATCAGTTAATCTTTGAATGCCTCAATCAACAGTGGTACTACTTTCTAAATCCGTTAATTTAACTAAGCCCGCTGAAGTAATAATCTCTTTAAGCTATGGCTAGGGCGGGCCGCTAGCGCTAGGCAAATGGGCGCAAGTACCGACAAAAGAATAAAGCCCAAGCCCAAGGGAGTTAAGATTCCCGCACTTTTTGTTTGGCAGTTGGGTGGGCGCAGGCGGTCAGCCAAGCATGACGCAATTTTAAGCCATCGGGCGATGGAGTGTGAAATCAATTAAACAAGTTTTATTTGTTTTTTTTCAATAGGTTTCGGATTGTATATTAAAAAATTTTGATTACTTTTATTTCCCACCAATCATTTGAAGTTTCGATTGAAACTTTAATGCGAGTGTTTATGGTGATAAATAAACGTAAAACGTTAAAGTGTTTGATGTTCGTTGAACAACAAATGCTTGCCATAACTGTTTCATTTGAACAAAAAATACAAGTATTAAAAATACATGGTTAGATGAGGTTAAAAAAACCTACATTGTTTGGCTACAGTACCAATACCATTGAACACCAACAACCCAATTTGTTTGGGTAGAGTATCAACCCTATTTTACCCAAACGATTTTGGGTAAAGATTTTTTTACCCAATAAAGTGGGGTATATTTTTTGGGGTAACGCAAATTTGGGTAAAAAACATTGGGCAACAAAACAGTTTGCCCAAAATAGTTGGGTGTTTTGCTGCTATACCCAAAAATCTGTCGGTCGTTTTACCCAAAATTATTTACAGTGTGATTAGCGAAATAATTTACAAACGAAAGATTTTTACAAGCCAAGTTATAATTATAGTCAGAAACAACCTGCAAATTTTTAGCTAAATCCGATAAAACTTTGTCTGTTTTCAGTTTCAATTTTCATTTTGTGGCGATCAGTTATCCGGAAATAAAAATTAAACAAAATCAAATGAACAAATGTTTGAAATGAATCATTACTCTTAAATGTTAATGCTGTGTTGCAACGGTATCTAAATTGTTTGCAGCAATAAAAAATGCACTTTTATTGATATATTTTGGAAATAAACATTTACGATTCTGGAAATTTCGATTCGAAATATATGATTGACATTTCCATGTTTGTTGTTCCGCATTACAAATTCAAACCGAACGACTCAGAGTTTATTATTGGAACATAATGTCACATCATGTCACACAAGATTTTAATATGCCACTTAAACAACGAATTGTTTTGTATGCAAAAGAATTCTGCAAATTGATTATGATTATAGAAAGCATCTAATTATTCAGTTTAAAATACTGAACAGGCGTTTCGCCCACTAGGTTGTATATTTAACATTATTTTGTTCAACTGTTGTAATGCTAAACAAAATACTAGTTGTTGTTTCGAGAACTTGTATTTTTGCTAAAGTTTCGCCAACCAGAACGGTAGGACTTCTTCAGAGCCATGAATGATATAATGCGAGCACAAGAAGCGAACTGCACATGCGCAACGCGATACAATGAAAAGTAATTATACAAGAACAAACCAAATCTCTTTTTGAAAACAAAAGAATTAAACGCGCCACTGCCCGTGCAATTAACTCATATTTTACAGTCTAAAGATATGATTAAATGATTGCAACACCATTTTTATTAGTAATGTGAAAACTGACCACATCTTTTTTTCAAAATAAGCAATACAACGCGATTAAATCCATGTAATAAATATGCATGATGCCTAAATGCACGACTTTTTGGAAACCCGCTGTAACCATGTACATATATGCTTGCAATAGAGAGCAATGGAAGACGGCACGACGATCGTTATGTCATCGCTTTCGTATTTAGACATAAAATGCAACGCAATGCAATACACTGTATGGATATGACTGATTGCAAAAATTTCGCTTGAAAAATACGCCATTGAATTTGTGGGTATGAATGTGCTACGGTAAACTAAAAGACCATCGTGTTATGTTCGGCTTCGAATAGAATAAAGACGGATTCAAAATTGGATTTGAGTAGCTCTGTTTAGACAGCTAGTGGAAAAACATCAAACTAAACCATATTACACTCAAAAAGACATTACCGTGCATTATATATGATCGTTGCTTACAAAATGGATCTCATAATTGTTTTGTGTATAGAAGTTATATTTTAGTGTTACGTAAAGACGGCCACTTAAGGTAATCATTGTGGTCAATATAACAGTTTATCAAATCTGCGTATGATGGTTAAATATTCGAATGCAAATGCCATTCTCGGGTAGTTTGTAGCATAATTCATGCATTTCCGTGTTGGTATTTGATAAACCTAATGTTATTATAATCCTATAATCACGTGAAATATAACCTAATCAAATTGCTTAGAAGGATTTTTAGCGATTGGTAATAAATGTCACAGTTTTTTTTTTTTTTTTTTTCATGTAATATCCAATCCCGATTCCGTATGACTTGTCTAATACACGAAGCCAGAAATCGGTCGTGCTGTGCCCATGGTATTACGAAACGGTTTTGACGCATCATATCACGCCAAGCAACCTTACATGAATGGCTTGCGTGCGGTGGGCTATCAAAACATTTGGAACCAGTTCAAAATCAAATTTCTCGTTTGACAAGAAACGCTCCCACGCATATATGCATCTATCTCTTGGTTATGTGGAAAAATAATTAAAAATCAATGTAATGAGCAAAACTTTAAAGTTATCCAATAATTGAAAAAAAGTTCATGTTATGATTAAGCGCACTACAGTCTTTACGTGGGGCGCCAGCATACACAATGCGTAACAGAATAACTTGTTGAATGCACTAAAAATGTGCTTGATTTGATTTTTTTAATGCAAGAATTGAAATTCCCAGAAATTTCAATTAGTAAATATGTGATTGACATTTCCCTGTATGTTGTTCCGCATCACAAATTCAATCCGAACGGCTCAGAGTTATTTATGGCACAAAATCTCACATAATGTCACACAAGAAATTAATTTGCCGCATAAAATGCCTGTGTTTTTCAGTAAAGAAAATGTTCTGCAAAACGAGACCTAATACCCTCACCCTTAATAGTCATGTACTTTGTTTAAGTTTAAAAGATGCTGACTTTTATCATTCCTGTTTTCCCAGAATTATACCATATTTCAGAATGTAAAACTTTTTGCCGTCGACTCTAAATGATTTTTTTTAATTGCATTGTTGGTGATGTAACTAACTTTAAAAGCACAAAAACGAACAAAGGGTGCTCAACTAGTAAAATAAATTCAAAACATACACTCTAAAGACATAATGAGATTAGCAACTTCTTCAAAATGTCATTTTGTTGCAAAAAGTTGCTTAAAAATGTTTTAAACAGTCTATTTTGTTTTCAAAATAAGCAATAAAATTTAGTACCTGCATAGACGTGCATGTTAAAAGCTCAGCTATTGACAAAGCGATTAGGTCATGGCAATATAAATTGGCACTTTCGCACACTGCACAAAAATCATTGGGAAACCAGGTTAAAACATATACATTTATGCTTGTTCCCGAGATCAATGATTGTCTTCACGACGATCGTTTGTCCAACGCTTTCGTATTTAAGCATACAACGCAGTGCTATGGCTGATTGCCCAAAGCTCGCTTGGAAAAACGCGTTTATATTCGTGCATGTAAAAGTGCTATGGTAAATCCTTGTATTTTGTTCGCCGAGCAAGACGGATTCAACACAAAAATTTCAGTTATTAAATTGATTCTAATAACTCTCTAGAGACACCTAGTAAGAAGCATTTTTTTGAAAAACTTTTGTCATTTTGTAAGGCATAGACATCCTTGACATGATTGTTGCCTACATTCTTGACATGAATGTTGCTTTTCTATATAGTCACCAAGCATTCGGTATGACGCCTTCCATAGGCCTGGTGTACTATCATTTTTATAAAAGTGTGCTTTAGGGCAGATCCCAGCTGTTCAACTATGTCGTTTTCAACGGGTTCGAATTCCAGGCATTACCGCGAGCCAGAGTTGTAAACAGCCCGAACCCGAATTATTTTTGAGAGACCGTTTAGGCCCTAAAGATTGATTGACAGGCCTATACATTGAAGCCCCGTGTAAGACCATGATAGCAAACACAATTGGTCTCAAACAAGGCGTTTTAGGGCTGTTTGACATTAGGTCTTGTCCAGAAACTTGTTACTGAGCTAGTGAAATTGATTCTAAAAAAATACTGACATAAAGTGTAAAGTCAGCCCCGAATCATTAAAAAAAAAAACCTAACCCCGAATCCAGGCCGAACCCGGTCCGAACCCGAACCCGGCCGACTTACGACTCTGCCGCAAACAAAACTAATTAAGACTTTTTTATGTCTGCATATTGGTCAGGCGTCTTAGACTATACAAACTAAAACCGAAATGGAATTGATTTCCTAATCTTTTTTTGGAGTCTGATATTTTTTAATAATTTTGTCACAACATGTCAGTAAAGAGCAACAAAATCGAATTCGGGCGGCAAATTATACTGTGGAACACTATATACGGATCTGTTCATAAGTTTAATGGTGAGAATAATGGCCCAAATAGACGTTAAAAGCGACATGCTTTATTGTTCAAACCTATCGGCAAATGCTCATGCCATCATCAGTGATATGAAGGCCACATCAATTGCACCCATTTATATACACTTTAGTCGCATAAAAGAATGATAAAAAGGTGCGAACCATTGATGTGGCCTTCATATCACTGATGATGGCATGAGCATTTGCCGAAACGTTTGAACAATAAAGCATGTCGCTTTTAACGTCTATTTGGGCCGTTATTTTCACCATTAAAATTATACTGTGTTATGGAATAACAATCACAAAAGCAACGTTCAACTTCTAGTTTTGATTCCACAATTTGAAAAACCACAAATTTATATCATGTAGGTCAAAATTCTAGAGTCAAATTCAATTTACAGAAGCTAATAGTTCAAAAAAGAGCATTTACGATCGAATACAAATTCTATGGTGTACAACAATACTCTAAATTTGGTGTGCGTGTGTTTTCTTCAACCAAAATACAGCTCATTCAAATTCTTTAATACAAGGGTTTTTAACTATGGGGTTCTTATGTATTTGAGAGTTCGAGAGGTAGTTCGGAACCAAGACTATTTTTTATTCTGTGTGCATAAAAGTAAATTTTTAGGATGGTTTTAAACCACGGGTGTGCAACAGGCGGCCTGCGGGTCACAAACCGGTTCGCCAAGCATCAGTGTTGCGGCGAAACTCTGTATGTTTAGGAAATTAAATGTATAATATGCAAACTTTTTCGTCAGTGTTGCGGCGAAACTCTGTATGTTTAGAAGAAAATAAATTTATTAATGCTTTGGAAGAATTGCAAATTTATTGTGCACATGTAAAAAAATTCTATGGCCCTCGCTTGATGTCCGAACTTGGTTATATGCCCCACCGACGAAATATGTCGCACACCCCTGGTTTAAAGAATATTTACATAATATACACAAACCACTCGTAAATATGTAAAACTGTTAATTTTTTACTGAGTTATACGTCAGTTTCTACAGTTCCATTTACGATTGTATTTTACTAGTCTAGACGGGACCAAACCTGGCATTGAGACTGTCGATATCTCTGACGTGGTCTTCAAACTCCTTCTACATGTAAAATGGATTGCAGTAGCCGCAACCTTCCAACGGTCGCACCTTATCGAATTGCAAGTCTACATAAAGGCTTTCTAGTGTTGATGATGACAAAATGCGTTGATTTTATTGCTTTACGTTGCTAATATAAAGCCATAAAAATAATCAGTTGAAAAAATCTGGTTTAAACAACATGAATGTGATTATAACAGAAAATTCAGTTGTTTCATACCAGAAAGTTTCATTACTTTGCGCCTCTAACCCATTGAAAGCGTTTTACAGAATCATGGCAGGCACCAAACATTCCCACATATGGCAAGCTATAGTTTAGCAAAATCTAGCCTGGGGTGGGATTCGAACTCACGCAAGGAGTCTTTACGGGGCTCGTGCTGTACCAACTTTGTTGCACTGGGTTAGGTGGAGGGCACATTAATGGGCCAATACAAACCTGTCTTATGTATCACAAATGCCATGTATCTTCCCTTTTGTTTGCTGCTCCAACATCAACATTTTAAATGACCAATTATTACCCTTCGTCCCTTTCCCCTTTTACTTCCTAAAGTAAACATTCAACGGGTCAATGGACTCGATGGCCAGTGTTTGACCCGTTTGCGCAGTTACTACTTTTGATATTTCAAAGCGTGGCAAATCAACTATTGATTGATAGTCAAATATTGCTTGTCACATCCCAGCTTGGACTCAGCAATTCGTCCAGTTTTACACAGTGAAGAAAACCCGGTTTATGTTTTTGATGGCTTGCCAGAACTAGCATCCTCATTTTCATGTGAAGAAGCCAGCACTTCAACAAGCCCTCCAATAGATACCTTCAGTTTTCAAGATGAAAATTCTTCTGTCGTGTCGCTTTTTACATCTATTTGGGCCGTTATTTTCACCATTAAACTTATGGACAGATCCGTATATAGTGTTCCAAAATTCTTCTTCTTTCGCAATACAAACATTTTCCCAGGAAGTGCTTAATGATTTTGTGAGTGATTTAAATACTTCCAAGAAGTCAGCTGAAAATCTTATTAACGCTTTTTTTTAAGGCATCATGCTGAATTCTTGCTTTTTTACACAGGAAAAAACAATGTCTACTGTAACTATATTCTAGGACTTTTAGCAAAGTTAGGTACTGAATGCAATCCTAAAGACTAAAGGCTGTTCATTGACAGATCCAAACGAAGTTTGAAGTGTGTTTTTCTACATGATAGTAATGTTTTGGATAAACTCCTTCTGGGAATTTAACCACTCTTCGCAAGTTCAATTTGTCTTGGTAAAGATTTCATATCTTGAGCAAAACTTGATTATTTCTGCAGATTAAAAATGGTTGGGATTTTGCTTAGGATGCAGGGGGGCATACAAATTTTCCATGCTTCGTTTATGTTTTGGATAGCAGAGCCAGAACAGAGTACTGGATAAACAAAGACTGGAGTGTAAGAATAGAAATGGTTGTAGGTAGTCATAATGTTCAAGCTTTTTCTCTCATGGACAGATCAAACATTGTGTTTCCACCGCTTCATATCAAGTTGTGCATCATGAAGTAATTTGTAAAAGCCTAAGACAAAGAAGGTGACTGTTTTTTCACACACTTGTGACAAATTTCCTGAAATTGCAAATGAAAAGTTAAATGCAGGTATGTTTGATGGACCCCACATCAGGTAAATGGCATTACATATTTACAAAGCAGCATTAACTCGGTGGACTGTGCGAAATAAACAGCCCTTGACAAAGTCATAACATTTTCGCCATGTGGACGGTTTCTTAGATACCACGGCTAGACGAATCAGATCGTCACGTTCAATCACGCAAAAATTATTTGACAACAGACCAATGTATGACTGAATATGAAATGTGAAGTTTCTTAAACTCTCATTGTTTTTTGCACCATAAATGACCTTGAGCGCGTTATTCCTTGTGGTTGCAGTTTTGCCGTGATGCATCTCATGGGTTATTGGTGTCATTTTGCATACGCAGGAAATCATTGAGCTATACCAGCACATTAAACTGCTCAGTGTAATACAGGGTTGAGAATGATTACGAACGTTTCTTTGCTGGAAACATTAATGTGTTCGCGCCTTTATATTGACGCGGAGAGAAAACCCGAAAAAGTGAGAGTGGTTTCTGATTCTACACACGTGATTTGCCCCTCCTTCTAGCTTCATTATTGTTTATTTCCGTAAAGATAATGTCGCTAATACATAATGAGAAGTCAGGTCAGAATCAAGTCCATTTTGTCAAGAAAACCTAAGTCCGAACCCGACGGCGTATCACTCTGTAGCTTGTTCACATTTGTGCGCTTGCTATGTATTTTCCAACGCTTGCAGATGAACAGGTATTCGCATGCCAGAGGGAGAAAGATGGGCGGAAGCAGGCCTTGTACTCATTAAAAACCCGCCAGCGAATGCGTGGTTTTTGGTTCTATTCAGCCAACCCTTTGTCATTTTAGCGTTACAATATTTTGCGCTTAACACGCAATTTTTGTAATACCCATCGATAACACCGTCCATGCATTATATAAGATCGTTGCTTACAAAATAAGATCTCATAACTGTACAATTCTCGGGTAGTTTATGGCATAGTCAATTCATCCTTTTGCTGGTATTTTATAAATAATATGTGATGAAAATCCTAAAATCTCGTATAATATAACTGCAACATTTTTTAGTTTTGCCAACTTTTATCCAATCCCTATTCCACATTATTCGTCTTATACGCGAAGTCCAAAATCGGTCGTCTTGCATCCATCGTTTGGCAGAACAATTTCAATGCATCACATCACGCCACGCAACCTTACGCGAATGGTAGTGCACTGTTGAAAATTTCAAACTAATTTATAATGAAATGGTTAGACAAAAACACTCCCAAGTAAGTATGCATCTATATGTTGGTTATGTAGACACGTAAGCAATTAATTATGAACAGATGTTTAAAGTTATTCTGTACTCGGAATGGTTGATGTTGTGATAAAACGTAGTACAGTCATTGCGTGGGCTGACAGCACGCACAGTCATGATTTTATCCAATACCGATTCCATATTACTTGTCTATTACGTGAGGCTTGACATCGGTCATCTTTCCCCATCGTATTGCGGAACGTTCCACATCAAAATTTCAAACCGAACAAATGTTTCCACTACACCGAAATATTCGAGATGAACATTCGACAATCTATAATACGGCAAAACAAAGACTTTCCAGACTGATTATAGTGAGCAATTGAGTTCCAGTTATGGTTATTTATTTTCGATGAGATTGAAACCTTCGTCACATCCCGATTAGGGAATTGATGAATGATTACAGTTCAGAACAACAACAACAGTTTTTTTCTCCAAATAATTGATGCAAGGCACAGCCATGTATGTTACAAATGGAAGGATTGTTATCTAAACAGTTAAACAAGAATGCAACAGGACATTCTGCTTCGGAACGAAAATTGAACAAAGGCAAGGGAATTTTGAACGTTAAAAAAATAAATTGATTGTAATGTTACAGCAATAAACAACAGTTACAAATGTCACCTTCTCACCCTCATTAATAATTTTTTCCTGTCTGCGTGAGAGCAATCGTAGTTCCTAATTTATTTCGTAAGCTGCGCCAAAATAAATATGCAAATAAGCATGAGGTAAATAGAAGGTCTTTGATTCATTAGCATATTTATTGAAAGGAAGCTATTAAATTGCTTTGTGCTAAGTGTTGAAGCAATGCTATATAATGCTGTGATAAAAGTCTTAATCCCTCACTTGAGTTGATACGACGTGCAAATAAGTCAATGTTAAAAAAATTGACAACATTTAAAATAAACAATAGAAGCTTAAAGTAGTAGACTTACAAGTTTTTAAATGTTGCTTAAATCAATTATTAGGCAACGAAGTGTACGTCAACCACACATGCCACATTTAGGATACACAATGACAAATGATACTTAAAGCAACTTATAAACTGGCCATGCTGGATATCTCTAAAAAAGTTTACAAACAAATCCCGAATACACATTGAAAAATACGGTGGCCCACAAGTGCAATTCAACAACTTTTTGGCTGACATTAATTTTTTTCAGTGCAAACATTTTTTTTTTTTATGCAAACATTTTTTTTTTCAGTGCAAACATTTTTTTTTCAGTGCAAACATTTATTTTTCGATGCAAACATTTTTTTTTCGGTGCAAACATTTTTTTTTTCAGTGCAAACATTTTGTTTTCGATGCAAACATTTATTTTTCGGTGCAAACATTTTTTTTTCGATGCAAAAATTTTTTTTGGTGCAAACATTTTTTTTTCAGTGCAAACATTTTTTTTTCAGTGCCAAAAAATGTGTAGGTTCCATTACAGGGTGTGTCAAAATTTTTCAAAATTGTGGAAACGTGATAAACCTGTACATTACACAGGCAATTGGTTGTAATCCCTGGCCACTAAACAATTCAGTACTTTCTACAGTTAATAAAAATTATAATAACAAGTATGTTGTGGATTTAAAGTTAAGATGGATTGTTTTTTTGCACTTATCCACATTTACATTCTGTCTGTAGCCTACTCTCTGCACACCATGCCAAAGACCAAAACGCTGGAGTTGTTTGTCTTAGCTGCACTGTAGGACATGTAAAATGTTGTGTTGTTTTACGGTGAAGCTTGCTAATAGGTTTCATTGTCAAGCAATATACATCACACTTCCTATTATTGTTTAGTTTAAAATAAAGGTCCAATACTTCTGCCCTTGTGTTAACTTTAAAAAAAAATCACATTGTCCGCCACATCGAACTATTTTGCTTTATAATGCCAAAGTGAAGTATTTTGCTATTTTGCTTCATATTGTCAAAGTGAAGTAGGTAAACCGACACATATATTTAATTCAAGTCCCGAAAATTCAGATAAATTAAAATCGATTTTATTTGTGCCCTATTAGAAAGTAGTTCTTTAGAAACCATTGCTGCATATGGCTTTATTGAGCCTTCTTCCTCCCGGTTACGCCTGAAACTGTACTCCCGCTTCGCTCTCACAGCCAGCTTAGCCCGCCCCCAATCTGTCCATACTTAGCCCGTGTTAAATTTGACCTTGTTTAGCTCGCTAAGTCCAGACTTAACCAGCTTAGACTTAGCCCCTGTTCAATGAACTACGTCAGTGATTTCTCAACGCGTGTCGGTTCACTAGAAACATTCAAATCGACAACGCTTGTAACGCAAATTCCCAAATGAGGACGGCTATATTACACCACAAAACAAACGTTGTTTTTCTTAGCTGCACTTCTAATAATCGTAACTGATAGAAATGATCCTCAAGTCCGTAGATAAATTTCTGCAGATACGTTCGTATTTAGTAGGCCTACTTGTTTGATTTTTTTCTAATCTGAATTTTCTTGGATAAACAACTTAAAATTATGAGATAATTTTCATAACATCTACAATGGTTACAACGCAAGTTCCAAAACAAGAACGGAACTTTCGATCAGAAAAGTAACTTCGCAGATTTTTCTTAATTGTACTTTTACGATAGCAATAAACAAGGCTGACCGTGATCATCTTCGTTCGTCTTTTAATTGTCCCCGTCTGTCTGTGCGACAGCAATCGTGGTTCGTTTAGGCGGTTTAAAACCTTGACAAATGTACATGCAAACACGTTTAAACTACCTTAGCGTCTGCGATATAAGAAAGAGCGGAAAATACAATTTGTACAGACACCGCAGTCGTTAGTCCGATGTAGTGTGAAAATGTTGCTCGTAGTTAACTTTGTGATAATTGCTTAGGCAGTTTCATTTCAGTTAGTGTTGGTCAAACAGTTCTAGGTATTTGTTTTGAAACCACGTCAACAGATTTCCGTCAGCTTCTAAGGTGATGTTTTAAATGTTTTACAAGTGAAAGCAAGAAACCTGTTTGATGAACAAATCCATTTGTTTAAAATGTGAAAACAATTATAACACCCGATCCGTCTATTTTCAGGCGCTTAAAACTGTCGAATTCTGGAGAATCCCGGGCCTTTATGCTGTCGTATTATATTCCGTGTTATGGATTCTGTGCTATGGTTATTACGAACAGCTTAGGGGGTTACCCTATGTGTTGTTTTCGTCGGTTGTGGCTGTTTGTTGACAAATTAAATCAGCTGAACTGAACCTTACGTTGCGGTAGAAAGTTGGAATTTAGAACACTGGCTTCAATTTATGGAGTTTTTTCCTAAAAAGTGGCGGTAAGTTTAACTTATTTAAGTATTTTGTAAAAAAATAGCAAACCATTTTAATATAGGAGAGACATAGGCCTTTCACATATTTGTCTGACCTTTAGGACATTAACTGGGTTCACACACAGGCAGTAGATTTTGACTGAGGCAGCATAATTTTAGGAGTTTGTCAGCCTTGAAAGTGACAAGCATCTGTGCCCCTGCAAGGTTCTCGTGTGTATTTGATTTGGACAAAAACATCAAGGTGTTGGAATTTTTTACTCACATAGGCAAAACTTCCATTGATTATAATCAATGCAGCTACACAGATGGTATATTTTTGATTAAAGAAAGGTCCTAATTGTTTCAGAAAAAATGCAACCCGGACAAATCTGGAAATGTTTGGGCAGGTGGTGAAAATTTGAATGTTGAAACCTGTACAGGACAAATGACAGAGAGTCAGATTTGGTGAACCACAGATGATTGTGTGAGTAAACAGTTGATGTAAAGAACTTAAGGCAGATTAATGTAGCATTTATGACTTTGATATTTGGTATAGAAGTTTTTTACACACCTTAGAAACTATTACCTGAAAGACTAAGGTAGCATGCCTAGTTTTAATGACTGATTTCATTTGGTTTCCTTCAGCGCTTATATTAATGACTGGTAAAAGCACTAAAATTGGTTGAAAATATATACTGTATGTTTTGTTTAGTTAGTAGTGAGTTGAAACTTATTATTATATTGTGCAATTGCAGTTGAAGCTATGGGTGAATCCTCCAAAACACCATACAAACTCATCTTATGGTTTGCCACTTGGGTGTCATTTGACAACAATTGCAGTGTTGGATTTCCCAACTAAAAACAATTTAAAGCATGGTTTTTGGGTTTAAAAGAAGCAAATGACAGACCATGTAGATATGTATACAATGAGTACAAAATAGCCTGCATTGTTTACTATAAATAACTGTGTTTGTTTAAGTTAATATTGCACCATTGATACTGAGAAAGATCTACTTTCAAAGTTAGATCAGATATCTTCAATTGTTAACAACATTTTTGGTGCAAAATTGTGCAGATAGTTTACAGGGCAAGGCAAGAAGATTTTACCCTTAAAATCTGGAAAAGTTAGATGCAAGGGAAGGATATGTGTACTATTTGAAACTTTAACCTTTACATGGCTATAGATTGCATGCAATCTACTTTCTGTATTTCACATACAGCACATTACCCAAGATATGACCAAAGGTTCAACATAATAAGCAAATCTATCTATTCCAATTGTTGTGTGATATTTAGTTTGATATATATGTCCCACTCTAGTTGTTAATTTGTGTTGCTTTTTGTTCTTATTTTAATGCAAATTGTATTGTTGTTGTTGTTTTTGTTACACTGCGTTTTTAGTGTACATTTTTTGTCCACATTTAATACTGAATAAAAATCCATAAGCACTTCCAAATGTTGAACCAGAATTATTTCACTGGGTGTGAGGTATTTTACTGCATTATTACTGAGATACAGTTGTGGCGCTTTTCATTCTGAGTTTATTCAAAAGGTACAAAGCTAAGCTGCACGGAATTGGATCAATGGCTTGAATAAAGAATGTATAATCCGTGTTTCATTTCTGTTGACTTTTTGAGGAAAGTTTACTCCAGAAAAACAACAGGCGCAATGGGTTACCCTGGTAGAAATAGTAAATTTATAGTCAAGAGATAGGGGACAATTCAGGGAGCTTGCTTAAGTTGCTTAAAAAGAAAGCATATCAACGTCCTGTTGTTTCAGCTTTTGTTAAAAAACTTAATCACGTCACGATCCTTGACCCTTTAGTTTAAAACTTTGTGTTGTAAGCAAGCTTTATTGCGTCACTATCTATTGTTTTATATCAATTAGAAAACAATGACTATTCTTTAGTGCTAAACGATACAAGGATTTACCTATTTCAGGTTTTTTTTACATACCTTGGAAGAAATTGAGCATACGAAAGTTGTGTGTCCAATACAACTAATTCAACATTAAGTTTCGCTTATTCTATAAAAAGCAAAAAACATACAATTTATAGTTTGTTTTTGTCTTCGGTAGCTTAAGACGATGTAGCAGTTTCTTGAGTATCACATGACTACCGGTATGCATAAGGTCGCTAAAAGATTAAACGAACCTTTGGTCTTCAAATCTCACTTAACAAATGCCGACATGTCCAAAGAAACATAAAATAGTTTAAAGGCTGTTTAAAACTTTTTGTGTGAAACTGGCGTTCGTGCTCCAAGTCGTAAAATATAATAGCCTGGGAAAACTAGCAATATCAGTCACTAGGGACTATTGAAAAGGCTCGTTTGCAAACCGTTTGGCCTATGGAAACCTTAAGATTTTGTCTCAAGCCGTTTGTGTTTAATGGCTGACAGTCTTAATCACTGTGCGACATTATTGTATGGTGTGGCGGTCATGCCCTTCGCGGCAAGATGATGTGCGCGTCTTATTTTCGTTTTGCTCATGGCAACAAGCTGAAACTTTGCAAGCTGCTACAGTTTACAATTCCACGTTGCCCTGCGAAAATCGTTTGCGTTTGCCTTAAACCGTTTGTCATCTGGAGCCTGTAGTGTATAGGCTACATTGGTCGACCGCGCAAAAAAAATCATTTTTAAAAGCGGGCATGCCCTGCGTTCGCTTATGATACACGCCTCTCATTTTCAATGTTATGATTAGATTTAAACGATATTTTGTATGCCTTTGCTGGATGTATTTTAAAGTTGACCTGTGAAAACCGTTTGCGTTTACCTCAAACCGTTTGTCATCTGGAGCCTATATAGTCTACATTGGTCGACTTCGCAAAAAAATCATTTTTAAAGCGGTCATGCCCTGCGTTCGCTTATGATGGACGCCTCTCATTTTCGAGGTTATATTTAGATTTAAACGATATTCTGTATGCCTTTGCAGGGTGTATTTTAGAGTTGACCTGTGAAAACCGTTTGCGTTTACCTTAATCCGTTTAGCGCCTGTGTAGTCTATCTGGGTCGAGCGCGCAAAAAAAATCATTTTTTAAAGCGGTTACGCCATGCCATGTAATATATGATGTACGGTTCTCATTTTCGATGTTATGATCAGATTTTAACAATATTTTGCAAGCGTTTACTGAATGTATTTTGGGGTTGACGTTTGAAAACGGTTTGCATATACCTCAAACCATTAGTGGTCTAAGACACGTTAAAGCCTGTACTAATGAAAATGATGAAACACCAAATGCACAATGAGGACAGCACTTTTTTAATGGAAAAAATGTAGCAGCTCATAAACCCAATTCCCACACTACAACATTTTCAACTTGAGCCCATATAGTTATATGAAACCAGAAATAAATGTAAAGAGAATAATTAATTAGATTCACAGCATTTAGTTGATTGGTCAGGTAAAAACCTGCATTTACCAATAGTGCATACTGAACAAGGATCTTTAAGTGAACAGACTAAAATAATAAAAATGTAATTCTGAAAATGTAATGATTTGCTGAATAACGCAAACGGTTTTCAAAGGTCAACTTCAAAATACATCTAGCAAAGGCATAAAAAACATCGTTTATATCTAAACACAACCTCAAATGAGAGGCGTGCATCATAAGCCAACGCAGGGCATATCCGCTTTAAAAATGACTTGTTTGCGCGGTCGACCAATGTAGACTATATTAGCTCCAGTTTTTTAAACGGTTTAAGATAAACACAAACGGTTTTCACAGGTCAACTCTAAAATACATCCAGTAAAGGCATACAAAATATCGTTTGAATCTAATCATAACATTGAAAATGAGGGGCGTGTATCATAAGCGAACGCAGGGCATGCCCGCTTTAAAAATGATTTTTTTTTGCGCGGTCGACCAATGAAGGCTATACGGACTCCAGATGACAAACAGTTTAAGGTAAACGCAAACGGTTTTCACAGGTCAACTCTAAAATACATCCAGTAAAGGCATACAAAATATCGTTTGAATCTGATCATAACATTGAAAATGAGAGGCGTGTATCATAAGCGAACGGAGGGCATGCCCGCTTTAAAAATGATTTTTTTGCGCGGTCGACCAATGTATAGGCTATACAGACTGCAGATGACAAACGGTTTAAGGTAAACGCAAACGGTTTTCACAGGTCAACTCTAAAATACATCCAGTAAAGGCATACAAAATATCGTTTGAATCTAATCATAACATTGAAAATGAGAGACGTGTATCATAAGCGAACGCAGGTCATGACCGCTTTAAAAATGACTTGTTTGCGCGGTCGACCAATGTAGCCTATACAGACTCCAGATGACAAACGGTTTAAGGTAAACGCAAACGGTTTTAACAGGTCAACTCTAAAATTCATCCAGCAAAGGCATACAAAATATCGTTCGAATCTGATCATAACATTGAAAATGAGAGGCGTGCATCATAAGCGAACGCAGGGCATAACCGCTTTAAAAATGATTTTTTTGCGCGGTCGACCAATGTAGACTATACTAGCTCCAGATTTTAAACGGTTTAAGGTAAACGCAAACGGTTTTCACAGGTCAACTCTAAAATACATCCAGTAAAAACATACAAAATATCGTTTGAATCTAATCATAACATTGAAAATGAGAGGCGTGTATCATAAGCGAACGCAGGGCATGCCCGCTTTAAAAATGATTTTTTTTGCGCGGTCGACCAATGAAGGCTATACGGACTCCAGATGACAAACAGTTTAAGGTAAACGCAAACGGTTTTCACAGGTCAACTCTAAAATACATCCAGTAAAGGCATACAAAATATCGTTTGAATCTGATCATAACATTGAAAATGAGAGGCGTGTATCATAAGCGAACGGAGGGCATGCCCGCTTTAAAAATGATTTTTTTGCGCGGTCGACCAATGTATAGGCTATACAGACTGCAGATGACAAACGGTTTAAGGTAAACGCAAACGGTTTTCACAGGTCAACTCTAAAATACATCCAGTAAAGGCATACAAAATATCGTTTGAATCTAATCATAACATTGAAAATGAGAGGCGTGTATCATAAGCGAACGCAGGGCATGCCCGCTTTAAAAATGATTTTTTTGCGCGGTCGACCAATGTAGGCTATACAGACTCCAGATGACAAACGGTTTAAGGTAAACGCAAACGGTTTTCACAGGTCAACTCTAAAATAAACCCAGCAAAGGCATACAAAATATCTTTTAAATCTAATCATAACCTTGCAAATGAGGGGCGTGCATCATAAGTGAACGCAGGGCATAAACGCTTTAAAAATGATTTTTGCGCGCTCGACACATATACCATTTTCAGATGACAAATGGTTTATGGTAAACACAAAAGGTTTTGACAGGTCAGCTTTTAAATACATCCCGCAAAGGCATACAAAATATCGTTTAAATCTGATAATAAAATCGAAAATGAGATGCGTGCATCATAAGCGAACGCAGGGCATGACCGCTTTAAAAATATTTTCTGCGCGGTCGACCAATGTTGCCTATACACTACAGGCTCCAGATGACAAACGGTTTAAGGCAAACGCAAACGATTTTCACAGGCCAACGTGGAATTGTAAACTGTAGCAGCTTGCAAAGTTTCAGCTTGTTGCCATGAGCAAAACGAAAATAAGACGCGCACGTCATCTTGCCGCGAAGGGCAAGACCGCCACACCATACAATAATGTCGCACAGTGATTAAGACTGTCAGCCATTAAACACAAACGGCTTGAGATAAAATCATTCGGTTTTCATAGGCCAAACGGTTTGCAAACGAGCCTTTTGAATAGTCCCTTGTGACTGATATTGCTAGTTTTCCCAGGCCATTATATTTTACGATTTGGAGCACGAACGCCAGTTTCACACAAAAAGTTTTAGACAGCCTTTAAACTATTTTATGCTTCTTTGAACATGTCGGCATTTGTTAAGTGAGATTTGAAGACCAAAGGTTAGTTTAATCTTTTAGCGACCTTATGCATGCCGGTAGTCATGTGATACTCAAGAAACTGCTACATCGTCGTAAGCTACCGAAGACAACAACAAACTATAAACTGTATTTTTTGCTTTTTATAGAATAAGCGAAACTTAATGTTGAAT